>NW_023270096.1:1394012-1952786 GCF_011800145.1 Mirounga leonina | reverse complement strand
TTTGTCAAAGATTAGTTGACCATAGAGTTGAGGGTCCATTTCTGGGCTCTCTATTCTGTTCCATTGATCTATGTATCCATTTTTATCACAATACCATGCTGTCTTGATTACAGCTTTGTAGTATAGCTTGAAGTCAGGCATTGTGATGCCCCCAGCTTTGTTATTCTTTTTCAACATTCCCTTGGCGATTCAGGGTCTTTTCTGGTTCCATACAAATTTTAAGATTGTTTTTTCCAGCTCTGTGAAAAATGTTGGTGGTATTTTGACAGGGATTACATTGAATGTATAGATTGCTCTGGGCTGCATAGACATTTTAACAATGTTTATTGTTCCAATCTATGAGCATGGGATGTTGTTCCATCTCTTTTTGTCTTCCTCTATTTCTTTCATAAGTGTTCTGTAGTTTCTAGATTATAGATCCTTTCCCTCTTTGGTTAGGTTTATTCCTAAGTATCTTACGTTTTTTGGCATAACTGTAAATGGGATCCATTCCTTAATCTCTCTTTCTTCAGTCACATTGTTAGTGTATGCAAATGCAACTGATTTCTGTGCATCGATTTTGTATCCCGCCACATTGCCAAATTGCTGTGTGAGTTCTAGCAATTTTGAGGTAAAGTCTTTTGGGTTTTCCACATAAAGTATCATGTCATCTGTGGAGAGAATTTGACTTCTTGTTTGCCAAATTGAATTCATTTTATTTCTTTTTGTTCTCTGATTGCTGAGCCTAGGACGTTTAGTAGTATGTTGAACAGTATTGGATAAAGTGGGCATCCCTGTCATGTTCCCTCCATAAGGGAAAAGCTCTCAGCTTTTCCCCATTGATAATGGTATTCGCTGTTGGGTTTTCACAGATGGCTTTTATGATATTGAGATATGTTCCCTCTATCCCTACACTATGAAGAGTTTTAGTCAAGAAAGAATACTGTATTTTGTCAAATGCTTTTTCTGCATCAATTGAGAGGATCATATGGTCCTTTCTTTTTCCTTTATTAATGTTCTCTATCACGTTGATTGATTTGTGAATATTGAACCATCCTTGCATCCCAGGAATGAATCCCACCTGGTTGTAGTGGATATTTCTTTTGATGTACTGTTGGATCCTATTGGCAAGGATCTTGTTGAGTATTTTGGCATCCATGTTCATCAGGGATATTGGTCTGTATGTCTCCTTTTTGGTGGGGTCTTTCTCAGGTATTGGGATCAAGATAATGCTGGGCTCATAGAACGAGTTTGGAAGTTTTTCTTCCATTTCTATTTTTTTGAAACAGCTGCAGTAGAATAGGTATTATTTCTTCTTTAAATGTTTGTTAGAATTCCCCTGGGAAATCATCTCACCCTGAACTTTTTTTTTTGGGGGGGGGGGGAGGTTTTTGATTACTGCTTCAATTTCCTTACTGATTATTTATCTGTTCAGATTGTCTATTTCTTCCTCTTTCAATCTTGGTAGTTTTTAAGTTTCCAGGAATGCATCCATTTCTCCCAGATTGCTTAATTTGTTGGCATATAGTTGCTGATACTAATTTCTAACAATTGTTTCTATTTCCTTAGTAATAGTTGTGATCTCTCCCTTTTCATTCATGCTTTTATCAATTTGGGTCCTTTCTCTTTTCTTTTGGATAAACCTGGACAGACATATATTAATCATATTAATTCTTTTAAAGAACCAGTTTCTAGTTTTGTTGTCAGTTCTCCTGTTATTTTGGCTTCTGTTTCATTGATTTCTGCTCTAATCATTATTTTTCTTCTCCTGCTTGGTTTGGGCTTTATTTGCTATTCTTTTTCCATGTCCTTTAGGTGTAAGGTTACTTGTATATTTGGGATTTTTCTGAGAGAGGCTTGAATGGCTATATACTTCCCTCTTAGGACTGCCTTTGCAGTATCCCATTGATTTTGCAGTGATGTGTTTTCATTTTCTTTAGTTTGCCTGAATTGTTTAAGTTCTTCTTTAATTTCCTGATTGACCCATTCATTCCTTAGCAAGATGCTCTTTAATCTCCAAGTGTTTGAGTTCCTTCCAATTTTTTTCTTATGATTGAGTTCAGTTTCAAAGCATTGTGGTCTGAAAATATGCATTGAAGAATCCCAATATTTTGGTACCAGTTGAGACCTGATTTGTGACCCAAGTATGTGATCTATTATGAAGAAAGTTCCATGTGCACTCAAGAAAAATGAGTATTCTGTTTTATGTTGGTTATGTTCTGTATGTATCTGTGAAGTTCATCTGGTCCACTGTGCCTTGTTTCTTTGTTGATCTTCTGCTTAGATGATCTATCCATTGCTGTGAGTGGGATGTTGAAGTCTAATATTAATGTATAACTGTCAATATGTTTCTTTACTTTGGTTATTAACTGGTTTATATAATTGGCTGCTCCCACACTGGGGGTATAGATATTTACAATTATTAGATCTTCTTGTTAGATAGACCCTTTCAATATGATATGGTGTCCATCTACATCTCTTACTACAGTCTTTGGTTTAAAATCTAATTTGTCTGATATGAGGATTGCTACCCCAGCTTTCTTTTGAGGTTCATTAGTGTGGCAAATTGTTCTCTATCCCTGCACTTTCAATCTGGAGGTGACTTTAGGTTCAAAATGAGTCTCTTGTAGACAGCATATGGATGGATCCTCATTGTTTTATGCAATCTGATATCCTCTGTCTTTTGATTGGAGCATTCAGCCCATATATATTCAGAGTAACTATCAAAGGATATGAATTTAGTGCCATTGTATTGCCTGCAAAGCCCGTTTCTGTAGATTATTTCTGTTACTTTCTCATCTATGTTACTCTTGGGTTCTCTCTTCACTTACAACATCCTCCTTAATATTTCATGCAGGGCTGAATTGGTGGTCACATATTCTTTCAGGTTTTGTCTGTACTGGAAACTCTTTATTTCTCTTTCCATTCTGAAAGACAGCCTTGCTGAATAAAGTATTTGAGGCTGCATTTTCTTCTCATTTTAGTACCCTCAATATATCTTGCCACCCCTTTCTGGCCTGCCAGGTTTCTGTGGATAAGTTTGATGTTATTCTGATGTTCCTCCCTCCATACATAAGAAATCTCTTCCCCCTTAGCTGCTCTCAGTATAGTTTACTTGGCTCTAAGATTTGCAGGCTTCACTAATATATGTCTGGGTGTTGATCTATTTTTATTGACTTTGGGGGGGGTCCTCTGCCTCTTGGATGAGGATGCTTGTTTCCTTCACTAGATTTGGGAAGTTCTCAGCCATGATTTCCTCAAATACACCTTCTAGCCCTCTCTCTCTCTCTCTCCACCCCCACTTCGATCCCAATGATTCTGATGTTGGTCCTTTTCAATGTATCATTAATTTCTCCAAAACTCTCTTCATGGGCTATTAGTTGTTTTTCCCTCTTTTCTTCAATTTCCTTCTTTTCCATCAGCATGTGCTCTAAATGACTTATTCTCTCTACTGCCTCATTGACCCTACCTGTTAATGCATCCAATTTAAACTGCATCTCATTCATAGCATTTTTAAGTTCAGTCTGATTAGATCTAATTTCTGCTCTTAGAGATTCTGTATTGTCATGTATGATTTTTTTCAAGCCTAGCTATTAACTTTATAATTGCTATCCTGAATTCTATCTCTGACATCCTGCCTATATCCATATCCATTAGCTCTGTTGCAGATAACATTGCCTCTGGTTCTTTTCTTTGCTGAATATTCCTCTTCCTAGTTGTTCTGCCCAGCAAAGGATAGGTGAGCAAATGAACAGAATCCAAAATATCAAATATGACTCAAGCAAAATGCACCCTAGAAAAAATCCAAATTGGTCAGAAGCTACCACGGATGCACAAACAAAGCCATGATGATCCAAAACAATAAAAAAGAAGGGAGGAGCCTATAATCTCTCAGTGTGGACAAAGCAGGGTGATCTGCCTGTTCCTGATTAATTTTTGGTGTGTGTGTTATAATACACTATATCCCAAAATCGCAAAGAAATCAAAACTTTATATATATATAAATATATATATGTTGGCTGAGTAATATTCCATTGTATATATGGACCACATCTTCTTTATCTCTTGTAGATATATATAGATAGATAGATAGATAGATAGATAGATAAATTAAGTTGAATAGAGTGAAAAAGGGACTAGAATGGAGCATAAATCTATAAAATGTAGATGTGAAAAAATAAAAGTTAAAAAGTGACTTAAAAACATAAGTTGGAGAATAAAAATCTATTTGAAATGGAAAAAAAGTAAAAAAAAAAAGAGAGAGAGAGAGAGAAATGAGAAATGTAAAATTTTAACCTGAACGGTAAATGAGCCATGAGGAAACATTTGGAGCTCAATATATTATTTTCCCTTGGTGTTAGAGTTTTATAGTCCTGTGGGATCTATAAGCTTGTCATTCATCTGTTCTTCCAGTCTGTCTTCAGGGGGAGGAGCCTTCTGCTTTGCTTCTCAGTTGTTTTTGCCTGTGTGGAGTTGCCCCACCCCTTGTCAAGGGGATGGGTTTAAAGTGAGCTGGTAGTCAGTGTGGCTTTTGTTCCCTGGTGGCTTTCTGAGCTTCTTTAGAGGGTAAGAGCAAATATGGCCCTGCGGGATCTCTGGTCCAGAGCTGCAAGATCCCGGCCAACCTCCTCAATAAATCCTCCAGATCAAACTGTCTCCACCTCTGCACGCACTAAACTCCACAGACTCACTCAGTTCATGCCCACAGCAACTTCCCTGGTGAGGGTCCCCAGGGCCGCAAGCGATGTTGTGCCCCATGCCTTTGTGCCTGAGAACAGTTGTGGGCTCATGGGTGAACCCCACTCCACTGCTTCCAGGTTGTGGCTAGGTGCTGCCCTACTGTTCTTTTGGGGGCCTTTGCCACCCTGAGAGCTGTTGAATGTAGAATGGCAAAATTTGACATGGCAAGAAACAACAAATGTTGGAGAGGTTGTGGAGAAAGGGGAACCCTCTTACACTGTTGGTGGGAATGCAAGTTGGTACAGCCACTTTGGAAAACAGTGTGGAGGTTCCTCAGAAATTTAAAAATAGAGCTACCCTATGACCCAGCAATTGCACTCCTGGGTATTTACCCCAAAGACACAGATGTAGTGAAAAGAAGGGCCATATGCACCCAATGTTCATAGCAGCAATGTCCACAATAGCCAAACTGTGGAAAGAGCCGAGATGCCCTTCAACAGATGAATGGATAAAGAAGATGTGGTCCATATATACAATGGAATATTACTCAGCCAACATAAAGGATGAGTACCCAACATTTGCTTCAACATGGATGGAACTGGAGGAGATTATGCTAAGTGAAATAAGTCAAACAGAGAAAGACAATTATCATATGGTTTCACTTATCCATGGAATATAAGGAAGAGCAGTGAGGACATTCGGAGAAGGAAGGGAAAAATGAAGGGTGGCAAATCAGAGGGGGAGACGAACCATGAGACACTATGGACTTTGGGAATCAAACTGAGGGTTTTAGAGGGGAGGAGGGTGGGGGGAAGGGTGAGCCTGGTGATACATATTAAGGAGGGCACGTATTGCATGGAGCATGGAGTGTTATACACAAACAGTGAATCATGGAACACTACATCAAAAACTAATGATGTACTGCATGGTGACTAACATAACATAATAAAAAATTATAAAAAAATAAAATAAAATCTAAAAAATAATGAAGAAGTGTATGGTTTGTGAGTGATCAAGTGCCACTGAGCAAATGTGAAAATAATAACAAATAAGACAAGAAATCAAGATTGAGGAAGTTAGGGCTGTTTACATCAAGTCCCTCAGAGAGTTTGTCTAAGCCAGTGGTTCTTTACCCTAGCTGGATATGGGAATCATCAGGGGAGTTTTTAATTCACAGTCTCTGGGGATGGGGCCTGAGCCTTGGCATTTATAAAGTTTCCTGTGTGAGTCTAACAGACTGACAGAGTGAGAAACTACTGGGCTGGGCCAAAAGAAACTGGATATGGCCAAGAGAGAAGGGACTGAAGGAGGAATGCCCACCTGGATGATTGATCCAGTTAGGTCTTTTGGTGAGATCTTGAGGTTGTAGGGAGTCAAATACCTGGGTGTGGTAAGTAGGGTTATTCTGAAGTCTAAGATGTCAGATCTAAAATCACTAATCACTTAGTGATTCCTAAGTCTAACTTCTGTTCCCCCTTCTCCACCTAGTGTGTGTAGGTCATACATATACAGAGAAGAGAAAGGAATTGCCTGATGTCACAGTGAGTTATTGCCTGACCTCTGGTCTTGTGACTGCAAATTAGTGCCCTTTACATTGTACAACTGCCTTCCGGCTTTATAGTATGCAACTAGGTTTAAAAAGCAGGTGATTCTTAAATGGCCTATTAATGCCTTCAGTCCTTTCCCCAACTTGCTTTCCAAACCTGCCTAAGGGCTTCAAATCTTTATCTTAAATACTGCTCTTTCTAAGCTACATTACATAATCAGTTCTGCAATAAACATTTCAAGTTATATGGCTTAGTCAAAGCAAATCTTTTGGCCTTGTTTTCCTGCCAAGATTCATGACTCCTGCCTGTCTCATCCTATGAGCATAATAATAAATATCCTTTGCTGAATGCCAACAGCAAGCTAGGCACTCTAAGGTCCTTGGGATTTAGGAGCTGGTGAAGGAGATATAGCTTGAGCCCAGTGCCATCCTTTTCTTTTCTTGACCTTTTGCCCTTCTGAAGATCATAAATACCCTCTACTCACACCAAGTCATCTCCCCAAAGTCTACTATTGCAGGCTTTGATAAAGGAAGTTTATTCCAATTGTTTTATCAGCCAGCTGAAATTCTTTCCTTGCTTGTCCAACTGTTGTTCTTTCCTACTGTCTCAGTGTGTAGCAATTTGTGTTATTTTAAGTCTATGTTTTGGTGTATATTGTAAGTTTAATTTAACTCCCTGGTGAATTGGCCAAAGTCTTCCTGCTTGCATGACAACTTCCTCATTATCCATGTTTCTATCTGCCCTTTCCCAGACTAGACTACTGCTTCCCAACTGCACAGTTGCCTCCACCAGCTCAGTTCACAATTTCCCCTCCTAGCCCATGAGCTGACATTGACATACAAAGAGTAGTGTTTCTTTGTTTTGAGTATATGTCTTCACTCTTAGAAGCAGAATACATATTTAGGTTACAGGCAAAGCTTTATAGCCAGCCCTGGGTTTTCCTATGCCTGGAAAGATTGCTTCTGGGTAGAATGGGCAAGGGATAGAGGGAACCATGGACTTTATTCTGCCACTACCTTAGCTCTGGGGGTTTTAGATCATATTCACCAACATTTTTATTGTTCTACCCTGGTCACTGTTTTGGGGCTTTTTGTGGTATTCAATTGCCCAGTGAAACTTCAGAGGAATTGGCTCTGGCACTTGAGAATATCCTGAGCCCACTGCATACAAACATTCTTCAGAGATGTCATAAATGATAGACTTCCCCAGAATATTCCATCCTGGATATTCAAAAGATAGAGAAGAGGGAAATGAACATGGTCATCAGATTCCATTTGGAGAAGGTCAGAACAGTTGAGATACTAAAACAGGATGCAAGGGATTCCCACGATCTTCCTTCGGTTTTAAGGTTTTTCCAGTTTGTTTCAGGCACAGGGAAAATGGCACTACTTCTAATTCATTGCTTTCACATTTTTAATGGTAATTCTGCTGTTTGAGTTCCCCATCAGCTCTGCCTGGCCTTAAGTGAAAATAATATGCATGTACTCAGTGCACAGATGTGTGGGTTTGACTCCTGATTCTGGGAAAACATTTGCAAATCATTAAACTTCTCTCAGCCACAGTTTCCACATATGAAAAAAGGGAAACATAATACATAGTTTGCAAAGCTGTTTTGAAAATTCAATGATATACCTTTTATTTATTTATTTATTTATTTATTTATTTATTTTTTAAGATTTTATTTATTTATTTGACAGAGACAGAGACAGCGAGAGCAGGAACACAAACAGGGGGAGTGGGAGAGGGAGAAGCAGGCTTCCCGCTGAGCAGGGAGCCTGATTCGGGACTCGATCCCAGGACTCTGGGATCATGACCTGAGCCGAAGGCAGATGCCTAACGACTGAGCCACCCAGGTGCCCCAGTGATATACCTTTTATGTGAGAATAAGATATCTGCCATGGAACAGGGACAAGATAAGTAATTTTCTTATTTTTGTCTTCTACTCCCTCCCAGGAACTACTTCTGTGGCATATACTTCCTGAAGAGTCATAACCTGGCTGGGTCCTGGCCTGCGAGACTCTAGGTTGGTTCCAAGAGCTGGGGAAAAAGTAATTATAATAGCTAATTCTTACATAGAATTAGCTTACTATAGCCCTAGACCTTGAGCCAAGTGTTTCACATGCATCATCTCATTTAATCCTCACAACTACCCTGATATAGATTATTATCTTCATTTTACATATAGAAGAACTGAGGTATAAGAAGGTTCAATAATTTGCCCAAGATATACAGCTAGTGATAGAGACAGAATTTGAACCAAAACAGTCTAATTTAGAGAGTTTTTGCTTCTAACTGCTACATCAGGTGTCTGGTAAAGCTATACTTGGCTTGAGTGGAGAAAACACCAACTCAAAACTCCCATTTGTTTTCTCTTTAAGGCTTGTCCAGAGAAGCAAAGGTCAGAGCCATTCTATCTAAGAGCTGAAACTATCCACTGCTGCAACTTTCCCCCTTCACCTTTGTGTCCAAAGACTTAGGCCTGTGAAGAGAGCAACATTGTAATTCTTTGGCAGGGGAGCATGATATGTAAGAATTCCTCAAATGTACTTTGTCCCAAACACAGCTACTGTCACCACTTTGCTACTGTAGCAGCCAAACTCCTTCTCTAGCCTGGAAGACAGTCAGCACCCCATCTCTACCTGTCACTCTGTAGTCAGCTAGGATGTTTGAAGTTTGTGTTCCATGTTGAAAGTGTATTTGATTGGGTGGAAACATTTTTAGTGGACTAAGGAACTTGGATGCGGAGGGGTAGGCTGCCAGGCCAGAGATGGTAGCCTTGCACAGTCTAGTCCTAGGTATACCAAGCAACCACCTGGGACAGGGGGTAGGATCTCCTCTCTGTAGGCACCAAGAGCACCCAGATAGTAGCTCTCCTTTTATTTTTTATTTTTTATTTTTCAATTTTTAATTATCATTTTTTTTAGTAGCTCCCCTTTTATAGCTGTATCTTCTAGGGCTAATGTGTTTCTTCCTGCCCCTATTCACCTTGGGCCTGCTGGCAGGGAAGGCTGTGAGGTTGATGCCAAATGATAATTGGGTTGAGGTCATAAAGCCCTGGCCTGCTTGAGTGTGCTACTGACTGATTTACTGTGTGATCATGAACAAATTATTTTTTCTCTCTGACACTGTATTTCCCCATCTGTGTGATAAAGGAGTTTGACTAAATCAGTGATTTTCTAAATTTAAGCAGAAATTACTTTTTTTTTTTTTTTCAAATACAATATTAAACTAAAACCTGGTATATAAAACAGAAAAGCAGGAGAGTTGCTCTTGTGGATTGGGAATGGCAAGGATGGCAGGGGCAATAGTGGTTAAAAGAAGAGGATTCTATCTTGGAACCCTACCTGCTTCTACCTCACCTTCACACCCACATGGTAGTTCCTGAAGCACCTTGGGGGAATACAATAAGAAAACTTCTGCTCTAGTCTTGAGGTTCCCATCTAAATAGGAGGTTCTTACAGTTGATGGCAGTAAGGAAAATGGGGTACCTGGGAATAAGGAAGAGGAAAAAGTCCTAGGTAATGCTAAGACCACTCTTCTCAATCTTTCACACACACACAAAAAAAAATCCAGGAACATTGGTCTGTTTTTAGGTGGTGAATGAGATTGAGAAAGTAGCTTTCCTGACTACAACCCCTGCCTCTAAGGATAAGAATGAGAGAGAGGAGTTGGAAGGCATAAATTCAACCTGGAAATGTTATATCCAGGGATAGGAGCCATGGGTTCCTAAGTCATCTGATTCCAGCCTTGACTTGCTGTGCCACCTTTGTCAAGTAAATCTCCCTCCTTCTCTGGGCTTTTTCTTTTCTTTTCTTTCTTTTCTTTTCTTTTCTTTTCTTTTCTTTTCTTTTCTTTTCTTTTCTTTTCTTTTCTTCTTTCTTTCTTTCTTTCTTTCTTTCTTTCTTTCTTTCTTTCTTTCTTTCTTTCTTTCTTTTTCTTTCTTTCTTTTTTTTTGTGCCTTTCTGAGACTAGGAGGGCAACACCAACCAACATGGGTAGGCTCAAGCAGCTCTGATGGAAATGTTGGCTGTTGGAGCAGGAAAGCCTTTCCTTTGTTTCTCCTCCACGTCCCATGTTTGAATATCTTAGCATCTTGCCTCCCTCAAGCAGCCCTGTAAAATGTCATTAATGCTTTTTTTTCTGGGCTCTTCCCAGGGCCAGTAGAAAAAAAAAATGTCTCCTTCCAATTTGGGATCCATGCCTTAGGCCCTGTTCATGAAAGACATGAAGTAAGAAACAAGTTGAAATAATAGAAAGGACTTCTACAATGGCTGGGACTCTGCCCTCTTCAAATGGGCTTGTGGCTTAGAAAGGCAGTTAGACAAACATCTTGAGTACTGCCTAAGGGTCCATTGTGAGAGGGTCCCCAGGGTAACAAGGGCAGGGCATTTTAGGGTAAACTGGCCAACATAGGAAAATCAAATAGGTTCCTCTTCACTCTAACTTGGGTCTGAAGCTCAGAAGGACCGTAACAGAACTGTTTTCTACAGATTTCCTTTGCATTTTGGTCCCAGAAGGAAATGGTAAGTACATACAAATTAGGAGAATACAGGGAGGGTTTAATAAAGAGAGTACAAGGGTGTGAGTGGGATGTAGGGAAACCACAAGGCCTAGTGCAGTGCTCACAATGGGGCTTCTCATCACTCTTAAGCTTGAAGGAGTTAATGGAGGGAGCTACTGAAATTAAGAGGGCAAGAAGAAGAAAGAAGCTAGCCAGCACAATTTGGCTGGTGAATGCAGCTCCTCAAACCACTTTCCCCTGCCATAAAATCTATTCTGGCTCTCTTATTATCTCTATTCTGACATCCTTTCAGATCCAAATTCTCAGACTCCTAAGACCTCCAGCTCCAGCATCCAATCTAGAATCTTCTAGTCTCAGAAGCTTCTAGTATCAGAAATTTCCTGCCATCCTTGACCCCAGAACTCCACTTCTCCAGAATCCTCTTAGGAGTCCTGAGAACTCAACTGATTCTCAAGTCCCCTTTCCCTGTCAATTTAGCTGGAGTATAAAAAGCATAGCTGAATTGCTTCAGTTCTAGGGCAGGTTTTGAGTCTTTTGCTGCTCTGTGCACAACGACGGCAAGCTATTGTCACTACAAATAATAATGAAAGACGAATTCCATAAATCAGAGGCTGACATTGCTTACTGGCCAGACCATCAGGGCAGAGTGAGAGATTATTTGAGGATTAAGGAGGCAGAAGGGGTACCAAGTGAGAGGAAAATGCTGATCTGGCTAAATGGAATGACATCAACCCCATTGCTAGGTGAGATAGGAAAGGGGCAAGAAATATAATCTAAAGCTTAGCCTCTACATCATAGATGAATCTCCAGAGGCAGAAGTTTAGTTTTAATCTCTCATGCAGAGTGCTTTCGCCCAAAACGTATCCACCCTACCCATGGCAGATAGATGCCACAGGGAAAATAGCACCGATTTTGACATCAAAACATCTCGGTTTGGGGCACCTGGGTGGCTCAGTTGGTTAAGCGTCTGCCTTCAACTGAGATCATGATCCTGGGATTCTGGGAATGAGCCCCGCACCAGGCTCCCTGCTCAGTGGGGATCCTGCTTCTCCTTCTCCCTCTGCCCCTCCCTTCACACTCATGCTCTCTCTCTCACGTGTGTTCTTTCTCTCTCTCTCTTAAATAAATAAAATCTTTACAAAAATACCTGGGTTCAAGTCTCTTCTTATTACTTGTTGTGTGAACTTGAGCCACTTTTTCCCCTATGTTTTCTTTTTTAAAATTTTTATTTGTCAGAGAGAGAGAATGAGAGCACACAAGCAGGGGGAGCTGCAGGAAGAGGGAGAAGCAGGCTCCCCGCTGAGCAAGGAGCCCACTGAGCAAGGAGCCCTATGCAGGACTCGATCCCAGGACCCTGAGATAATGACCTGAGCCAAAGGCAGACACTTAACAGGCTGAGCCACCCAGGCATCCCTTCTCTATGTCCTTTAGTTAATCTAATAGGGATAACAGTAGCTTTTGCACTTCCTTTCCCAAGGTGGTTTCTGAGGACCCAGTGAGACCATGTTTAGAAAACCAGCAGTTTGCATGCTGTAAAATGCTGGGTCCAGGGTGCCTCCATAGTGAGTATGTATGGATGAGTGAGTGATATAATATGC
This sequence comes from Mirounga leonina, assembly GCF_011800145.1. NCBI lineage: Eukaryota > Metazoa > Chordata > Mammalia > Carnivora > Phocidae > Mirounga > Mirounga leonina. Next base: position 1,940,460 of record NW_023270096.1, on the reverse strand, counting down.
ATGAGTGAGAGACTTTCATCAAGTTAGTGTGTGTAACTAAATATGTGTGATTGGGTGTGAGAAAGTAGAAGAAGCAATAAGGAAAATGCGAGGGGCTATGCGTGAGAGAAAAGGTGAAAAATAAATATGTGTGCATATTTGTGTGATAGTTACTATGTTTGATTGGAAACACATGAGTGTGAGTGAGGAAATAGGAACATTTCTGAGTTTGTGAGATTCTTTGAGTTTGTGAGAGAATGAATGTGGATGATAGTATGCATGCATATATGAAATTAAATGTATAGGTTGGGCCATATGAAATTGCCATGTTTATAGTTTCATTATGCTAGCCTACCATATATATGTAAGTATGTAAGATTTCATGTGTATTTGGAGATGTATCAGTGAATTGTGCATGAACAAGCCAAGGTTCATATTTGTGAGTGTATGTATATGTTCAAGCAAATATGTATTTTTGTGTAAATGAACTGTGTGTGCAATCTAATGTATACATTTTTGGTAGAGCATATGTGAATATGAATCTAGATGAGTATGCACATGAATGTAAGTGTTTGGAAGGGAGGATGAGATTAAATATGACCATGCATGAGAGTTCAAATGTGTGTGTGTGTGTGTGTGTGTGTGTGTGTGTGTGTGTGAGAGAGAGAGAGAGAGAGAGAGAAAGATTGAAAAAGAACATACCCAGCCTTTGGGCTCTATACTAGTAAACTCATGCCCTCTCTTCAACTCATAACTTAAAAAGAAATGATTTCTAAGCTGAAATTTTCCACACAGACTTTCCACCACAAAAGGGTGGGGTTTTATTTTTAATTTTTTTCTCTTTGCTTTGAGCCTCATGCCTAGCCATTTTGGGCCAAGGAGAGGACTAAGTGCCCAGCTCTACTCAGAGAATAATTGGGAACATTTTGCTGCACACAAAAAACTAGAAAATGACTGGCGTGTGGGACTGAAACTTGGTGCAGGCTATAGCCTGCAAGACAAAGGGCCCCTCAGCTACTTTATTTGTTCTCTTTAAAAGTAACCCTAAGTGACTGAAATATCGCTCGCCACCACAAGCAGTATGAAATTTCACCACCAGTTGGAGTTACATAACCATCTCCATGGCAACCAAAGCCCATAAACATGCAGTATCACTGTTGGCTGGTTACATAGCAGTGGTTTTAGTGCCCCACCACCCCTCCCATTCAGCCCTATGTTGTTTTTCTTTTCTTTTTATTCTTCTCCTCCTATTTTTCTTTCCTGTCAAAATCAAGAAAATTAAATGTTGAGTAAAATGAGTGGAAACTGAAGCTGCTTAGGCAGTGGGTACACATGAGGTAAGTCTTCTCTGATGAATAATGTAGGCACTCAGCTTGCCTGCAGGCCAGCTCACACTAGGGAAATTACTGCCTTTCACCATTATACCACAACCCACAGACACACACATTCTGTAGTAGCTACTATTGAAAGGAAATCAGGCAGGCTGAAGAGAAAGCAGGCACAGGGCCTAAAAGAAACCCTGAAAATTCATCTCCTTTGAATATTCCTAGGATCCCTGGAGCAGTAACAACACGGAGATGGCAGTAGCAGATGTTTCTCAGTTAAGAGAATGAGATTTGGGGAAATGGGGACACAACCATCCTTAGTCACTATTACTACATTTCCCAGAGCTTGGGGCTGGGCTGTGTTCCCACCCTGGTCAAGAGGTAGAATCTGAGATCAAAAGTGCAAAAATAGACATCAGGTTTCATGGATTCTAAGCCCTGGATCTCTCTTAGTAGCCTTATGATCACAGATATCTAACAGAATGGGTCGCTGGATGCCTGAAAATGTATACTACTACCCCTGACTCAAAAACTTACAGTGATGGGGAGATCTTTACCTATGAACATGGCCTATTTTTTCCATCAGCCTCAACAGAAATGGAGTTGGGACAATCAAAACCTGATAGTTAAGAAAACTGTCATTCCTTGAGTATGTAAATTATGTGCCAGACATGGTGTTAAATGATTTCATATACTTTCTCATTTAATCCTCACAACCCACTACCCCTACCCAAGGTAGGTATTATAATCCTGTTTCACAAAGAGAAAAATGGAGAGTGGGAGAGTTTGCTCAAGTTCACATGACTATACGTGAAAGAGCTAGGATTCAGTTCCAAGAATATCTGCCTCTAAAGGGACTGCCTTCTGTTTTTTGAAGCAGTAAGCTTTACTTGATTCTATGTAATGGCCCCAGGATCCATCCCTTACATCTGAGACTGTCCTAAGTGAGGTGTGCTATTGGGTATGGGAGTTGATGCTGGGCTGGCAAGAGAGTGAAGTCCATTCCCACTGCTGTGGGCCCAAACTATCAATACCCGGTGACTTGCCATCGATTCACTGTGTAATGTTACACAAATCCTTTCCCGCTGTTTGGATATCAGTTTTCCCATCTGTAAAATTAGTTGTGGTAAAAGTTAAATCATATTATTTAGCACCATATATGGCACCTAACATGAATATAATAGATAGTAGCTTAAAAGATGATCTTCCTGTTGGGATAATTTCTGAATTTGTGATTCTTCTTGTCAGGAAAGCACAGTGACCTGCACTGAAAGACATAGCATATCATTTTTAGGGCATTGTCACCTTACAGCCTTGAAGTAGCAAAATCACTTCCTTCAACAAATTTAGCAAAATACCTCCTCTCAGTCATACATTTTGTTAACACTGGGCTAGATGTTGGGGGCTTCTCTGATGCATGGGCCTTGCTTTGGAGATGTTCCCTGGGATAATCAGAATAGGGAGAAAGTTCAAGAATAGATTAGGAGAACAGAGCTACAAAAAGTAGCCCTAATTCAAATGATGGAATCAGGGCCCTGGGGGAGAGAACTAAGGCAGCTTGAAAAGGCACCAGAATTGGGTGGTGGAAGTCAGAGGTGGTTTAGAGAGTAGCAGCAATAATGGCATTGAGAATTAATTGAAATGATCTACAAGGCCATTTATGATCTCCTCTACTACCTCTCTGGTCTCATCTCCCACTAATATTCACCTTGCTCACTCCAGCTGCTCTGGCTTCTTTGCTGTTTTTTGAACTACTCAGATACACTATGACCTTCACATTTGCCATTCCCTCTTCCCTCATATAGTCACATAGATTACTCTCACCTGTTGATGTGTACTCAAAACTCACCTTTTCAGGGAGAGTTCCCTTTGCCATCCTATCTAAATTTAGAATCACCTGTGGTCTAAGGATCCCCTGGGTTGCATGGGGAGAAACAATTCCACTGTTTGGAGTGCATTTGAGAGTGGTGGCATGGCCTCTCCTGGGACAAAAGAACTAGTGGTGCCAATGTGCTGCTCTGTTCCCTAGCATAGAAATAAAGACACTGGCTGAGGACAGCAAGAGTTGGTCTCAGCATTTTGCTACAGTTGCCATAAACTCCAAACCACTGCTCAGTCACACAATTGATTTCTGGGACAAATTGGCACTGGCCACAGTGCAAGACACTCCCCCAGAGGATCAACATGGGTCCAGCCACATGGATCTCTAAAATTGGGAATTTTGAAATGCGGCTGTGTGTCTGAGATAAAACACAGGAGAACTGTCTGCTTGACAGGCAGAAAGCTTGGGTGCAGGCAAGGGATCTGGTGGAAGCCAGGAACACAAGAAAGGTGATTATTTGCTGTTCTGTGAGGGCTTCCTGAAGAGTGGCAGTTGTGAACTCCCTGCTCCAGGGACCAGAGAGCAGAAAGTGGGGTGATGCCATTTTCCCCTGCCTATCAGCACTGACTGACTCCAGTGAGCAAAACAATGCCACCAAGTGGAGGTCCAAGCTGCTTAAACCAAGCCCAGCCCCCCCCCACCTCTGCACCCTGCAGGTGCATCTCCACTAGGGCAAATTCACCTGAGACCCAAAGTAGCACACCCCACCCAAGAAGACCAGCACAGACCCCTTGCACATACCAAGTCTACTGATCATAGAGTGCTGCAAAGCTTCACCTTTAGGAGAAATGGGATCTAACTTCCTTTTCTCTTTTGGATCTATCTTCTTTTAACAAGCAGACCAAAACACACCTAGGATCTAGCTGCCTTTTTTTTTTTTTTTGGACCTCTTCTTAATATAGCCATTACTCTCAGAAACAAAAATACAATAGGCTTTCCTAATAGTCATACAAAAAATACAGTGACCCAGACAAAATGACAAAGTCATGGCCAAGGATTTAATCAATACAGATACAAGTAAGATATCTGAACCAGAATTTAAAACAATAACCATAAGGATACTAGCTGGGCTTGAGAAAAGCATAGAAGACATTAGAAAATCCCTTACACAGAGATAAAAGAACTAAAAACTAGTCAGGCTACAATAAAAAAATGCTATAATTGAGATGCAAAAATGAATGGATGAAATGACAATGAAGATGTATGAAGCAGAGGAATAAATCAGTAATATAGAAGATAAAATTATGGAAAATAATTAAACTGAAAAAAGAGAAAAAAAGATACTGGATCATGAACGTAGACTTATTGAACTCAGTGACTCCTTAAAGCATAATAACATTCATATCATAGGAGTCCCAGAAGATGAAGAGAGAGAAAAAGGGGCAGAAGGTTTATTTGAACAAATGGTAGCTGAAAACTTCCCTAATCTTGGGAAGGACACAGACATCAAAATTCAAGAAACACAGAAAACTCCCATTAAATTCAACAAAAGCCAGCCATCACCAAGATATATCATAGTCAAATTCACAAAATACACAGACAAGGAATCCTGAAAGCAGCAAGGTGAAAAAAATGTCCTTAACCTGCAAGGGAAGACATATCAGGTTCACAGTAGATCTATCCACAGAACTTGGCAGGCCAGAAGAGAGTGGCAAGATATAGTCAACATGCTGAATGGGAAAAATATGCGGGTAAGAATATTTTATCCAGCAATGCTGTCATTCAGAATAGAAAGACAAAGAGTTTTCTAGCAGACAAAAACTAAAGGAGTTTTTGACCACTAAACCACAAAACTAAGAGCTAGTTCTTTGAAAGAATTGGTAAAAATGATAAACCCATAGCCAGACCTATCAAAAAGAAAAGAGAAAGGACCCAGATAAATAAGATCATGAATGAAAAAAGATTACAAACCACGGGAATACAAACAATTATAAGAAACTATTATAAAAAATAAACATGCCAACAAACTGGGCAATCTGGAAGAAATGAACAAATTCCTAGAAACTTAAAAATTACCAAAACTGAAACAGGAAGAAGTAGAAAATTTTAACTGACCCATACCCAGCAAAGAAATTGAATCAGTAATCAAAAATCTATCAACAAAATGCAACAAATGCAAACTGGTGCAGCCACTTTGGAAAACAGTAAGGAGGGTCCTCAAAAAGTTAAAAATAGAACTACCCTACAACCCAGCAACTGCACTCTCAGGTATTCATCGAAGGGGCATATGCACCCCAATGTCCACAATAGCCCAAATATGGAAAGAGCCCAGATGTCTATAAACAGATGAATGGATAAAGATGTAATATATATATATATATCTCATTCCATAACAAATGGAATATCACTCATCCATCAAAAAGAATAAAATCTTGCCATTTGCAATGACATGGATGGAACTAGAGGGTGTTATGCTAAGTGAAATAAGTCAGTCAGAACAAGACAAATACCATATGATTTCACTCAAATGTGGAATTCAAGAAACAAAACAGATGAACATAGGGGAAGGGGAGGAAAAATAAAACAAGAGGAAAACAGAGAGGGGAGCAAACCATTAAGAGCCTCTTTACAATAGGAAACAAACTGAGGGTTGCTGAAGGGGAGGTTGGTGGGAGGATGGAGTAATTGGGTGATGGGCATTAAGGAGGGTACTTGATGTAATGAGCACTAAGTGTTACATGCAATTGATGAATCACTAAATTCTACCCCTGAAACTAATACTACACTATATATTAACTAAATTGAAGTTAAATTAAAAAAAAAATCTCCCAACAAACAAGAGTTCTGGGCCAGATGTTTTCCCAGGGGAATTCTACTAGACATTTAAAGAAGAGTTAATACCTATTCTTCTCAAACTGTTCCAAAAAATAGAAATGGGAGGAAAATTTCCAAACTCATTCTATCAGGCCAACATTACCTAAACCAGACAAATACCCCACTAAAAAGGAGAATTACAGGCCAATATCCCTGATGAAAATGGATGCAAAAATTCTCAACAAGATAGTAGAAAATTGTCCCACGTTGGGCTCCCGGCTCCGCGGGAAGCCTGCTTCTCCCTCTCCCACTCCCCCTGCTTGTGTTCCTGCTCTTGCTGTCTCTGTCTCTGTCAAATAAATAAAGAAAATCTTAAAAAAAAAAAAGATAGTAGAAAATTGAATACAACAGTACATTGAAAGAATTATTCACCACTATCAAGTGGGATTTATTCCAGGACTGCAGGGGTGACTCAGTATGCACAAATCAATGAATGTGATACACCACATTAATAAAAGAAAGGATAAGAACCATATGATCCACTTAATAGAGGCAGAAAAAGCCTTTGAAAAAATATAACATCCATTCTTGATAGAAACCCTCAACAAAGTAGGTATAGATGGAACATATCTCAATATCATAAAGCCATACACAAAAGACCCACATCTAATGTCATCCTCAATGGGGAAAAACTGAGAGCTTTTCCTCTATGATCAAGAATAAGAGAGGGATGTCCACTGTCACCATTACTATTTAATATAGCAGTAGAGGTCTTAGCCTCAGCAATCAGACAACAAAATAATTAAATAAATAAAAGGCATCCAAATCAGCAAGGAAGAAGTCAAACTTTCACTATTTGCAGATGACATGATACTCTATGTAGAAAACCTGAAAGACTCCTCCAAAAAATTGCTAGAACTAATACATGAATTCAGCAAATTTTCAGACTATGAAATCAATGTACAGAAATCTGTTGCATTTCTATACACCAATAATGAAGCAGCAGAAAAAGAAATCAGGAATTGGCCCTATTTACAATTGTACCAAAATTCATAAGATATGTAGGAATAAACCTAACCAAAGAGGTAAAGGATCTGTACTCTGAAAACTATAGAACACTTATGAAAGAAATTGAAGAGGACACAAAGAAATGGGAAAAAATTCCATCCTTATGGATTGGAAGAACAAACATTTTTAAAAATGTCTATTCTGCCCAAACAAGCTACATATTTAATGCAATCTCTATCAAAATACTACCAGCATTTTTCACAGAGCTAGAACAAATGATCCCAAAATTTGTATAGAACCACAAAAGACCCCAAATAGCCAAAGCAATCCTGAAAAAGAAAAGCAAAGCTGGAGGCATCACAGTTCCAACCTTAAGCTATATTACAAAGCTATAGTCATCAAGACAGTATGGTACTGGCACAAAAACAGTCATATAGGTCAATGGAACAGAATAGAAAACCCAGAAAAGGACCCACAATTATATGGTCAACTGATCTTTGAATAAGCGTGAAAGAATATTAATGGAAGAAAAGACAGTCTCTTCAACAAATTGTGTTGGGAAAACTGGAAAGTGACATTCAAAGGAATGAAAATGGACCAGTTGCTTACACCATATGCAAAATTAAATTCAAAATGAATGAAACTCTTAAATGTGAGACAGGAAACCATGAAACTCCTACAGAATAACATAAGCAGCAACCTCTTTGATCTTGGCTGTAGCAACTTCTTACTAAACATGTCTCCTGAGTCAAGGAAGCAAAAGCAAAAATGAACAAATCGGACTTCATCAAGATAAAAAGCTCCTGCCTAGAGGCACCTCAGTGGCTCAGTTGGTTAAGCATCCGACTCTTGATTTTGGCTCACGTCATGCTCTCGGGGTCATGACCACGGTCCCAGCCAGGCTCCACACTCATCAGGGAGGTTGCCTAAGATTCTCTTTCTCCCTCTGCACCTCCACATGCCCCAGTTCTAGTTTCAAAGCACTGTGACCAAAAATATGCAGGGAATGATCCCAATCTTTTGGTACCAGTTGAGACCTGATTTGTGACCTAGGATGTGATCTATTCTGGAGAATGTTCCATGGGCACTAGAGAAGAATGTGTTCTGTTGCTTTGGGATGGAATGTTCTGAATATAACTGTGAAGTCCACCTGGCCCAGTGTGTCATTTATAGCCTTTATTTCCTTGTTGATGTTTTGCTTAGTTGATCTGTCCATTTCAGTGAGGGGGGTGTTAAAGTCCCCTATGATTATTATATCGTTTTCAATGTGTTTCTTTGATTTTGCTATTAATTGGCTTATATAATTGGCTGCTCCTTTGTTAGGAGCATAGATATTTACATTTGTTAGATCTTCTTGTTGGATAGACTCTCTAAGTAGGATATAGTGTCCTTCCTCATCTCTTATTACAGTCTTTGGTTTAAAATCTAATTTGTCTGAGATAAGGATTGCCACCCCAGCTTTCTTTTGGTGTCCATTAGCATGGTAAATGGTTTTCCAGCCCCTCACTTTCAAACTGGATGTGTCTTTGGGTCTAAAGTGAGTCCCTTGCCTTCAGCATATCAATGTGTCTTGTTTTTTTTATCCAATCTGATACCCTGTGACTTTTGATTGGGGCATTTAGCCCATTTACATTCAGGGTAACTATTGAAAGATAGGAATATAGTGCCATTGTATTGCCTGTAAGGTGACTGTTACTGTATATTGTCTGTGTTCCTTTCTGGTCTATGTTGCTTTTAGGCTCTCTCTTTGCTTAGAGGACCCCTTTCAATATTTCTTGTGTAGGGCTGATTTCATGTTTGCAAATTCCTTTAGTTTTCATTTGTCCTGGAAGCTTTTTATCTCCCCTTCTATTTTCAATGACAGCCTAGCTGGATATAGTATTCTTGGCTGCATATTTTTCTCGTTTAGTGCTCTGAATATAACATGCCAGTCCTTTGTGGCCTGCCAGCTGTCTGTGGCCAATCTAATGTTTCTACCATTGTAGGTTACAGACCTCTTGTCCCGAGATGCTTTCAGGATTTTCTCTTTGTCTCTGAGACTTGTAAGTTTTCCTATTAGATGTCGGGGTGTTGACCTATTTTTATTGATTTTGAGGGGGGTTCTCTGTGCCTCCTGGATTTTGATGCCTGTTTCCTTCCCCAAATTAGGGAAGTTTTCTAATATAATTTGCTCCAATATAGCTTCTGCCCCCTCTCTCTTCTTCTTCTGGGATCCCAATTATTCTGATGTTTCATCTTATGGTATCACTTATCTCTCGAATTCTGGCCTCGGGATCCAGTAGTTGTTTATCTCTCTTTTTCTCAGCTGCTTTATTCTCCATCATTTGGTCTTCTATATCACTAATTCTTTCTTATGCTTCATTTAGCCTACCAGTTAGCACCTCCATTTTTTATTGCATCTCAATAATAGCCTTTTTGATTTTGACTTGGTTAGATTTTAGTTCTTTTATTTCTCCAGAAAGGGATCCTCTAGTATCTTCTATGCTTTTTTCAAGCCCAGCTAGTATCATTATAATCGTCATTCTGAACTCTAGTTCTGACATTTTACTAACATCAGTATGGATTAAGTCCCTGGCAGTCAGTACTGTCTCTTATTCTTTTTTTTGAGGTGAGTTTTTCCATCTTGTCATTTTGTCTAGAGGGGAATAGATGAATGAGCAAATAAAATGCTAAAAGGGTAACAACGACCTCAGAAAAATATACACTAAACAAATCAGAAGAGACCCGAAACTGGGGGAAAAGAAAGGGAAAAAAAAAAAAAAAGAATATGATCAGGCTGGTGAATAGAACAGAACCACACACTAGATTTTGGGTGTATTTTGGTCTGTTAGAAGAAATTGCCTCCCAAAATTTTAAAGAAAGAAAAACATATCTATATACAAAAATAAGGTTAAATATGATGAAGGGATGGGATATGACTGTAAAGATGAAAATTTAAAAAGATTTTTAAAAAGGAATTGATAAGAAGTTGGTTGAAAGAAGAATGAAAAAATTTTTAAAAAGAGAGAGAGAGAAAATGAGATCAGGCAGGAGACTAGAACAATGTCATATACTAGATTTAGGGTATATTTTGGTCTGTTAGAAAAAAACTGTATCCCAAAATTTTAAAGAAAGAAAAACTTACATATATACAAAAAATAAGGTTAGATACAAGGAAGAGATAGAATATGACTGTAAAAATGAAAATTAAAAAAATTTTTGAAAAGGAACTGATAAGATGTTTGAAAAGGGAAAGAAGAAAAATATGCCTAAAAGATAGAAAAATAAAAAAAATAAAGAAAATTAAAAATATTAACTTTGAAAGACTAAAGAATCATGGGGAAAAAAGCCATGAATTCTATGTGCTGTATTCCCCTAGCACTGAGGTTTTGCCTTTCTCATTGATCGGTAAACTTGGTTTTGCCTGGATCAAGTTTTTTCAAAGAAATGGAACAAATAATCCTAAAATTTGTATGGAACCAGAAAAGACACCGAATAGCCAGAGGAATGCTGAAAAAGAAAAGCAAAGCTGGTGGCATCACAATTTCGGGCTTCAAGCTCTATTTCAAAGCTGTCATCATCAAGACAGTATGGTACTGGCACAAAACAAACACATAGACCAATGGAACAGACTAGAGAGCTCAGAAATGGACCCTCAACTCTATGGTCAAATAATCTTTGACAAAGCAGGAAAAAATATGCAATGGAAAAAAGTCTCTTCAACAAATGGTGTTGGGAAAATTGGACAGCCACATGCAGAAGAATGAAACTGGACCATTTCCTTACACCACACACAAAAATAGACTCCAAATGGATGAAAGACCTAAATGTGAGTCAAGAATCCATCAAAATCCTTGAAGAGAACACAGGTAGCAACCTCTTTGACCTCAGCCGCAGCAACTTCTTCCTAGAAACATTGCCAAAGGCAAGGGAAGCAAGGGCAAAAATAAACTATTGGGACTTCATCAAGATAAAAAGCTTTTGCACAGCAAAAGAAACAGTCAACAAAACCAAAAGACAACTGACAGAATGGGAAAAGATATTTGCAAATGATATATCAGATAAAGGGCTAGTATCCCAAATCTATAAAGAACTTATTAAACTCAACACCCAAAGAACAAATGATCCAATCAAGAAAGGGGCAGAAGACATGAAAGACATTTTTCCAAAGAAGACATCCAAATGGCCAATAGATGCATGAAAAAGTGCTCAATATCGCTCGGCATCAGGGAAATCCAAATCAAAACCTCAATGAGATACCACCTCACACCAGTCAGAATGGCTAAGATTAACAAGTCAGGAAAAGACAGATGTTGGTGGGGATGTGGAGAAAGGGGAACCCTCCTACACTGTTGGTGGGAATGCAAGCTGGTGCAGCCACTCTGGAAAACAGTATGGAGGTTCCTCAAAAAGTTGAAAATAGAGCTACCATACGATCCAGCAATTGCACTACTGGGTATTTACCCCAAAGATACAAATGTAGTGATCTGAAGGGGCACCCCAATGTATATAGCAGCAATGTCCACAATAGCCAAACTATGGAAAAAGCTTAGATGTCCATCAACAGATGAATGGATAAAGAAGATGTGATATATATATATACAATCGAATATTATGCAGCCATCAGAAAAATGAAATCTTGCCATTTGCAATGATGTGGATGGAACTGGAGGGCATTATGATAAGCGAAATAAGTCAGTCAGAGAAAGACAAGTGTCATACGATCTCACTGATACGAGGAATTTGAGAAACAAGACAGAAGATCGTAGGGGAAGGGAGGGAAAAATGTAACAAGATGAAACCAGAGAGGGAGACAAACCATAAGAGACTCTTAATCTCAGGAAACAAACTGAGGGTTGCTGGAATGAAGGGTGTGGGAGGGATGGGGTGGCTGGGTTATGGACATTGGGGAGGGTATGTACTATGGTGAGTGATGTGAATTGTGTAAGACTGATGAATCACAGACCTGTACCCCTGAAACAAATAATACATTATATGTTAATAAAAAATTTTAAAAATTAAAAAAAAAGCTTTTGCACAGTGAAGGAAACAATCAACAAAACTAGAAGACAGCCTATAGAATGGGAGAAGATATTTGCAATTGACATATTTGATAAAGGTTTAGTATCCAAAATCTATAAAGAACTTATCAAACTCAATACCCCCCAAAACCAAATGATCCAGTTAAGAAATGGGCAGAAGACATGAACAGACTTTTTTCCAAGGAAGACATCCAGATGGCTAACTGACACATGAAAAGATGCTCAACATCACTCATCATCAGGGAAATACAAATCAAAACCACAATGAGATACCACCTCACACCTGTCAGAATGGCTAAAATTAACAACACAGGAAACAGCAGATGTTGACGAGGATGAGGAGAAAGGGGAACCCTCTTGCACTGTTGGTGGGAATGCGACCTGGTGTAGCCACTCTGGAAAATACTATAGGGATTCCTAAAAAAAAGTTAAAAATAGAACTATCCTAGGACCCAGCAATTTCACTCCTAGGTATTTACCCAAAGATAAAAAATTCAGATTCAAAGGGGTACACATGTCCCAATATTTATAGCAGCATTATCAACAATAGCCAAACTATGGAAAGAGCCCAAGTGTCCATTCAGTGATGAATTGATAAGGAGATTCCACTCATATGTGGAATTTAGGAAATAAAACAGATGAACATATGGGAAGGGAAAAAAAAGAAAAGAGAAATTGGAATCAAACTGTAAGAGACTCTTAAAGATAGAGAATAAACTGAGGGTTGATGGAGGGATGTAGGTGGTGGATGGGGTAAATGGCTGATGGGTATTATGGAGGGCACTTGTGAGGAGTACTGGGTGTTATGTGTAAGTGATAAATCATTAAGTTCTACTCCTGAAACCAATCTTACACTATATGTTAACTAACTAGAATTTAAATATAAATTTGAAGAGAAAAAAATAAAGAAAAGCAAGGTAAAAAAAAATAAAAATAAATTTACACTCACCCTCCCAATATTTCTTATCCATCTGCCCTGCTTTATTTTTCTCCTGTTTAACACTTACACTAGTATACATATTATGTATCTTACTAATTCTCCTTGTTTCTGCCTTTTTCACTAGGATATAAGTGCTAGGGATTATTGTCTAATTTTTTTACTGCTGTATTCCCAGTGCCTAAGACAGTACCCTGTACATAGTAGGTACTCAGCAAATAATTTTTGAACAAATGATGAATAAATAGTAAGGTTTAGTAAATGTAGAATGAATCATTTACTCCATTTTAAGAAGTCAAGGGTTCCTTTGATACTCTGATGAAAGATATGGACCCACTTTGTAAAATAAGGCATGTACTCCTCCCCCTTGCTAGATTACCAGCTCTTTGAAATTCACACATTCCATTCCCACAACACCCTGTAAAGTTAGCATTTTATCTCTCCTTTGCTTGTGAAAACAGTGAAGCTCAGAAAGGTAAGTTAAGTTACCAAAGACCATGGAGTAAGTGATAAAACTTGAACTACAACCAAACTCTCCAGTGTTCTGATCACTGCCATTTGCTGCCCCTAGGCACATGGTGTGCTTACTTAGTAAAAAACTAGGGCTGGATTAAAACCACTGTGGTAGACAGTTTCTAAGATGGCATACAATGATACTTGCTTCCTGGTATTCACACCCTTCTGTAATTCCCTCCCCTCAAGTATGGTCTGAATCTAGAATACAATAGAATGTGACAAAAGTGATAAGAAGTTACTTCTGATACCAGGTTACAAAAGATGGCAATTTCCATTTTTCTTTTTCACTCTTGCTCTCTCACTTACTCCCTCTGATAAAGCGAGCTATTTCATGAGCTGCTCTGTGGAGAACCCCATGTGGCAAGGAACTGAAAGAGGCATCTGTTCAACAGCTAACAAGGAAGTGAGGCCCTCAGGCCAACTGCTCAAATGAAAGTGAATTCTGCCAACAGCCACATGAGTAAGCTTAGAAGTTGATTCTCCCCCAGTTGACTTTTAATATGACTGAAACCAGCTGACCCTTTGACTGTAGGTTGTGAGAGACACTGAGCCAGAGGCACCCACCTAATGCATGCCTGATTTCCTGACCCACAGTAAAATAATGACTGTGTATTATTTTAAGATGCTAAGTTTTGAGATAACTGTCATGCAGCAATAGATAACTAACAAAACCAGAAACACAAAATGTCTTATACCATGTTGGCCTCACTGCTTCACTGCAGCACCTCCCTCCCTGGTCCTCACTCCCAAAGTCCTTCTTCTACCTAACATGTTGGGAGAAATAATGTATTTGGAGCTATTAAAGGCTAGAGCCTGAATAGTAGCAAAATTGTAAGGATTGTGGTAGGTGGGTGATCCTGGTATTTTTAGCTGAACAAAAAATTGTCCTATTTACAGCCTAATTTCTTTCAGGCCTTGGCCCTCTATGACTATGTTAATTTGCAAGGCTGCTTACAATTGCGGTTGACTGACAAGAATTATCACCTAGAAGTCAGGAAACATGGGTTATGACAATCAGGCAGTCCACAATATTTTTAAGGTGCCATTTTGGGCCTGGCATTATGTTTTGTATTGAAAAGACTATGGTAAACAAATTATATCTAGTGCTTGTCCTCACAAGACTTCCAGTATAAGAGTTATACTTTTGGATTGGCCACTCACAGTGGATCCATGGACAATTACATTCTCTCTGACCTCAGTTTCCTCACTAGTAAAATGGGTGGCAGCTGGCATGCATAGAAAGTCTGCTTCAGCTCCACAACACTGTACTTTTAGAGATTTTTTTTTAAATTTTATTTATTTGACAGACAGAGAGACATCAAGAGAGGGAACACAAACAGGGGGAGTGGGGGAGGGAGAAGCAGGCTTCCCACTGAGCAGGGAGCCCGGCGTGGGGCTCAATCCCAGGACCCTGGGATCATGACCTGAGCAGAAGGCAGACACCTAACGACTGAGCCACCCAGGCACCCCAACACTGTACTTTTATAAAAAGGCAATGCTTGTGCTCAAGTGATCAAAGGAGCTGCCTCTTGCAACTTGGTTGGTTATTGAGGGTTATCAAGGTTAAATGATGTGTCCAGGGTCACATGGGCAAATGGTGGCAGTGTCCTGAGCTGCCTCTCAAAATTACTTTAACATTTATAGCACAAAGAAAAAAAAATCTGTTCAATAATGCTTGCTTAATGACACTATGTTCCCAAATAGACAGTAAACAAACAGGATGAAAGGAAAGAAATTGTTAATGCTTTTAATAACACAATAATATTTAAATAACAGACTAATTGTTTTATTAAGTCTAAATGAGCAACAGCAAAGTATACTTCTCTGGAGCTCTACTCTTGCTGAGGCATATAGAAGCTCTAAAAACAAAAGATTATCTGCTCCACTGCAATTTTCTTTATGCTGAAAAAGCATTATTTCCTGGAGATGGTAAGTCAGGTTGGGCTGAAAGTAGGGCCGAAGGAAGAAAACCAAACCTGTTGTTTGGGAAAATGTTTCTGAAATGAAGAAAATAATGCTAGGTTTTTAGAAGACCAGAAATAGACAGAACAAAGGAGGCAAATCTCTTAGTACAGATAGGAAGGTACATAGAGGAAAATGACTTACCCAAGATTACTAACCTCTTTTTAGTGGCAAGCTTAGACTATAATCTGTGCCTTTCCATGACACCACCCTGTACACAACCAATTTCACCTGAATAGATAATATCTAGTAGTTAGGAACATGGGTTCTCAAAGCAAATTAACTTGTCTCAAATTTATTCTCTGCCATTTACTAGCTATGTGACCTTGGGTAAGTTACTTTACCTCTCTGTACTTCCATTCCCTCATCTATAAAATAGGGATGATAATATAATCCATCTCATTAGGTTGTCAGGAGGATTAACTGAGTTAATATTTATAAAGCACTTGGAGCAGTGTTTGCCAAAAAAGTAAACACCATATAGGTATTTGTAAAGCAAAACAAGATTTTCACTTAGTTATAAACATATCAAATTGTCCAAGCCAGCCAGTAGCAGGAAGAAGATCTTCTTAGAGATCCTTACCTCTCCTTTCTGAGGCTTCCCCCTTGTCTGGTTATACTTCAAGCTTCCACTCCCCATCATGCACCACACTCCTCTTCAGGCTCCCAGTGCCCTCATACTCTCTCCCCCACTTTTCTGATGGCAAGAATTGATCAATGCGAAGACCTCTCACATTTGTTGCCTTATCAGATCATCATAATAACTCAGTGATAGGCCAATGATTTTTATTTTTATTTTAGAAATGAGGACACAGAGGTCTAGGAACTTGATGTGACTGATAATGACTCTTTAGGTTTAACTAGGTGCCATGGTTCTCATCCAGACCTCTCTAATTACTTGCTGTGTGACCTCAGGTAAATGCCTTCCCATCTCTGTGCCTCAAGTTACTCATACACTCAGTGAGATGATTGGATGAGATAATCTTAGAAACAATTTGATTCAAAAGTCACACAACTTGTTTGTATTGGAACAAGACCTGACTTCTTGCTGGACCACTGCTTGAATTTGCCCTGATGCCTCTTTTTAACAAATAGATAGTCTGAAAGTGTTCAGAGAATACATTCTCTCATTTGCCCTTCTATTTCCTTCCCCTTTTCCTTTACCTAGCACTATGGGGTTAATCAATAAGTAGGACAGGACATTTACTTAGCTGCATTAAAAGAATGATTTTGAGACAAAAAAAAAAAGTAAAAGCAGAGAGGCCCTTTGGAGATATCTTATAGACAACTGGTTCTGAAACTGAAATGCCCATATCTAAGGGGTTCTCCCCAGTACACTGGAGGTACACGGACTATGGGGCCACTCTTTCCTGAAAAATTGACTTTACCAGAAGATTTTGAAGAATCATATCAAAATAAAGACATACTTGTTATGGAATAGAATGCAAAAAATACAGATGAACTTTTTAAGTTAAAATACAACTACAAAGAATTTGTACTCTAACTTGGATTTGAAAAAAAGTCTGAAAATCAGTTTTCTTTCTTTTTTTTTTTTTTTTTTTTTTTGAAAAGCAGTCTTCTAAATCATTATATTTTAGTTGGGGAAACAGATATCCAAAGAGAGGAAAAGTCTTCCTCCCCAGAGTCACAAAGCCTTAAAAGAAAGAGAGGACTTGAATCTAAACATCTGTCCTCCTGGACAATTGAGCCTTCCTCCATCTAGCTACTCCTGTTGGCTTAGGCACTAGAAGGCAGGAGAGAGCCAAGGAGGGGGTGAAGACTGTTCCTTGGTGGGTGAAGGAGAACCTCACTAATATGGAGAAGTTATTTTGCTTCTCAAGGCCCCAGTTTCTTCATCTGTAAGAAGCTGACGGGAAATAAAATGTATGGATGATAATTTGGGCTCTGGTTTCTTTTCCTTTTTTTTACTAAAAAAGTTAACAGTTATTTATTTATTTATTTATTTATTTATTTATTTATTTATTTATTTATTTATTATGTTCAGTTAGCGCTCTGGTTTCAAAATGCCTAGATTTGAATCCTAGACCTGTGACTATCTGTCTGACCTTGGGCAAGTTACTTAACCTCTCTGTGCTTCAATATCTTGTGAAAATGAGGATAAAAACAGCACCTATCTCATAGGATTGTTGTGAGAATTTAATGAGTTAATATAGGCAAAGCACTTAGAACAGTGCTAGTTAACTATTATTGGTAACACTGAGAACCCATAGGGCACACCTGCCTCCTTAGACTCGTCTGTGGGACCACAAGTGTAGAGCGCATAGTTCATAACCCACAGGTCATTGCAAAGGTAGTCCAGATCTGGGCTGTTGGAAATGGGATGTGTGACACGCTGAGAACTTTTCAGGAAAAAAAAAATCCATCTGTCCTGATATTGATATAGATTGTAGGCCTTGTATGAGTTCCTGAAAGGGTCATAGTAGTATCTTATATGGGCATTGAAATATGTGCTTGTATTTTCTTAAAAACATTGAATTCTATCAGGGAATACATCTGATTCTTTGGATGTCAGAGAGAAAACCACAGTAAAATAATTATTGGAAATAGTTTCAAATAGTGGGAAATGGACCCCTAGAGAAGCAGATTATCAGACAAGGGATTTGTTACCCTTGGCAGTGGAGAGACTTAAACAGAGTAGTAGGGGAATTGCTGAAGGAAGGGCCTGAGGCTCTGACCTTTCCTAGGCAGGCACTTGGGGTTTAGCTATCTGGTTGCCCCATTTCTATGGCCTCACTAAGGCCCTATGAAGCTTTCCCCATTTCTTTCTGTGGGTGCTTACTATAACTTTTATCCCCTATTATAAAGCAAACTTTGAACAGATCTTCCAAGCCATGGTCCCACAGCCCCTCTCAGGTCCCATGGGTCTCTGAGCTATGACATTTACAGTTAAATCATCATTCACTAAGTATGTATCTTAATTTTAACATATTCTTCCCCTTTGGCCTTTTGAGACAAGTATTTTAAAACTGTACCTCATGAACCCTAAAATATTCTATGGAGCTATCCTAGGAAGTACCTGGAAGGGATGTTCCCCACTTCACACAGAACAGCTCCATTTTGATCTGTTTTCTACACTGTGGGTCCATGTTGACTTTTATTTGTGGTAAAAAGGTATACTGTTAAAAGCAAGATGAGAATCTCTATAGTAAACTGCTGAAATTATTTCAATAATTCAGAAATGTCAACATGTTGGCAAAGGACTTTCTTGTATGCCAGCTAGTGTCAGACTGCAGGTCCTTATTTTTGAAGCAAAAACAAAAATACAACACAACACAACAAAAGCAAACAAAAAATATAACACATGAAGACTTGATTTCTTCCTTCAAAAAGCTGAGTTTCATCTTAAGAAGACAGTCAAAGAGTCTGGAATCACCTGAGCCTTTAATATTTCAGAGCTAAACTACATCGTTCTGCTTTTAGGAATTCAGAGGACATAGACCCTGAGGAAGAAGAAGTGGAATTGTAGTTGACATCTAAAAGATGAGAAAGTAGGCTGACTACAGGCAAGAAAATAGAGAGAGAGGTAAAGAGGCAAATGTTGGAGTAAGTATAGTATTGGGAATATGAGAGATCATGGGGAGAATGGATTCTGTAAGGAATTAGGCCTGAGGATCATGGGTGATTGATACTGGAGACCAGTGAGAGAGAAGGTCACTAGAGCCAGGATAGGGAGACCCTGGAATACCAAGCAGAGGAGTTTGGACTTGGAGTACCTTCTGACCATATACAGGGTGGGTAGGAAAAGGAAGGGGACACTGAAGGAACTAGCACTAGAAGGAGGACTTAAAGAGTGATCCCAGTAAGGCCAACACAAAGTTTGCCTTGGAGACAAAGGCTCACTTACCGTTGATCCTCAGCCTAGTGCTTATCATTCTAGTCATCATTCTTTGCCTATTTCTTATTGTCCATTTCTCATAGCACCCAGTATGATATTCTACACATAGTAAATATTCAAGAAATGTTTGTGGACACAAAATGAAAGCCGTTTAAAAGGTAAAACCAAAAGCCTTTGGTGGCTAATGAATTTTTGGGGGGAAGCTGCAGGGAGGGGGTCGATGAACCACAGTCACTACCATCACTCCAGAGCTTTCCCATACCTCAATCTACACAACCCCTCTGCCCATAAGGGTTCATTCTTCTCATTTTACAGATGGCAAAACTAAGATACAGAAAAGTAAAGCAACTTGCCCAAGATCACCTAAGTAATGGCATAGCTGAGAGTGAAACCTGGAGTTTCTAATTGTAAATCCATTCCTTTTTTTTTTTTAAGATTTTATTTATTTATTCATGAGAGACAGAGAGAGAGAGGCAGAGGGAGAAGCAGGCTCCCAAGGAGCAGGGAGCCCGATGCGGGACTCTATCCCAGGACGCTGGGATCATGACCTGAGTGGAAGGCAGACGCTTAACCATCTGAGCCACCCAGGTGCCCAATCCATTCCTTTTTTGAACCCTCTGATCTATTTGGAAATACAGATGCTAAAAGCCACCTTCAATTATCTGTGCACTATCTGGTCAAACATCTAAATTTTCTCTTCCCTCACCCACAGAGATGATTAGTAAATAAAATTAACTAGTGTGAAATGGCAGGGACACTGGACTTGAAGTCAAAGGCCCTGGATTCTAGTCAGTTCTGTCACAGCCTCAGTTGCCCAATCTGTAAACAGGGCACCCTGGAAAGCTTTCCTGAATGGCTCATGTTCTCAGGCCAAAAAGCTTGCATCTATCTCCCTAGCCTGCTAAGGTAACCCAGGGTTACAATGCCCTTGAGCCTGATTATTTCAAACTATTCCCTTATCTCCCAATGAGATAGATGAACTTGTCAGGGAGAGGTCTGGAGACCTAGGATCATGGGAGCTTTTTGATGATTGAGTGATTCCTTGAATTACTGGAGTTGGCTGACTCTGGTATAGTCACTCCACTACAGGCTTTTATCAAAGGGGTCCCTTTGCTTACTTAGCAAGTTCTTTCTTAATGAGGAAGCTTTTAAATTCTGCTCTTCCTCTTGCTCCCTTCTTGTGTTTATGCATTGTTCTTAGACACCCAGAGGCAATTGCGATTGGCACATCTTTGCTCATAAATCTGGGAGATCAGATGATACATTTTTATTTATCACTGATGATTTAATGATGGGCAAATTCCAATGGCTGCAGCAAATAAATAAAATCAAAATGATGAACTCCCTTGTCCTTTTCTGTTAAATAAATAGTTGCCTAGGGAGATTATCACTGAGTAAACAGAAGATTAAAACATTGCCTTGCTGAAAGCTTGCTTGACTGGGGCCTCATTTCAGTAATTGATTTCCCCCCAACCCCATTGGCCTTTGTGTCTGCCTCTGCTTTCTCATCAGGGTAAGTAACATGTGCTCATCACAAATCCCTGAGGACAGAAGGCAGCAAGAACTTCAGCCTACCTCTCCTCTCTTACATCCTTTCAAAAATCCACACCCTGAGGAGCCATATTCCCCACATCCCAAGCTGAGTACCTGAACTCCCAATTCCCCAGAAGTAATCCACACCCCCCAACAGAGAAAATTCTTCCTTTTTTGGCCACTAAGGCAACCACATGTTGTAATGGAAAGAGAAGATCTTCAGAGGTACTAGCATCTGGGTTCAAAAACAGATTTGCTAATAGTAGAATTTTGAGGAAGTGACTTTTCTGTAAATCTCATTTGAGAATTAGTACAGGATCACAGCTAGAAGCTTTTGCTCTAAATCTACACTGAGTTCAAATTCTGTGTGAGTTTGGGCAAGTTGCTTCACCTCTCCATGCCTCAATTTCCTTACTTGTGTATGAGTATCATAATAGGATAAACCTTGTAGGATTATTGAAAGGATTAAATGAGATAATCCGTGTTATGGGCTCAGCCTAGTGTTTATGATGTAGGAAAGATGTTAGGGCTTGAAGCTGATGGCCAAGAAAGAATTCTTGAGATGTCTTTGGTGCAAAAAGGTGATTTAATTTATTAAAGCATGGGGATAGGACCCATGGGCAGAAAGAGCTCCATGGGGGAGGTTATGAGGAGTGATCCATTATATACTTTCAAGTTGGGAGGGTGTTAGGAATAGCGTAAGTCTCTAAGGAATTTTGGAAGCAAGGTTTCCAGGACCTTGGGGGGCTAGCTATTGTTGGGAAAAAGTCATTTATTACTGTCTAATAAAGTCTTAGTCATGAGACCCTTCAGATGTATATTGGTGGGCCATATGGTTGGGGGATGATTACCAACATGTATCTTGGGGGGGGTTAGAGATGAAGATTCCAAAGGAATTTTTATACATTAAAGTAGACTTACAGGATCCTGGTTGGGGGGGGGGGGTCAGGCTAGGATTGCCTTTTGCCCTTAGCAAAGCATTAACATCAAGGCAGTTGAGTCCCTAGAGGAATGTCACTCTACCTGTTTCAGAGACTTGTCAATGGGCTAGGTAGTAAGGAAATTTAATAATTTTTCTTCTGCCTTTGTTTCCCACATCACTTTGAACATAGCAAGTAATCAATAAATATGAACCATTATCTTTAAAAATGAAGTCAGGCAAACAGCAAAAGCATTGCCTTGGTAAGAGCACTGTGTTTAAAAAGTCCTGGCATTGAATCTCAGCTTTGTTACTCATTAGCTGGTTTAGACCTTGTACCCTTAACCTCTCTCAACTTCAAGCTCCTCATCCATAAAATGGGGATAATAATAGTGTCTATTACATCAGGTTGTTGCAAGAATGACACAAGATTAGTAGTTATTAAAAATATTTTACATTCAAGTTTTGTCAACTAACCTTCTTGAAGCACCTACTGTGTACCAATCTATGGACTCAAGGCTGGAAAGAAACCAATTAGCAAGATTATGTTCTCTGCATTCAAGATCTCATAGTCTAACTGTGGCAAATAGTCTAAAAAACAAACAATTGAGGTACAAAATGTGAGTCATTGCTATAAAAGTGTGTACAAGGTCTAGATATTGTAAAAAATACTGAATTCCTAGGTTAAGGCAGGGAAGTAAGGTGGCAGTGGTCAGGAAAGGCTTCATGGAGGAGGTGATACCTGAGATAGCTCTTGAAAAGTGAAGAGGAATTTTCTTAATGAACTAGATAGGAAGGTCATTGTAGGCCAAGACTAAGCCACAAAGACATACAATCACCTGATATGATTGGGCAATGCTGCACCTATTTCATTCTTGGAGGATGCAATTTTAAGAGGAAGCAATATGATATGAGGATGGAGAAATAGGGGCCTGATTAAGAAAAAAAAACCCTAAATATCATACTAAGGAAATAGTTTATTTAATAATTATTATTTTTAGACAGCATTTATTTGGCACTTAGTATGCACTAGCCACTATTCTAAGCACTTTACACATATTAATTAATTTAATCCCCAAGAGAACTCTATAAGATAATTATTATTACTGATGCACACAGAGATTAAGTAACTTGTCCAACATCTCACAGACAGTAGGTAGCAGAGCCAGCCTTCCTATCTGGGAAGTCAGGTTCCAGAGTCCACACAGAGGTGAGGACTAATCTCTTTGTTGTATCCCCATCAAGGCCACTTACACCCATAGCCTCAGCCAATTCTGAGACTGTATGTTTATGTGATCTTGTTCCACATGGGCTTGGCTGTCCATCTGCCCGTCAGAACTTGGTATCTCTCTGGACCTCCTGGAGCCCCAGGGTTTGGTCTCTTCAGTATTGGTAATGATCTCATGATACACTTTCTGCTTGGCTTTCTGACCTGAATTAATAATTGTCTAATGATGCTGAATAACTACTAGACATCACTTCACTAATGTCTCATCATACTGTGGCATCCACCTCATAATTTGCATGGATGGAAGGCCATGATGATGCTAGCTGCAGGTGGGTTCTGGAAGCTTCAGAGTCTTCTCTGAACCAAGCAGCCACATACACATAGCCTCACTTCTCCCACCCAAAATACTCTGCAGATGCCAAGGTTAAGGGAAAGCTAATGTTTGTTACACCTCTTACTTCATGTTATCTATCTGCCTAAGCTGACATTATAGGAATCACCTATATTATTATGGGCATTTAAATTTCCTGATAGATTTATCTACCCTTTCACATGTATAAGTCCTCTGATCTCTTCTTCCTTAAAAAACCTTAAAGGCAGTATTAACCTTTTATTTTCAAATGAGGAAACTGAAACTCAGAGAGAAAAAAATGGCTTGCCCAAGGTCATATAGCCAGTGAGTGCCAGGCACTTACTGCATGACCTCACTGTAAAGGTCCAAAAGCTTTTGCTCATTCTACTACCAAAGTCATCATAAAACATCTGGTTCAAGGGCATCTGGTCCAGGAGCCTGAGATGGAGAGTGAGGGTGGAGGGCTTTGATGGATTCCATGAGGCACTTAAGGTTGTAAACTTCTGACACAGTTAGAGGAAATCCTCAAAGACCCTTAAGGACTATCTTGCTGGAAGGGTTGTGGCCTCAAGACCATTTGATTGGAATCCCCCCTTCCTCGCTTACCACTGTCAATACTATAGTCTATTAGATAAACAGTTGGGTTTCACTAAGGGAGATTGTTTTTTCAGCCCTGTTCTTTCATTTACACAATGAGTCACTCTTTATCACTACTGTTCCCCCAGATAGGCCCTCCTCCATTTCTTGCTGGTTCTAGGTACAACCCCTAGCTTCAGGTCAAACTGCCCTCCCTGTAGCTACTTGAAGGCTAATCTGATATTTTTGTTTCTTCACCTGCATTCTGCCTTTCTTCAACATGCTCCCATGCCTAAGCCTTTCCTCTGCCTGAAGAGAGACACTTTAAAAGTTTTAACTTTTTTCTTCAATGTAGTCAAACATGCATATTTTTCCCTCATGGCATCTGAGTTTTCTGTCTTGTTTAAGGTCTCCTTCACTCCAAGATTATGCAAATTTTTTTTTTTTTCTGACAAAAGACAGGAAAATCAAAGTCAAAAGACAAAGAACAAACTGGGGAAATATTTGCAACTTATATGACAGTTTAAGGGTGAGTGTCCATATTAAACTCAATTTTTTTCAATTCATAGGATTTTTATTTTCATGTAGTTGAGTCTATCACTCTTCGTTAAAGTCCATGATCTTTTAAATGTCAAATGGACAAAACAAGTTGTTTTTTTCCCATCTGAGGATGAAAATAGATGATGTTTGTAAAAACAACAACAAACATATGCATAATATTATCCCTTTTGTGTAGGAAAAAACATAACTCTACATATGTATATATTTGTTTAAATAAGTTTGTAATAAATGGAGAAAGATGTGGAAGGAATTATGTCAAACTGATAATATCAGTTAACTCCTAAAAATGGGATAGTGAAGAACCTGGGGAAAATGAACATTTTTTTAAAGATTTTATTATTTATTTGTCAGAGAGAGAAAAAGCACAAGCAGGGGGAGTGGCAGGCAGAGGGAGAAGCAGGCTCCCCTGCTGAGCAAGGAGCCCAGTGTGGGACTTGATCCCAGGACCTTGAGATATGACCTGAGCCGAAGGCAGATAATTAACTGACTGAGCCACCCAGGTGTCCCCAAAATAAACATTTTTTTATATGTCTCTGTGCTTATGACTTGCTACAATTATATGGAATAACTTGTTATTTAAAAAAATAACCTACACCCTATTCTTCCATACTTCTTCTGATCTCTTAGCCTTGTATTTTGTGTGTATGGGGAAGGGGTTCAGACTAGAGAACTGAAAAGGAACACTAGCTTCCAGAAATTGAGAGAAGTTAAATAACTCACATCTAATAAGCAGAGCTAGGATGAAACCTAAACATACTTAAATTAAGTAGGGAAATAAGATAAGAAATGAAAATAAAATAGGGAAAACTTCCCCTGGAATCTTCTGAAGGACAAACAATTTAGCAGTCAGCCTTCAGGCAGCTGCAGCAAGTTCATCTGGGATTTCTCCTAAAAATCATAACCCTGTGTGCTCCTCCCATATCACACCTTCCCAAGACTGGCCACCATGACCTCAATAAAGGGTCATGGACACCAAAAAAGCCCAACTTGCCTCCTGTTATCTTTGTTGGATCACATAAACTGGAACAGTAAACACAAAGATTATTGGTCCAAAGGTTCTGCTTCCTCTCTAGAAATCCATCTTCCAAAAGCAACTGCTGCTCAAGAAATATCAGTGACTCTCAATGCCTTCTATATTAATTCTAATCTCCACATCCTGGTCTTTGGCATCTTCAAAAAGATGCTCTAGCTGCAGAGGTGCCTGGGTGGCTCAGTTGGTTAAGAGGCCAACTCTTGGTTTTGGCTCAGGTCATGATCTTGGGGTCCTGGGATTGATCCCCGCATTGGGCTCTGCACTCAGTCAGGAGCCTGCTTGAGGATTCTCTCTCTCCCCCTTCCGCTGCTCCTCTCCCTGCTCTCTCTCTCTCTAAAATAAATAAATCTTTAAAAAAAAAGATGCTCTAGCCATACTCAATATTGAATAGTGACTTTGTTTTAATCTAAAGGAGTATAATGGTTATGAGTGGGATCTCAGATATCAGAATCTTCACTGGAATCCTAGTTCTGCTACTTAAGAGCTGTATGCCTTGAACAAATTACTTAAATTCTCTGGCCTTCTGTTTTCTCATCTATAAAATGGAGGTGATGCAATGCTTCCTTTATGGGATTGTTCTGAGAATGAAATGAGGTATCATACATAAGGAGTTTGCCACAGCACTAGGTTCAATTATATCAGGGACTATTAAAATTATTATTATTCCGCTGTCAGAAAATAATTTCCGTGGAGACAATTATGTCAGCTAGCAACAATCTCTCATGACCTCTTTCTCACTGAAACAAAATAAAGACAATTTTATGGAGCTCAGTCCTTCAGGAAATTTGCAGGAAGTCTTCCAGATATCTAAACCAGCCCATGTTCACGCACACACACACACACACACACACAGAAATGCTTACATACAGTTTCCTGCATATAGTAATGTACAAAATCCCTCCACACATATATACCCATGTATATATACTTAGACACACATTCTTTCTAAGTGTTAGAGTATTTTTTAAATCGTCCTGAATATATATACTTAAAAAATCTCATTGCTGTGCTGAGCAGACACTTTCAGACACTGCTTATGCCCTTGTAATAAATGTGAATATAAGGAAAGGATAGAAAAATACTGCAGACAAAACTTCCAGGCAAGAGCTGTCTGAAGGTACTCCCCATGGAAACAATGAGCCAGGCGCTGCAGTGAGATACCAGTCTTTCTTTTATATTTAGACATCTTGTAGGATGTTTTTAAGGCAAACCAGATAGACAGATTGCACCTATTACCAGGGAGAGGGGAACTGAGAAAGAGCCTTCTGGGGCTGAATGCCCTGACCTGCATGTGAGCAGAAAGCTCCTCGAACTTGACCCTAAGAAAAAAATTTAATTGTGAGTTTCCTGGGGCCATAAAGATAGAGGTGAGGGATCTAGTTAAGAAAGAGGAGCCTGGGCTTGTCTCTTGTAAATATCTGAAGGGCAGCAATTGCCCAAAGATCACCTTCTCCAGTTAGTCCTATGTGACTCCCCCTGCTACTCCCCAGGCTGAGATCTCATAGCCTCCATGCTTACTTCTGCCATGACACTTGTCACTCTGTGCTGTAACACTCTATATGCCTTGTTTATTATCTAACCTCAGTGCTTAGCATACTGTCTGGCATATGATAGGCACAGTATATATAACTGCTGACTGCTTGTCTATTTTCTTTTCTACTCTCCCATATGCCTGAGATCATGTATTCCCATGGTGCTCTGTATTTTAGCACCAGTACAAAGTTTAGCACATAGTAAGTGCT
The DNA here is from genome assembly GCF_011800145.1 of Mirounga leonina. Classification (NCBI taxonomy): domain Eukaryota; kingdom Metazoa; phylum Chordata; class Mammalia; order Carnivora; family Phocidae; genus Mirounga; species Mirounga leonina. Next base: position 1,913,276 of record NW_023270096.1, on the reverse strand, counting down.
CAGTGTTTATAGAATCAAGATGTTAGTTGCCTTGCAGTCTCTTGGGGATTACCTTATATCTTAGTTTCCATATTTGAATAATTGGGATAATAATATACATAATATGCAATTCTTTTACATAGAATTGCTGGGGGTTAAATAAGTTAATATGTGAAAAGTGCTTGATCCAGTGACTGCCACAAATTCTATTATTATTATTATCAGTATCATTATTATCATTATTACTATCATGGCTTCCAGACCTGATGATGGGAATAGGCCCCCTCAAACTGTGTGGGTCTTGGTCAGTATTGGCCCTGGGAATGGGAAGGAGCAGTTGTGCCTGTAGATTTCTCTCTTCCCCGTCCCATTACATTGCTTTCACTACACTTAGATACTCCGTGCTGTATTAAAGCTGCAGCTGAACCTAGAGGGTATGCCGGTAAGACTGGAAGCTCTCTGAGAATAAGGCAAACTCACATTCAATTCTGGAATGTAACCCAGAGTTTGGTCACAGGTGACCCTTCAGGGTGTTTGTCAAGCTGACTTGAGTGTTTGCCATGGATTTTCAGTTATGGTGTGGAAGCTTCCTTCTCTTGCTGAAAGGCTTGTTATCCCCCTCTTTCACCTCCTCATCAACCCTCCTGCCCAGGTCCATTATGAAAGGCAGACATAAAAATTCCGTAGCAGGGAAATAAGCAGAACACAAGAATCTGCTTGCTGAGCTGATGTTCTTCCCTTGGAAAGGGGGAGAGGTGCTTATTCTACTTGCTCAGACCACCTGCACCTTCTTCCCTCTCTCACTTAACACTCTAAAGCTATTAGTTGTGGAGTTTGCTGTGGAGATACTATTACGAGTGCTAGACTCAGGGGCAGGGAGATGGGAGAATCAAGCATGGCTCTAGTACAGATTTATTGTATAACCCAAAGCTAAGTCATCCCCCCAAATATTAAGAGTAAGATCCTCACATTAACATAACCCTTTGTATCTTACAATTAACCTTTCACATCCACTTTCAAATTTTAAGGCTTAACACAGCTTTTCAAAAAGAAAGAGCAGAGATTTATTAAAATAATATGGAAGGGGCTGAGGAGAAGGAAAGATGGCAGAGGAGTAGGGAACCCTATTTCAACTGGTCCCCGGAATTGAGCTGGATATCTACCAGACCACTCTGAGCACCCACAAAACCAGCCTGAGATGTAAGATCTGGATCTCTACAAGCAGAATACCGCAGGCGGTTGGTTTTGAGGTACGAAGTGGGAGCCGTGATTCCACAGGCAGATATCAGAGGATAAATGGCAGCGGGAGGGTGCCTGGCCATGGGGATCCTACACAGCCAGTGAGCAACAGCCTCACGCTCTGGGGACAGGGCACAGACTCGCAGACCGGTATTGGTAGGGAAAGGACTTTAGGGCAGCCCCCGGGGTAGAAACCCGGAGCGGTGGCGTTGCGCGGGAGAACTAGGAGCGGCTAGCGGTTTTAGAAGCAAAAAGAGCAGAGACGTTCTCTGACCTGGAGGCAGGACTGGGGGTGCTGCAGAGGGGCGCACAACCCAGGACACTGCAGTATGTAGCAGCACAGACAGAAACGGAGACAGTGTGGCCTGGAGAGCTCACTGAAGAACATACTGCAGTCTCTCTGCTCTAAGGCAGAGGGTTGGAAATGGTCTCTTCTGCTCTGACTCACTGAAGAGACGTGGAAAGCCATCAGGGAAAGCTGCCAGAGAACAAAAGGCCCCAAAACTGATTCCCACTAAGCCTATCCCCTGGGATAGGGGGTCAGGGGTCAGGGCAACTCCGCCCAAACAGGGTTGCCTGAGTAAGAGCCCAGCAGGCCCCTCCCCCAGAAAACAGGCTGGGAAAACAAGAGGCCAACAACCCTAAGGTCCCAAGAAAACAGGTGCATCTTTCTTGGGTCATGGTCAATAATTTGGACTCTATACATTCCCTCAAACACCCATCAACAGAATGCCTAGGAGGAGGAACCCCCCAAATAGAAAAGACTCAGAGATTATGACGTATGCTGCAGATTTACAAATGGATGCAGATATAACCAAGATGTCGGAGATGGAATTCAGGCTAGCAATTGTGAAGACAATGGCTAGAATGGAGAAATCAATTAATGACAACATAGAGTCTCTAAGGGCAGAAATGAAAGGTGAATTGGCAGAACTTAAAAATGCTATCAATGAGATCCAATCCAATCTAGATAATCGAACAGCTAGGGTAAGTGAGGCAGAAGAATGAATAAGCAACCTGGAAGACAATATAATAGATAAAAAGGGAAAAGAGGGGGCCAGGGAAAAACAACTCAGAATCCATGAAAATAGAATCAGAGAAATAAGTGACACCATGAACCATTCCAATGTCAGAATAATTGGAATCCCGGGCAGAGTGGAGAGAGAGAGGGGACTAGAAGATGTATTTGGGCAAATCGTAGCTGAGAACTTCCCTAATCTGGGGAATGAAACAAACATTCGTGTCCTGGAGGCAGAGAAGACCCCTCCCAAGATCAAGGAAAACAGGCCAACAACCCGGCATGTAATAGTTAAACTGGCAAATCTTAGAACCAAGGAAACCATCTTAAGGGCAGCTAGAAGGAAGAGATTCCTTACGTACAGAGGGAGGAACATCAGAATCACATCAGACCTATCCACAGAGACCTGGCAAGCCAGAAAGGCCTGGCAAGACATATTCAGGGTACTAAATGAGAAGAACATGCAGCCAAGAATACTTTATCCAGAAAGGCTGTCATTTAGAATGGATGGAGACATGCAGAACTTCTACGACCAGCAGAAAATGAAAGACTATGTGACCACTAAGCCGGCCCTGCAAGAAATATTAAGGGGGGTTCTATAAAAGGAGAAAGATCCCAAGAGTGATATACAACAGAAATTTACAGGGACAATCTATAAAAACAATGTCTTCACAGGCAACATAATGACAATTCATATCTTTCAATAATCACTCTCAAAGTGAATGGCCTAAATGCTCCCATAAAACGGCACAGGGTTGCAGATTGGATAAAAAGACAGGACCCATCCATATGCTGCCTAAAAGAGACTCATATTGAACCTAAAGATACATGCAGACTGAAAGTGAATGGATGGAGATCCATCTTCCATGCCAGCGGACCTCAAAAGAAAGCTGGGGTAGCAATTCTTATATCAGACAAATTAGATTTTAAACTAAAGTCTATAATTAGAGACACAGAAAGACACTATATCATTCTGAAAGGGTCTATCCAACAAAAAGATCTAACAATTGTAAATATCTATGCCCCCAACATGGGAGCAGCCATCTACATAAGCCAACTGTTCACCAAAATAAAGAGTCTTACTGATAACAATACATTAATTGTAGGAGACCTCAATACTCCACTCTCAGCAATGGACAGATCATCTAAGCAGAATATCAACAAGGAAACAAGAGCTTTGAATGATACACTGGAGCAGATGGACCTCATCAATATTTACAGAACATTCCACCCTAAAACAACAGAATACTCATTCTTCTCGAGTGCACATGGAACTTTCTCCAGAATAGACCAAATACTGGGTAACAAATCAGGTCTCAACTGACACCAAAAGACTATTATTCCCTGCATATTCTTAGACCAAATGCTTTAAAACTGGAACTCAATCACAAGAAAAAATTTGGCAGAAATTCAAACACTTAGAAGCTAAAGACCACTCTGCTCAAGAATGTTTGGGTCAACCAGGAAATCAAAGAAGAACTTAAACATTTCATGGAAATCAATGAGAACGAAAACACATCAGTCCAAAACCTATGGGATACTGCAAAGGCGGTCCTAAGGGGGAAATACATAGCCATCCAAGCCTCACTCAAAAAAAAGAAAAATCCGAATTCACCAACTAACTCTACACCTTAATGAATTAGAGAAAAAGCAACAAACGATGCCTAAGCCATGCATTAGAAGAGAAATAATTAAGATTAGAGCAGAGATCAATGAATTAGAAACCAGAAACACAGTAGATCAGATCAATGAAACTAGAAGTTGGTTCTTTGAAAGAATTAATAAGATCGATAAACCACTGGCCAGACTTATCAAAAGGAAAAGAGAAAGGATCCAAATTAATAAAATTATGAATGAAAGGGGAGAGATCACGACTAACACCAGGAAATAGAAACAATTATCAGAAATTATTATCAACAACTCTATGCCAGTAAACTGAGCAATCTGGATGAAATGGAGGCCTTCCTGGAAACCTATAAGCTGCCAAGACTGAAACAGGAAGAAATTGACAACCTGACTAGGCCAATAACCAGTAACAAGATTGAAGCACTGATCAAAAACCTCCCAAAAAACAAGAGTCCAGGGCCTGACGCATTCCCTGGGGCATTCTACCAAACATTCAAAGAAGAAATAATACCTATTCTACTGAAGGTGTTTCAAAAAACAGAAACAGAAGGAAAACTTCCAAATTCATTCTATGAGGCCACCAATCACTTAATCCCCAAACCAGGCAAAGACCCCATCAAAAAGGAGAATTTCAGACTGATATCCCTCATGAATATGGATTCCAAAATCCTCCACAAAATCTTAGCTAATAGGATCCAACAATACATTAAAAAGATCATCCACCATGACCAAGTGGGATTTATCCCCGGGATGCAAGGGTCATTCAACATTTGCAAATCAATCAATGTGATAGAACAAATTAATAAGAGGAGAGAGAAGAACCATATGGTCCTCTCAATTGTTGCAGAAAAAGCATTTGACAAAATACAGCATCCTTTCCTGATTAAAACTCTTCAGAGTATAGGGACAGAGGGAAAATTCCTCAAGTCCATAAAATCCATTTATGAAAAACACACAGCAAATATCATCCTCAATGGGGAAAAGCTGAGAGCCTTTCCCTTAAGATCAGGAACATGTCAAGGATGCCCACTCTCGCCACTATTGTTCAACATAGTACTAGAAGTCCTAGCAACAGCAATCAGACAAAAAAAGAAATAAAAGGTATTCAAATTGGCAAAGAAGAAGTCAAACTCTCTCTCTTCACAGACAACATGATACTTTATGTGGAAAACCCAAAAGACTCCACCCCCAAATTACCAGAACTCATACAGCAATTCAGTAATGTGGCAGGATACAAAATCAATGCACAGGAATCAGTTGCTTTCTTATACACTAACAACGCAACTGTAGTAAGAGAAATTAGAGAAACGATTCCATTTACAATAGCACCAAAAACCATAAGATACCTCGGAATAAACTTAACCAGAGAGGTAAAGGATCTATACTCTAGGAACTACAGAACACTCATGAAAGAAATTGAAGAAGACACAAAAAGATAGAAAAAATATTCCATGCTCATGGATCGGAAGAATAAACAGTGTTAAAATGTCTGGTACCCAGAGCAATCTATACCTTCAATGCCATCCCATCCAAAATTCCAATGACATTTTTCAAAGTGCTGGAACAAACAACCCTAAAATTTGTATGGAATCAGAAAAGACCCCAAATCATCAAGGAAATGTTGAAAAAGAAAAACAAAGCTGGGGGCATCACATTCCCCAATTTCAAGCTATATTACAAAGCTGTGATGACCAAAACAGCATGGCACTGGCACAAAAACAGACATCTAGACTAATGGAACAGAATAGAGAACCCAGATATGGACTCTCAACTTTATGGTCAGATAATCTTTGACAAAGCAGGAAAAAACATGCAATGGAAAAAGGACAGTATCTTCAATAAATAGTGCTGGGAAAATTGGACAGCCACATGCAGAAGAATGAAACTCGACCATTCTCTAACACCATTCACAAAGATAAACTCAAAATGGATGAAAGACCTCAATGTGAGACAGGAATCCATCAAAATCCTAGAGGAGAACATAGGCAGTAACCTCTTTGACATCGCCCACAGCAACTTCTTTCAAGATACATCTCCAAAGGCTAGTGAAACAAAAGCAAAAATGAACTTTTGAGACTTCATCAACATAAAAAGCTTCTGCACAGCAAAGGAAACAGTCAACAAAACAAAGAGGCAACCCACAGAATGGGAGAAGATATTTGCAAATGACACTACAGATAAAGGGCTGGTATTCAAGATCTATAAAGAACTTCTCAAACTCAACACCCAAAAAATAAATAATCAAGTCAAAAAGTGGGCAGAAGATATGAAAAGACACCTCTCTGAAGAAGACATACAAATGGCTAACAGATACATGAAAAAATGTCCATCATCATTAGCCATCAGGGAAATTCAAATCAAAACCACATTGAGATAACACATTACACCAGTTAGAATGGCAAAAATGGACAGGGAGAGAAACAACAATGTTGGAGAGGTTGTGGAGAAAGGGGAACCCTCTTACATGGGTTCTTACACAGGTGGGAATGCAAGTTGGTACAGCCACTGTGGAAAACAGTGTGGAGGTTCCTCAGAAATTTAAAAATAGAGCTACCGTATGACCCAGCAATTGCACTCCTGGGTAATTACCCCAAAGACACAGATGTAGTGAAAAGAAAGGCCATAGGCACCCAATGTTCATAGCAGCAATGTCCACAATAGCCAAACTGTGGAAAGAGCCGATATGCCCTTCAACAGATGAATGGATAAAGAAGATGTGGTCCATATATACAATGGAATATTACTCAGCCATCAGAAAGGATGAATACCCAACTTTTACATCAACATGGATGGGACTGGAGGAGACTATGCTAAGTGAAATAAGTCAAGCAGAGAAAGTCAATTATCATATGGTTTCACTTCTTTGTGGAACATAAGGAATAGCATGGAGGACATTCGGAGAAGGAAGGGAAAAATGAGGGGGGGAATTTGGATGGAGAGATGAACCATGAGAGACTATGGACTCTGAGAAACAAACAGGGTTTTAGAGGGGAAGGGGGAGGGGGGATTGGTTAGCCCAGTGATGGGTATTAAGTAGGGCACATACTGCATGGATCACTGGGTATTATATGAAAACAATGGATCGTGGATCACCAGATCAAAACTAATGATGTATTGTATTTTGACTAACATAACATAATAAAATTAAAAAAAAAAAAAAAAAAAAAAAAAAAAACATTTACCAAGTGCTTGTTCTGGACTGGGCATTATGCTAAGTCCAATCAATACAATGGAGAACAAAACAATCCTCTACTCTCTATACAGCTTACAGTCTAGTGAAGGAGATGTCAACTGCACAATTACACAAATAAAACAAGTCGATTATTAATGATGCTCAAAAGAAAAGGAAGATGTGAAAAAATAACGAGGTGGAAGAGACCTACTCTGGCTTCAGCCTCAGATTTAAACCAAGACCTAAAAGGCAAGAAGATGGGAGTGAAAACCTTTACAGATTAGATGTTTTTACGATGAAGGTCCTATGGCAGGAGACAGATCAATGAGCAGACAGCAAGAGCATAAAGACCAAGAACAGGAGGAAATGAGGCCAGAGGTAGGCAGGAGCTCAATCACACAAGTGCCCTTTTGTCCATGGTATGCACTCTGGATTTTAGTCTAAGTGCAGGTGGGAAATGGCAGGAATGGAAGGGATTTAAGCAGGACAGTGATGTGAGATGACATACATTTTAAGAAGACCACTTGAAGATGTGAAGAATGGACTAGCGGGGCACAAGAATGGAAGGACACCAGTAGACAGCTGTTACATGAACTGAAGCAAAAAAAGAGGATTTCTTCAGGCTAATGGCAGCTGGGAGGGAAAAAATGTTAACTGATTCAGATTATTATTTTAAAGGTAAAGCCAAGAGGACTTTTTCAAGAATTGGACAATTTAAGCTTTAGCAACTGGGTGGATGGACAGGTCACTTACTGAGATGAGTGACTGGTTTAGGGATAAAAAATAAAATACAAATCAAGAGCTCTGTTTTGGATCTACCGACTCAGAAATGCTGATAAGTACAATCAGTGGAATCAGATGTAAGAACCAGTGATGTACAGCAGCTACAAATAAGTTCTGAAATTACACTGGCTTTGAATTTCAGGTGTACCATTTTATTAAGTATTTTAACTTGGGCAAACTACTTAACCTCTCTAAACCTCAGATTCAACTGTAAAATGGAAGTAAGAATTCTTACCTCATGGAGCTTGAGGTTGCTCTAAAAATTCAATGAAAACAAAGTGCTTACAAAAGTGCTTAATGTAATGGCTGGCACATAGCAGCAGTTAAGTGTTAGCTGCTGCCGATCATGCTATTACACTAAGAGACAATAAAACTTTTTCTTTTAAAATCAAGAAAAAGAGAATTATAAGAAGGAATTAATAGTAGTAACTGGCAAAGGTGAGGAGGAAAAGGGCCAATGGATTGAACACGTTTAGTGCTTTAAGGCAAAAAGGAATCTAAGAGATACAACATTGCATTCAATTTAGAGAATGTAGTTAGTCTCTGGTGTGAACATAACAAGAGGACTCTGAATGCTCTTCCCAAGAAAATACAAGGAAAAAAGAGAAGAATGAAATATATCATCTACTTACCTGTATATGGGGACTATCCTTTTCCTTTGGAGAGAAAAACCATCCACCTTCACCCCGTTTCTAAGCCATGGCATGACAGTGCCGAAACTCGTGCAGGTATTTCTGAAACCAGAGAAATAAAGGTACTAGTTGGAACCAGCACAGTTATCTCATTCATAAATTCTACTCTCTGAAGTCAGGAGAGCTGTCATCAGAGCCACCAGGGGCAATTATGACCTTGAATTATGGAGAAAGCTTTGGAGGAAACATTGGGCAGCAGCTGACCGTATATGAACTAGCATAAAGACGTGAACGCTAAATGAATAATAAATTAAAAGGATTCCCCAAAAGTGTAGCAATGATCACTATCTAACCCCCCCAACCCATATACATCCTCTCCTTCACTTCAATGACAGACCAAATTTTAGTTGAGCAGATGACTGCTCAGTAAAAAAACAAACAAATAAACAAAAAAACCACAAACCCCCTGCATTTCCCTGCCTTGTTTGCAGGTTTAAGTGTGGCCACGTAATTAAGTTTTGGCTAATGAGATGTATGGAGCTTCTTGAAAGTTTCCTTGAGAAGGAGTGCCTTTCTTGTTCCCTTTGTACCTAGGCCGGAGCCCAAACAGTCATCCTGGACTATGACTAGCACACTAAGGCTATCAGAATAGTGAGACTGGAGGAGAGAGCATCATGAGGACTGACTGCGGAAATGGGCTACCAGCCTAGGACAATTTCTCTCTGGACTTCTCTTATGTAAGAAAAAATACAAACTCCTTTTTAAGCCCCTGTTAAAAAAATAATATGGAAGGGACTTATATTTTTTATCTATATGACTTAAGTTCTTTTCATCCTCTGTTTCCAGAAGGCTATCTCCTCCTTGGCCTGACATCCCCAGATTCCCCAGTTCAAATAAACCCTGGGAATGAAGATCATAAGACTTTGGGTCTACTGTTTCTCCTCCCCCAGCCTTAGTTCCCCAAGAAGCCTTCCCTTACTAGTCACTGAGGGACTATATAAATAAGAAATAAGGCACAGACAGGATTGGGCTTGAATCAGTTACTGTACTATAACATCTCAGAGCTTCTGGGTCAACAATTGAATAAGGGACAATATTGCTTGTGTTACAGAGTTGTCTTTCTAAACAGAACGAAGACCTCTTTCTGGAGATGTTTCTGGCATTTTTTCACTTTAAGTCAAAGCAGTAAGAAAGTATGTTTTGTGTTCTCACTGGGGGCCTAATGGGCTGTTCCACTGGTAAAAGATATCACAGCACTGGGTAGCCCAATTGAAGAGAAAGGATTGCAAAGGGGAGACTAAAACTAAACGTTCTCAGAATTATGAACCCAAGATTTATAAACATTTATCCATTTACATAAACAAATAAGGGGGGAAAGAAAACTACACCTACACTTAGTGCCAGATACATTTGACCCTGGCAACAACTGGGCTGTAGAGCAGATGTAACTGCTGTAAAACAAGAATCCAGGCATTTTAACTCTAGAGGTTCATTCTAGTACTACACTATGCTTTTCTCCGTCTTGGGCAAAGGTGGCCATGGCTCTTCCTCTAAGTCAGTGGTGGGCAATCTTTTTCTGTAAAGGGACAGATGGGAAATATTTTAGAGTTTAGATGCAACAGGTGAATTATTCTTTTCCTTCTTCTTCTCCTTTTTTCCGCCTCTTCCTCCTTCTTTTTAAAACATTTAACAACCATTCTTAGGTTATAAACTTTGGCCTAGGGGCTTTAGTTTACCTACCCCTATGTCAATGTCCCGAAAGAGACATGTTCTCTAACTTGCTGTGTTGGGTTGCCACCGACCTTGGCTCTGGTTCTAGGCATGGGAAGCAGCAAAAGAATAGAACGTTATTATGGATGTGTGTTCACTTTTACCTACCTCTTGGGCAAGAGATAAGCCGAAAAGCCATACATACTATACGTTATATGTCAACTGATTACTGAATGCTTATGGTATGCCAGACACTGTGCATTACTTCATTAAATTTTACAACATCACTTTGAAGAACAAATTATTACCTCCCTTTTATGGTAGGAGAAAATGAGACTTGAAAAAGTGAAGTAGTTTGTCCAAAGACACCCAGTCAGGAAATAGAGTTGAGATTTGAATCTAGCTGTGTCTGAATCTTGAGCCCATGTACATAGTCATTGTGCAGTTTCACAAAGCATTTGCTGCACCTTACACACACACACAAAAAAAACCACCTGAAATTTATAGTGTGTCATAAATAGAAAAAGAAAAATGAAGATCAAAGAGATGGTGACCCAGACTATTGTGGCAAATATAATTAGTTTCTGTATCTTTTGAGCTTCCTAGCAGCCAAGACAAAATTAACAGCATTAATAGTTTCAGTGCAGAAACAAAGGGTTTTTTTTGTAGAAATGAATTATAAAATGAAAAAAAATTATTTTGCTGTTAAGGTTCAACTCTGTATGGGTTAAATGTACTGTTGCAGGCTAACTGTTTCTGCTCTGTACAAGGTACTACCTTAAGGGCTGAAGATACTAACATAACTAAGATATAGTTTTGTCACTTCAGGAGATCAAAACCTGAGGAGAGAGACCAATAGGTCAATATCTGACTCTAAAACATGACAGACAAGTAATTATTCCCTGTAGGCATAAGCAAAGTAGAATAAAAGTTCATTTCTTAATTTATCCTATATGTACTCTTCTTCACACTGACATATCTATTTCTCATTTAATTGTCACAACAGCCTTGCAAAATAAGTGCTACTGTCTTATTTTAACATTGAGAAAACTGAGGCCCTGGGAGATGAAGCAATTTACCTAAATTCTTGGTTTGTCTAAGTTCTATGTACCTGCTATACCCAATTTTCTTCCTTTTAAAACAAAGAGGCTTTCCAAAATATGTATTACCAGTTTTGCCTAATGGATCAGGCAAGGATTCATGAAGGAGGTGTCTTTCAAGGTGGGTTTAAAAAGGTAGGGTGTTTGGACAAAAAGAAACTGGGAGAAGGGCTTTATGAGGAGTAAACTGAGTCTTAAGAAGGAGAGTCTGCTAAGCTAGAGTTGGTAAGGCCCACTGTGAACCTTGATGATAGGGCTGAGCCCTAAGGATCAAGAGAACTGCTAGTCTTAGGTACAATAGATTAGGTTAGTTGGAAAGCTAGATAAACTTTAAAGATTTCATAGTTAAGTGACTACCTTCTGGCATCATCACATACTCCCACCCCATTTTATGAATAATGATATTGAGGCTCAGAGTGAAGTCTATAACTCGGGACTCTAGATTTTTGATCTCAGGTTCTTCACTTCTCTTAACCCTTGACTTCCCTTTGCTGTGAGGCCTTTCTGTGATGCAGGCCTGCCTGGAATCTTGCTTTACTGGCTGTGAGGCCTTTCTGTGATGCAGACCTGCCTGGAATCTTGCTTTACTGGTTGGATTTCCACTTCTAATCCTTCACCCCCACCCCACCTGTCACCATGTGCCCTTTTTTTCCCCCAGGGTAGTGCTTACTCTTCAAGGCCACTCTTGCAGCCACCAGCACTCCCTGCCCTGGATCACTTGGTGTCCTTGATAACAAAAAAAGAAGAAGAAAAGCACAACTCATAGCTCCTGAGTACAATCCCACACTAGACCCTGTACTGGACAACCTCATATGATTCTGACTCAAATTTCTGTGAGGTTAGGGACTACTGTCCATATTTTACAGAGGAAGAAACAAAGTTTTCAAGTTATAAATGGACTGCCTTAAGGGAAAACAACTAGTGAGTAATATAGTCAAGGTTTGAACTCAATTCTGTCTGACCCTGAAGCTCTTTCTACCATTTTAAATGGTCAGAACTCTGCCCTCTCCATCCTTATCAGTCATGGGAGGAAGGCAAGACAGGGATACTTATTTCCATTTTATAGCTGCGCTAGTCAATATGGTATGTAGTATCCACATGTGGCTATTTACACTTAAAAGAATTGAAATAAAACACAATTTAAAATTTAGTTCCTCAATCACACTAGTCATATTTCAAGTACTCAGAAGACATGTGATTAATGACTTACCATATTGGATAGTGCAGATATGGAACTCATTGAAAGTTCTATTAGACATTTCACGTGACCACAAAAGCCACATGTGGGTAGTGAGTATGATATTGGAGAGTACAAATATAGAACTCATAAAAATGAGAAAGAAATCTGTTTTTATAAGATATTGTCAAGATAGCAGCTGGATATGCCCAATTAACAAACCTGGTTAATAAATTAATAGCATATCAAGGTCTCTGTGGTTCTGCCTTAACACTTGGATGTGGATTAGATACTCCTCACACAAATGGTTTACATATCAGTGAACAATGGGATAGAAAAGAAACTGCATTGGACATGGAAGCCCTAGGTTCAAGTCCCAGCTTAGTTTCTGACCCTGTGACCCTGAACAATTACTCTCTTCTCTCTTTGCTCCAGAGTCCTTGCTCAGCATAATGAAGGAGGTGAATTCAAAGGCCCTTACAGGCCTATGTTCTGTGGGATTGTGAATCAACAGCTGCATTCTCACTAAATTAATTTCCACAGTTCTGTGTAAATGGACTTGTGGAAAGTGTTGCCAGGAATTTGGATTATGAAATGCTAACCTCTCTGTACTAAGTGCACAAAGAGAGAGAGAGAGAGTAAAGACTAAAAAAAACAAACAAAATGAAACAAACAAACAAAAAAAAAACGACAGTTATTCCTTGGCTTGCGAGAGCCTTTAATATGTGCATTTGGTCATTGCTTGTCCATGTGTCTCTTTGTCCTTTGTTAATCTGTCTGCCTTCTGTCACTGGCTCCTAGAGGGCAAGGGTGGTAGCTTTAGCTATATAATACCAGTCAAAACAGTTCAAAGAAAGATAATCTTTGCTTTGGCAAGTTGCCCTCTCTGAAAAAAAACAAAACAAAACAAAAAAAACAAGTAGTATTTTGAGTTATTCAACAAATAATTATTGAGACCTTATTATGTGCCAGGCATTGTACTGGTGAGCAAAATTTAATCCAGCACCAAACCTTCTTCCCCAAAGGGCAGAGCTCTGGCTTCTGTAATCCTTCCCAGATGGAAATTTATGGAATCTCTGGTTTTATTTGATGCCAACACAGATATTTCAGACAAGAGGGAGAAAGTTGCAGTTTTTGTATCATTTGGCTACTTGAGTAATCCATGGAACCAAAAGTTTTGAGAAGAGCTAATAGAATTAATGAGCTGTTTGACATGCTGAAGAACAGCCTCTGAGTCTGAGAAACTCTGTGGGTGCAATACTGGGAAACAATACTTCTGGTTCATTTCTTTAACCGCCCCAAACAATACCAAACCCATGTTTCCTTAGCTTTCTTGCTTTACCTTAATCCTCTGTCCCCTTCCCATTTATGCAAGCTACATTCTACTTTCTCAGGGACTTACCTTACTAATACTCAGAGAAGCAAAATAAAACTCATAGTTCTGGATTAGGCTCCTGATCTATAAAGCACAGTACTAGAGACTTTCACTTTTGCCTTTTCACTGTATGCACCACAACTTGTGAGTTACAGCCCTGAGTATCATCTACTTGATAGATGAGAAAAATGGAAGCTCAGAGAGGGTACATTTTTATCTAAGACTCACCAAGCTAGTGGACTCCAGAACCTGAACTTAAACTAATTTCTTCTACCATTATGGCTTCTGGATTTATTGAGGTGACATAAAATCATTGCCTCACCTAATGAGGTCCTAACATTGCCAGGCCACTAAATGACTTAACCTACTTACCAATACAAGTCTGTTTATTTCTGCAAATATTTATGATGCACCTAATGAGTAGCAGCCTTTGTGAACTATTGCGTAAGTGTAGCCATTTAAGAGCATGGATTCTGGAGCCAACCATCCTGGATTTGAATCTTGGCTCCATTAATTACTTGCTGTCTGACCACAATGATGACAACCTCAGGGCATAAAGATGAATTAGACAGGGCCTTGTTCTCCAGGCCTCTCAGATGAGAATTAGAGCTTTAGCTTAGTACACAGTGTTTAGTAAGTGTTCAATAAGGGTTAGTTACTATTATTTTTATTTTACTCATTCAACAAGCATTTATTGATGCTTACTGTGGCAGGCTCTATGTATGTGGTTACTGGAGACCATAGTTTCTCATGAATCTCTAGGTAAAAAGGAAGTCAGAGAACTCAAAAGGTCTATTTTTTCCAAGTTTTTATTTAAATTCCAATCAGTTAACATACGGTGTAATATTAGTTTCATGTATAGAATTTAGAAATTCATCACTTACATACCACACCTCAGTGCTCAACACAAGTGACCTTCCCATCGCCATTTAACCCATACCCCCACCTACCTCCCCTCCAGTAAGCCTCAGTGTGTTCTATATGGTTAAGAATCACTTTCCTGGTTTGCTTCTCTCTTTTTTTGCCCTATAATCATCTGTTTTGTTTCTTAAATTCCACATATGAGTGAAATCATATGGTATTTATCTTTGACTGACTTATTTCACTTAACATAATGCACTCTAGCTCTATCCACATCCTTACAAATGGTAAGATTTCATTTTTAGGGCTAAGTAATATTCTATTGTATATATACTGCATCTTCTGTATCCATTCATCAGTTGATGGACATTTGGGTTCTTTCCATAATTTGGCTATTGTTGATAATGCTGCTACAAACCCTGCAGTACATGTATCCCTTTGAATCAGTATTTTTCTTTCCTTCTAGCAAAAACGTAGTAGTGCAATTGCTGGGTCATAGGGTAGTTCTATTTTTTACTTTTTGAAGAACCTCCATACTGTTTTCCATGGTGGCTGTACCAGTTTGCATTCCCACCAACAGTGTAAGAGGGTTAATCTTTCTCTGCACCCTCCCCAACACCTGTTATTTCCCATGTTGTTAATTTTAGCCATCTTGACAAGGGTTAGGTGACATCTCGTTGTAGTTTTGTTTTGTATTTCCCTGATGATGAGTGATGTTGAGCATTTTTTCACGTATCTGTTGACCATTTGCATGGGCTTCTTTGGAGAAATGTCTGTTCATGTCTTCTGCCCATTTCTTCACTGGAATATTTGTTTTTTGGGTGTTGAGTTTGATCAATTCTTTATAGATCTTGGATACTAACCCTTTATCAGGGATTGTATCTTTGTGACTATCTTCTCCCATTCCATAGGCTGCCTTTTAGTTTTGTTGATTGTTTTTTTTTTTTTTTTCCTGTGCAGAAGCTTTTTATCTTGATAAGTCCCAATAGTTCATTTTTGCTTTTGTTTCCCTTCCCTCTGGAGATGTGTCTAGTATGAACTTGCTATGGCCAATGTCAAAGAGGTTCTTTTCTAGAATTTTGATGGTTTCCTGTCTCACATCTAGGTCTTTCATTCATTTTGAATTTATTTTTGTGTATGGTGTAAGAAAGTGTTTCTTATACCTGTTTCATTCTTCTGCATGTTGCTATCCAGTTTTCCCAACACCATTTGTTGAAGAGATTCTCTTTTTATCCACTGGATTTTCTTTCATGTTTTGTCGAAGATTAGTTGACCATATATTTGTGGGTCCAATTTTGGGTTTTCTATTCTGATCCATTGATCTAGATGTCTGATTTTGTGCCAGTACCATACTGTCGTGATCACTACAACTTTGTAATATAACTTGACATCCACAGTTGTGATGACTTCAGCTTTGCTTTTCTTTTTCAAGGTTGCTTTGGCTATTCAGGGTCTTCTGTGGTTCCATACAAATTTTAGGATGGTTTGTTCTAGCTCTGTGAAAAATGCTGTTGTTATTTTGATAGGCATTACATTAAATATATAGATTGCTTTGGGTAGTATAGACATTTTAACAATGTTTGTTCTTCCAATCCAAGAGAATGGAATGTCTTTCAATTTCATTGTGTCCTCTTCAATTTCTTTCATCAGTGTTTTATAGTTTTCAGAGTGCAGATCTTTTACCTCTTTGGTTAGGTTTATTCCTAGGTGTCTTATTGTTTTTGATGTAATAGTAAATGGGATTGATTCCTTGATTCCTCTTTCTTCTGCTTCATTATAGATGTGAGAAATGCAACAGATTTCTGTAAGTTGATTTTGTATCATGCAATATAACTGAATTCCTGTATGAATTCTAGCAGCTTTGTGGTGAACTCTTTTGGGTTTTCCCCATAGAGTATGATGTTATCTGCAAAGAGTGAAAGTTTGAATTCTTCTTTGCCGATTTGGATGCCTTTTATTTCTTTTCATTGTCTGCTTGCTGTGGCTAGGACTTCGAGTGTTATGTTAAATAATAGTGGTGAGAGTGGACATCTCTGTCTTGTTCCTGACTATAGAGGAAAAGTTCTTAGTTTTTCCCCATGGAGGATGATATTAGCTAAGGGTTTTTGGTATATGTCCTTTATTATGTTCCCTCTAAAGCTACTTTGTTGAGGGTATTTTTCATGAATGGATGTTGTACTTTGTGAAACACTTTTTCTGCATCTGTTGAGAGAATGATATGGTTCCTTTTTTTCTTTCAACTTTTTATTTAAATTCTAGTTGGCATATATTGTAAAATTGGTTTCAGGTGTAGAATTTAGTGACTCAGGACTTACATACAACACATGTTGGTCATCACAACAAATGCCCTCCTTAATACCCATCACCTATTTAGCCCATCCCCTACCCACCTGGCTCCATCAACCCTCAGTTTGTTCTCTATAGTTAAGAGTCTCTTATGGTTTGCTTCCTTCTCTCTTTTCCCCTTCCCCTATGTTTATCTATTTTGTTTCTTAAATTCATATGAGTGAAAGTATATGGTATTTGTCTTTCTCTGACTGACTTATTTCACTTAGCACACTACACTCCAGCTCCAACCACAGAGGATCATATGGTTCTTCTCCTTTCTTTCATGTTGATAGATTTGTGAATATTGAACCACATTTCAGCCCAGGAATAAATCCCACTTGAGTGTGGTGAATGATACTTTTAATGTATTATTAGATTCAATTTGCTAGTATTTTTTTGAGAATTTTTTCATCCATGTTCATCAGAGATACTGGCCTGTACTCTTTTGTAGTGGAGTCTTTGGTTTTGGAATCAGGGTAATGCTGGCCTCATAGAATGAGTTTGAAAGTTTTCCTTCCATTTCTATTGTTTGGAATACTTTGAGAAGAATAGGTACTAGCTCTTTTTATTTTTTATTTTTATTTTTTTTAAATTTTATTATGTTATGTTAGTCACCATACAATATATCATTGGTTTTTGATGTGGTGATCCACGATCCATTGTTTTCGTATAACACCCAGTGCTCCATGCAGTACATGCCCTCCTTAATACCCATCACCAGGCTAACCAATCCCCCCTCCCTGCTCCCCTCTAAAACCCTGTTTGTTTCTCAGAGTCCATAGGTCTTTTTAAAATGTTTTTAGAATTCCCCTTTGAAGCCATCTGGGGCTGGACTTTTGTTTATTGGGAGATTTTTGATTACTGATTCAATTTTTTTGCTGGTTATCAGTGTGTTCATATTTTCTATTTCTTCCTGTTTCAGTTTTAGTAGTTTATGTGTTTCTAGGATTTTGTCCATTTCTTCCAGATTGTCCAATTCGTTGGCATATAATTTTTTATAATATTATCTTATAATTGTTTGCATTTCTGTGGTGTTGGTTGTTATTTCTCCTCTCTCATTTGTGATTTTATTTGAGTCCTTTCTCTTCTCCTTTTGTTCAGTCTGGTTAGTGGTTTATTAATTTTAATAATTTTTGTCAAAGAAACAGCTCCTGGCTTCATTGATCTGTTCTACTCTTTTTTTAACTTCTATATCATTAATTTCTGATCTAATCTTTATTATTCCCCTTCTTCTGTTGGCTGTAGGCTTCATTTGTTGTTCTTTTTCTAGTTTGCTTGGGTATAAGGTTACATTGCTTATTTGAGACTTTCTTCCTTCTTGAGGTAGTCCTGTTTGCCATATACTTCCCTCTTAGGACTGCTTTTGCTGCATCCCATAGGTTTTGAACCATCATGTTTTCCTTTTCATTTGTTTGCATGTATTTTTATTATTTCTTTTGATTTCCTGGTTGACCCATTCATTGTTTAGTGGCATGTTGTTTAACCTCCATGTATTTGTGGTCTTTCCACATTTTTTTTTGTGGTTGACTTCAAGTTTCATAGCATTGTAATCTGAAAAGCTGCATATATGGTCTCAATCTTTTTGTACATATTGAGGGCTGATTTGTGACCTATTATGTGATCTGTTCTGGAAAATATACCATGTGCACTTGAAACGAATGTGTATTCTGCTGCTTTAGGATGAAATGTTATGAATATATCTGTTGAGTCCTTCTGGTCAAGTGTGTCATTCAAAGCCATTGTTTCCTTGTTGATTTTTTGCTTAGGTGATCTATCCATTGATGTAAGTGGGTTGATAATATCCTCTAGTCTTGTATTATTATCAATGAGTTCCTTTATGTTTGTTATTAATTGTTTTATATATTTAGGTGCTCCAAAATTGGGGGCATAAATATTTACAATTGTTAGATTTTCTTGTTTGATAGTCCCCTTTATTATGATATAGTGCTCCTCTTCATCTCTTGCTATAATCTTTGACTTGAAATCTAGTTTGTCTGATATAAGTACTGTTCTCCTGCTTTCTTTTGATGTTCATTTGCATGATAAATATTTCTCCATTCCCTCACTTTCAACCTGCAGGTGTCTTTAGGTCTAAAATGAACCTCTTGTAGGCAGCATATAGATGAGTCCTTTTTAATCCATTCTGACACCCTATGCCTTTTGATTGGAGCACTGAGTTAATTTACATTCAGAGTAATTATTGATAGTATGTATTTAGTGCCATCTTATTACTTGTTTTGTCATTGTTTCTGAAGATTTTCTCATTCCTTTCTAGTCTTTGTCACTTTTGATCTTTCCTTTAGACTCAGAGTCCCCTTTAATATTTCTTGTAGGGCTGATTTCATAGTCATGAATTCCTTTAGATTTATTTGTCTGGGAAACTCTTATCTCTCCTTCTTTTCTGAATGATAGCCTTGCTGAATAGGGCATTCTTGGATGCAGATTTTCCTCATTCAGCACGTCGAATATATCATGACACTGTCTTCTAGAAAGCCAAATTTCTATAGAGAGATCTGCTGCTATCATTATGGGTTTTTCCCCATGTAAGCTGTGGACTTCTTTTGTCTTGCTGCTTTTAGAATTTTTTCTTTATCACTATATTTTGCAAATTTAACTACAGTGTATGTTGGTGTTGGCCTGCTTTTGTTGATTTTGATGGGAGTTCTGTGTGCTTCCTGGATTTGGATGTCTCTTTCTTTCCCCAGATTAGGAAAGTTTTCAGCTATGATTTCCTCAAATAAACCTTCTGCCCCCTTTTCTCTCTTCTTCTTCTTCTGGGGCTCCCATGAGAGGAATTATGTTTGATGGGGTTGTGGAGTTACCTAAGTTTACTCTCATAATCCATCATTCTTCTTTCTCTCTTTTGTTCAGCTTTATTATTTTCATAACTTCGTCTTCCATATCACTTACTTGTTTCTCTACTTCTTCCATCCCTGTGTCATTATATCTATTTGGTTTCAAATCTCAGTTCTTACATTTTTCATTTTGTCCTGATTGTTTTTCAGCTCTTTTATCTCTGCAGTAAGGGTCTCCCTGATGTCTTCCATGCTTTTCTCAAGCCTATTGTGTATCATTACGGTTGCTTTAAATTCTGGATCAGGCATATTACTTATATCCGTTTTGATTAAATCCCTGGCTGTGACCTTGTTCTATCCTTGGGATGAGTTCCTCTATCTTCTCATTTTGTCCAGGTCTCTGTCTTATTCTGTGTGTTAGGAAAGCCTGTTATGTTTCCTGCTCCTGAGAGTAATTGCTTTATGAAGAAGAGATCATATAATGTCCAGGGCCTAGAACTTCAGGGAGTGTCTGTGGTGTATGCTGCATGCACTCTGCTGCTGTATTTTGGTGCTCTATCCCTCAGGTCAGTGGTATGCAAAGGTTCTCCTTGCCTGCAGTGAGGAGTGTCTGGACGTTGGCCAGAATATGATGAGTTTTAACTAGGTGTGATCTGGCCTGCTTGTTAAATGAGATCTGATGTTATTTCTACTAAAACTGAAGCTTTGCACAACTCTATGGTTAGTAGACTGGTGATTTGGAGAAGGGACCTGCTGCACTGGTCCTTAGGCATACTTGCCTGAGAAAAGCAGTACCAGCAGAGCTCTGTGGGATGAGACTTGGTGTAAGCAGGTTAGGCAGCCAGTGTTGGCACAGTGCTGTTTATTGAAATTGGTTTGTGCAGAGAGGTAGAGTAGGAAAATGGTGCTAATCAGCTCCTTTGTCCCTGGAGAGGGGAATCCATGCTTGTTTCTCTCAGGAAGCCCTCCCAGAAGAGCAAATATTTTCCCCTCCTGTGTTCTAGGCATTTCTCAGATTGCTGTTTTCACACTGTCTTTCTCCAGGTTTCTTGCCTGCCTGGAGCAGCTCAGTGCACTTTGGGCTCTATCCCAGCCAAACTTGTTGACATTTAAATCTCCAAACTTTAGGGACATGGTGTGGTGTTGACCTACACACCTCTTCTAGGGGAGGGTCATGCCATGCTGAGATTGATGCAGGTTTGACCCAGATGGGCAGTCGTACCAGAGCAGAGGGCCATGGGTTTTGGTGAAAACCAGGCCAAAGAGCCAGTTGCTAGGTTATCTGTCCTCAGCAGGTATCTCTGCCCTTATGCTGAGGAGTGGCAGAGGGAAATGGCACCCACCGTCTCCTTTGTTCCTGAGGGACATCGCTGTGAATCCCAGCTCTCCCACATATGCAAGACTGAACAATCTCTTCCTATGCACCTTAGGTGTTCCTCAGATTGTGCTGTCTACCCAGAGGTTGCTTGCCTGCCTTCTCTCCAGGAGTAAGGCAATACCTTCAGGATTCTATCCCAGCCAAGCCCTTGGACCTCTAAAATTCCATTATTTGGCCCCACTAGTTGGAAAAACTAATGAAACTCAGCCCCTCTCATTTTCCCAGCCAATGGTTTTGGGGAAGTGGTCTCCTCATGCGTATCCCTGTGCACTCTACTCTCTATTGCCTTTATCGGTGACCAGAGCTCCCTCCCCTCCAGAGCACCCATGACACATTTTTCCCCCAAAGCACATCTCTGCACTTCCCACCCTCCTTGATGTGGCCTCTTCTCTCCCTCTACTTGTGCAGTTTGTTCTGTCAGTCTTCAGGTCAATATCTTGGGTTTTCAGAATGATTTGATATTTACCTAGCTGTGTTCAAGGGATGAGGCAAGCCTAGTGTCCTCCTACTATGCTGCCATCTTAGCTCCCTACCCCAGATATACATTTTATTTTATCAGACCTAATGTGGTCTAAATCCAGATTGAGGAATAAAAAAACAAGGGACCTGTACTGCCCTTTAAATTAGCATTTCTCCTTTATTGTCCAGAAGAACTTTTGATTTCCTTTTTCATGATTAAATCGTGGGGTCTACAGAATTAATAAAAGGTTTCTATCACACCATTTATCTTTAATGGCTACTTTTTTGGGGGAAAGGTAACCTGATGAGGAATGTCAATTACTCTTGCTTCTTTGCTTAGTCAAGTCTCTCTTTTTTGCTTGTTGGAGAAAGGAATGGAACTCTTTGGGTTGGTTTTAGACAAGAAAGCAATATCAGTCTTCATATCCAGTCCATTTTAACTATTTAAAACCTTGCACCCACACCATATGATAAGGCCACAGTTACCAGAGCCCAAAAGGAAGGAAGACCTCATGGCTTATCAGTATAACTGAAGGGTATGTGTTCTGCAGTGTTCATATCTCAGAATAAGTGCCAAGGAATGAGGATACATTGATCAGGGGAGATAGGAACACAGGCTAGGAGAGAGATCCTAGGAGATATCTTAGACAGAAAGAAAAGATCTTCATTCAACTATATATATTTATTGAACACCTGCTATGTGTCAAGCAATGTTCTAGGTGCTTAGGACATGGAAGAAAACAAAATACACAACAAATATTTGCATGTTGGAGCCCATCTGCCATTGAGGAAGAAAGACAATATCTATTGAGAGGATCATACGGCTCTTGTCCTTTCTTTTATTAATGTGGTGTATTACATTGGTTGATTTGCAGATGTTGAACCACCCCTGAAAACCAGGAATAAATCCCACTTGGTTGTGGTGAATAATCCTTTTAATGTACTATTGGATCCTATTGGCTAGTATATTGGTGATAATTTTTGCATCCATATTCATCAGAGATATTGGTTTGTAATTCTCCTTTTTGGTGGGGTCTTTGTCTGGTTTGGGGATCAAGATGATGCTGGCCTCATAGACAAGTTTGGAAATTTTCCTTCCATTTCTGGTTTTTGAAACAGCTTCAGAAGAATAGGTATGATTTCTTCTTTAAATGTTTGGTAGAATTCTCCTGGGAAGCTCTCTCTAGACTCTTGTTTGTTGGGAGATTTTAGATTACTGGTTCAATTTCCCTGCTGGGTATGGGTCTGTTCAGATTGTCTATCTCTTCCTGTTTCAGTTTTGGTAGTTTATAAATTTCTAAGAATGCATCCATTTCTTCCAGATTGCCTAATGTTGGCATATAGTTACTCATAATGTGTTCTTATAATTGTTCATATTTCTTAGGTGTTGGGTGTGATCTCTCCTCTTTCATTCATGATTTTGTTAATGTGGGTCCTTTCTCTCTCTCTTTTTTGATACGTCTGGCCAGGGCTTTATCAATCTTTTAATTCTTTCAAAGAAGCAGCTCCTAGTTTTCTTAATCTCTTCTACTGTTCTTCTGGTTTCTATTTCATTGATTCCTGCTCTGATCTTTATTATTTCTCTTCTCCTGCTGTGTTTAAGCTTTATTTCCTGTTCTTTCTCCAGCTCCTTTGGGTGTAAGGTTAGGTTTTGTATTTGAAACTTATAGAAAAGTTCTATATACTTATTTCTTAGGACCACCTTTGCTGCATCCCAAAGGTTTTGAACACTAGTGTTTTCATTTTCATATTTTTTGTTTCTTTGTCCTGGAAGCTTTTTATGTCTCTTATTTTGAATGACAATCTTCCTGGATAAAGTATTCTCAGCTGCACTGTTTTCTCATTTAGCACCCTGAATATGGCATGCCAATCCTTTCTGGACTTCCAGGCCTCTGTGTATAGGTCTTCTGCAAGTCTAATGTTTCTACCCTTGTAGGTTATGTACCTCTTGTCCAGAGCTGCTTTCAGGATTTTCTGTTTGTCTCTGAGATTTGCAAACTGCACTATCATATGTTGAGTTGTTGACCTATTTATATTGATTTTGAGGGGGGTTCTCTGTGCCTCCTGGACTTGAATGCCTGTTTCCTTCCACATATTAGGGAAGTTCTCAGGTATAATTTGCTCCAAAATACCTTTTGCCCCTCTCTCTTTACTCTTCCTCTGGGATCCCAATTATTCTAATAGTGTTTCACTTTATGGTATCACTTATCTCTCAAATTCTCCCCTCATGATCCAGTAGTTCTTTATCTCTCTTTTTCTCTGCTTATTTAGTCTCCATCATTTTGTCTTCTATATCACTAACTCTCTTCTGCCTCATTTATCCTAGCTGATTGAGCCTCCATTTTTTATTACATCTCATTAATAGCCCTTTTTTTCAACTTGATTAGATTTTAGTTATTTTATTTCTCCAGAAAGGGATTCTCTAGTGTCTTCTATGCTTTCTTCAAGCCCAGCCATTATCATTGTAGTCATTATTCTGAACTCTAGTTCTGACATCTTACTTATATCCATACTGATTAGGAGCCTGGCAGTCAGTACTCCTTATTTTTCTCTTTTTTTCAGATGGGTTTTTCCATCTTGTCATTCTGTCCAGAGGAGAATAGATAAATGAGAGCAAAATACTAAAATGGCAACAACAACCCCAGAGAAATATACACTAAATAAATCAAAAGAGACCCAAAACAAACAAACAAAAATTAAAATAAAAGAGAGAGAATGTAATAAGAGAGATGAACAAAACAGAGCAACACACTGGATCTCGTGTGTATTTTGATCTGTTTGTTAGAAAAGTATATCTCAAAATTGTAAAGAAAAAAACATATACGTACAAAAATAAAATCAAATACAATGAAAGGATAGAATGTAACCGTAAAAATGAAAAGTAAAAGTAAAAAAAAAAAAAAAAAGAAACAATGTAAACAGACAGGTGAACAGAACAGAGCAATACACTATATCCTGGGAGTATTTTAGTCTGTTTGTTAGAAGAAACTACATCCCAAAATTGTAAAGAACAAAAACATATATATACAAAATAAAATTAAATACAGTAAAAATATAGAATGTAAATAAAGATGAAAATTTATAAAGACTTTTTAAAAAGAGAGAATATAATCAGACAGGTGAAGAGAACAGAACAATACACTAGATTCTGGGTGTATTGTGATCTGTTTGTTAAAAGAAACCATCTGAAAGTTGTAAAAAAAGCAAAGTTATATATGTACAAAAATAAAATTAATACAGTGAAAAGATAGAATATAATTGTAAAAATGAAAACTAAAAAAAGGTTAAAAAGAGTTTCTGAAATAGGAAATAGGTTGAAAAGGAAAGAGAAAAAGATTAAAATTGAAAGACAAAATAATCATGAAAAAAAACCCATAAGTTCTATATACTATTGTCCCCCAGTGCTGGAGGTTTGCACTTCTGTGTGATTGGTACACTTGGTCTTAGCCAGATGTTCTTGCTGGTCTTCTAGGGGAGGTGTCTGTTGCACTGATTCTCTGGTGTCTCTGCCCTGGGCGGAATTGCACTGCCCTTGCCAGGGGGCCTGGCTAAGTAAGCAGCTCCAGATTGCTCTACGTGGCTTCTGTTCCTTGAAAGCTTTCTGAGCTGCTTTAAAGGATGAGAATGAAAGTGGCAGCCTCCCGAGGGAGGATCAAGAGGGCGAAGAGTAGGAGACCTATATTTCATCTGGTCCCAGGAATTCAGCTAGATAGGGATCAAACAATTTTGAACACCTATGAACTCAACGGGATATCAAAGAAAAGAATAGCAGCAACTCTCTGAATGGAAAAGTGACCACTTTCTGGAAGAATGAAAAGACAGAAAAAATCACCTAAAAAAAAAACAACAAGAGGCAGTACCAACTGCCAGGGACCTAATAAATATGGACATTTGTAAGATGTCAGAACTAGAGTTCAGACTGACGATTTTAAAGATACTAGCTGGGCTTGAAAAAAGCATGGAAGGTATTAGAGAAAACCTCTCGGGAGAAATAAAAGAACTAAAATCTAAACAAGTCAAAATCAAAAAGGCTTTTAATGAGGTGCAATAAAAAATGGAGGCACTCACTGCTAGGATAATGAGGCATAAGAGAGAATTAGTGATATAGAAGATCAAATGATGGAAAATAAAGAAGCTGACAAAAAGAGAGATAAACAACTACTGGATCATGAGGGAAGAATTCGAGAGGTAAGTGATATAATAAGATGAAAGAATATTAGAATAATTGGGATCCCAGAAGAAGAAGAAAAAGAGAGAGGGGAAGAAGGTATATTGGAGCAAATTATATTAGAGAACTTCCCTAATTTGGGGAAGGAAACAGGCATCAAAATCTAGGAGGCACAGAGAACCCCTCTCAAAATCAATAAAAATAGGTCAACACCCCGACATCTAATAGTAAAACTTATGAGTCTCAGAGACAAAGAAAAAATCCTGAAAGCAGGTCAAGACAAGAGGTCTGTAACCTACAATGGTAGAAACATTAGATTGTCAATGGACTTATCCACAGAGACCTAGCAGGCCAGAAAAGACTGGCAAGATATCTTCAGAGCACTAAATGAGAAAAATATGCAGCCAAGAATACTATATCCAGGTAGGCTGTCACTGAAAATAGAAGGAGAGAAAAAAGGATCCAGGACAAACAAAAACTAAAGGAATTTGCAAACACAAAACCAACCCTACAAGAAATATTGAAAGGGGTCCTCTAAGCAAAGAGACAGCCTAAAAGTAACATAGACCAGAAAAGAACACAGACAATATATAGTAACAGTCACTTTATAGGTAATACAGTGGCACTAAATTCGTATCTTTCAATAGTTACCCTGAATGTAAATGGGCTAAATATCCCAATCAAAAGACACAGGGTATCAGATTGGATAAAAAAAAAATAAGACCTATCAATAAGCTTTCTGAAAGAGACTCATTTTAGACCCAAAGACACCCCCAGATTGAAAGTGAGGGGGTGGAAAACCATTTGCCATGCTAAGAGACACGAAAAGAAAGCTGGGGTGGCAATCCTTATATCAGACAAATTAGATTTTAAACCAAAGACTATAATAAGAGATGAGGAGGGACACTATATCTTACTTAAAGAGTCTATCCAACAAGATCTAACAATTGTAAATATTTATGCCCCTAACATGGGATCAGCCAATTATATAAGCCAATTAATAACAAAAGCAAAGAAACACATCAACAAAAATATAATAATAGTGGGGGACATTAACACCCCCTCACTGAAATGGACAGATCATCTAAGCAAAAGATCAACAAGGAAATAAAGACTTTAAATGACACACTGGACCAAATGGACTTCACAGATATATTCAGAACATTCCATCCCAAAGAAACAGAATACACATTCTTCTTTAGTGCCAGTGGAACATTCTCCAGAATAGATCACAACCTAGGTCACAAATCAGGTCTCAACTGGTACCAAAAGATGGGGATCATTCCCTGCATATTTTCAGACCACAATGCTTTGAAACTAGAACTTAATCACAAGAGGAAAGTCGGAAAGAACTGAAATACTTGGAGGCTAAAGGGCATCCTACTAAAGAATCAATGGGTCAACCAGGAAATTAAAGAGGATGGAAAAAAAATTCATGAAAACCAATGAAAATGAAAACACAACTGTTCAAAATCTTTGGGATGCAGCAAAGGCAGTCCTAAGAGGAAAGTATATAGCAATACAAGCCTTTCTCAAGAAACAAGAAAGGTCTCAAATACACAACCTAACCCTACACCTAAAGGAGCTGGAGAAAGAACAGCAACTAAAGCCTAAACCCAGCAGGAGAAGAGAAATAATAAAGATCAGAGCAGAAATCAATGAAATAGAAACCAAAAGAACAGTAGAACAGATCAATGAAACTAGGAGCTGGTTCTTTGAAAGAATATATAGGATTGATAAACCCCTGGCCAGACTTATCAAAATAAAAGAGAAAGGACCCAAATAAATAAAATCATGAATGAAAGAGGAGATATCACAACCAACACCAAAGAAATACAAACAATTATAAGAACATATTATGAGCAACTCTAGGCCAGCAAATTAGATGATCTGGAAGAAATGCAGGCATTCCTAGAGATGTATCAACTACCAAAATTGAACCAGGAAGAAATAGAAAACCTGAACAGACCTATAACCACTAAGGAAATTGAAGCAATTATCAAAAATCTCCCAACAAACAAGAGCCCAGGGCCAGATGGCCTCCCAGGGGAATTCTATCAAACATTTAAAGAATTAATACCTATTCTTCTGAAACTGTTCCAAAAAGTAGAAATGGAAGGAAAACTTCCAAACTCACTTTATGAGGCCACCATTACCTTGATCCCCAAACCAGACAAAGACCCATCAAAAAGGAGAATTACCGACCAATACCTTTGATGAACATGGATGCAAAAATTCTCACCAAAATGCTAGCCAATAGGAACCAACACTACATTAAAAGGATTATTCACCACAACCAAGTTGGATTTATCCCTGGGCTGCAAGGTTGGTTCAACATCCACAAATCAATCCATGTGATACAATACATTAATAAAAGAAAGAACAAGAACCATATGATCCTCTCAATAGATGCAGAAAAAGCATTTGACAAAATACAGCATCCTTTCTTGATCAAAACTTTTCAGAGTATTGGGATAGAGGGTACATAACCTCAATATCATAAAAGCCATCTATGAAAAAACTCACAGCGAATATCATTCTCAATGGGGAAAAACTGATAGCTTTCCCCCTAAGGTCAGTTACATGGCAGGGATGTCCACTATCACCACTGCTATTGAACATAGTACTAGAAGTCCTAGCCACAGCAATCAGACAGCAAAAAGAAAAAAAAAATCTGAATCTGGGAAGAAGTCAAATTCTCACTCTTTGCAGATGATATGATACTTTATGTGGAAAACCCAAAAGACTGCACCCCAAAACTGCTAGAACTCTTATAGGAATTCAGTAAAATACCTGGATATAAAATCAATGCACAGAAATCAGTGGCATTCCTATACACCAACAACAAGACAGAAGAAAGAGAAATTAAGGAGTCAATCCCTTTCACAGTTGCACCCAAAACCATACGATACGTAGGAATAAATCTAACCAAAGAGGTAAAGGCTCTGTATTCAGAAAACTATAAAATACTCATGAAAGAAACTGAGGAAGACACAAAGAAATGGAAAAATGTTCCATGCTCATGGATTGGAAGAACAAATATTGTGGAAATGTCAATGCTGCCTAGAGCAATCTACACATTTAATGCAATCCCTATAAAATACCATCCACTTTTTCAAAGAAATGGAACAAATAATCCTAAAATTTGTATGGAACCAGAAAAGACCCAGAATAGCCAGATGAATGTTGAAAAAGAAAAGCAAAGCTAATGCCATCACAATTCCAGACTTCAAGCTTTATTACAAAGCTGTCATCATCAAGACAGTATGGTACTGGCACAAAAACATATACATAGATCAATGGAACAGAATAGAGAGTCCAGAAATGGACCCTCAACTTTATGGTCAACTAATCTTCGATAAAGCAGGAAGGAATGTCCAGTGAAAACAAGACAGTCTCTTCAACAAATAGTGTTGGTAAAATTGGACAGCCACATGCAGAAGAATGAAACTGGACCATTTCCTTACACCACACACAAAAATAGACTCCAAATGGTTGAAAGACCTCAATGTGAGACAGGAGTCCATCAAAATCCTAGAGGAGAACACAGGCAGCAACCTCTTTGACCTCAGCCACAGCAACTTCTTCCTAGAAACATTGCCAAAGGCAAGGGAATCAAGGGCAAAAATGAACTATTGGGACTTCATCAAGATAAAAAGCTTTTGCAAAGCAAAGGAAACAGTCAACACAACCAAAAGTCAACCAACAGAATGGGAACAGATATTTGCAAATGACATATCAGATAACAGACTAGTATCCAAAATCCATAAAGAACTTATCAAACTCAACATCCAAAGAACAAATGATCCAATCAAGAAATGGGCAGAAGACATGAACAGACATTTTTCCAAAGAAGACATCCAAATGGCCAATGGACACATGAAAAGGTGCTCAACATCACTCTGCATCAGGGAAATCCAAATTAAAACCTCAATGAGATACAGTCAGAATGGCTAAAATTATCAAGTCAGGAAATGATAGATGTTGGTGGGGATGCGGAGAAAGGGGAACCCTCCTACACTTTTGGTGGGAATGCAAGCTGGTGTAGCCACTCTGGAAAACAGTATGGAGGTTCCTCAAAAAGTTGAAAATAGAGTTACCCTATGACACAGCAATTACACTACTGGGTATTTACCCCATAGATGCAAAGGTAGGGATCTTAAGGGGTACGTGCACCCTGATGTTTATAGCAGCAATGTCCACAATAGCCAAACAATGGAAAGAGCCAAGATGTCCATCGACAGATGACTGGATAAAGAAGATGTGGTATATATACACAATCAAATATTATGCAGCCATCAAAAGGAATGAAATCTTGCCATTTGCAACAATGTGGATGGAACTGGAGGGTATTATGCTGAGCGAAATAAGTCAATCAGAGAAAGACATGTATCATATGACCTCACTGATATGAGGAATTCTTAGTCTCAGGAAACAATCTGAGTGTTGCTGGAGTGGTGGGGGGTGGGGAGGATGGGGTGGCTGGGTGATAGACATTGGGGAGGGTATGTGATATGTTGAGCGCTGTGAATTATGTAAGACTGTTGAATCACAGACCTGTACCTCTGAAATATATAATACATTATATGTTAAAAAAAAAAAAACAAGAAGAAGATAGTAGGAAGGGAAAAATAAAGGAGGTTAAATCGGAGGAGGAGACGAACCATGAAAGACTATGGACTCTGAGAAACAAACTGAGAGTTCTAGAGGGAAGGGGGGTGGGCGGATGGGTTCACCTGGTGATGGGTATTAAAGAGGGCATGTACTGAATGGAGCACTGGGTGTTTTATGCAAACAATGAATCATGGAGCAGTATATGAAAAACTAATGATGTAATGTGTGGTGATTAACATAACAATAAAATTTAAAAATAAATAAATAAATAAAATTCTACTGAACAACAACAAGAAAAAAAACGAAAAGAAAATGACGGCCTCCCAATCTCCAGCCCCAGAGCTGAAAGACACGCCCTACTCCTCAGTGCATCCTCAGGGAAAAGCAATCACTCTTGTCTCCCTTGTCTCCATCCACACTCGTGCTCACCCAGCCTGGGAGTGAACATTTCTATCTCAGGAATGTGACCCCACTTCAAGTCTCCAAACCCTGCAGACTCCTGCTGTGTGCATCCATGCCACACTGGAGGGAGTGAGATCTCACCACAGTTCTTCCTCTTGCTGAGCCCCTGCTCAGAGAGCGGTCACCTGATCATGCCACAGTTCGGGATTTATGGCAACACTGAGCAGAAAGCCCACTCCTGATCTCGCTGTTTCCAGCCGGCTTCCCTGCTCCAATTCTTGGGAACTCTGCTGCACTGAGGCACCCTGTTCTTTCTGTGACCCTGGGGATCCTGAGACTACACTGTCCCACCTAGTATTCTGCCCTGCTTTGCCACATGAAAGCCTTTCAGGCAGGGACATCCCTCACCAGAGCAGACTACTAAAATGTTGTGATTTTGCCACTGCTATATCACTTTCTGGTAGCTGGCTTACAGAGGTTCCCTCCCCCCTCAGTTTATCTTCTGATATATTATCTCAGATTCACTTCTCCACACATCTTTCCTTGCAAAAAGTGGTCTCTTTTCTACTTGTGGAATTACAACAATTCTTTTCTTAGCTCTCTGGTTGAGTTCACAGGTGTTCAGAATTTTTGATGGCTATCTGGCTGAATTCCAGGGACCAGATGAAACTAGGGTCCCCTACTGGTCTGCCATCTTCCTCCTCCTCCCCCCTTTCATCCATTTTGAAATTATGTCTGTGTATGGTATAAAAACATGGTCCAGTTTCATTCTTTTGCATGTTACTGTCCAGTTTTCCCAACACTACTTGTTGAAGATACTTTTTCCCATTGGATATTCTTTTCTACTTTGTCAAAGATTAATTTACCATATAGTTGTGGGTTCATTTCTGGAATTCTGTTCTGTTCCATTGATCTATTTGTCTATTCTTCTGCCAGTACCATGCTGTTTTTATAACTACAGCTTTGGAATATAACTTGAAGTCCAGAATTATGATGCCTCCAGGTTTGCTTTTCTTTTTCAAGGTTGTTTTGACTATTCAGGGTGGGGTCTTTTTGTTTCCATACAAATTGTAGGACTGTTTGAACTCTGTTAAAAATACTGTTGGTATTTTGATAGGGATTACATTAAATGTATGATTGCTTTCGGTAGTACGGACATTTTAACAATATTTGTTCTTCCAATCCATGTGCATGGAATGTCTTTCCATTTCTTGTGTCATCTTCAATTACTTCCATTAGTGTTTTATAGTTTTCAGAGTACAGGTGTTTCACCTCTTTGGTTAGTTTTATTCCTAGTTATTTTTTTTTTCAATGAGAAGTAAGAAATATATATTTTATTTATTTATTTATTTATTTATTTATTTATTTATTTATTTTTATTATGCTAAATCAGCCAGCATATAATACATCATTAGTTTTTGATGTAGTGTTCAACGATTCATTAGTTTTGTATAACACCCAGTGCTCATCACAACACATGCTCTCCTTAATGTTACGGTCTTTGGTGTAATTGTAAATGGGATGGTTTTCTTATTTCTCTCTCTGATGTTTCAATATAGAATAATATAGTATATATTATATAGAAATGCAATAGAGTTCTGCACATTGATTTTGTGTCCTGTAATTTTCTTGAATTTATCAGTTCTAGCAGATTTTGTGTGGGGTCTTTTAGGTTTCCTATATAGAGTGTCATCTGCAAATAGTGAAAATTTGACTTCTCCCTTGCCAACTTGGCTGCATTTTATTTCTTTTTGTTGTCTGATTGCTGTGTCTAGGACTTACAGTGCTATGTTAAATAACTCTGGTGAGAGTGAACATCCCTGTCCTTATCCTGAACATAGAGGAAAATCTCTCAGTTTTTCCATGTGGAGGATGATATTAAGTGTGGGTTTTTCACATATGGAATTTATTGTGTTGTGGTATGTTTCCCTCTAAGCCTACTTTGTTGAAGGGTTTTACCATGAATAGATATTATAATTTGTCAAATGATTTTTCTGCATATTGAAATCATCATATGGTTCCTATCGTTTCTTTTAGTAATGTGATGTATCACATTGATTAACTTGTGAATATTGAGCCACCTTTGCAACCCAGGAATATATCCCACTTGATTGTGGTGAATGACTCTTTTAATGTATTGTTGGATTTGGTTTGCTAGTATTTTATTGAGGACTTTGACATCTGTGTTCATGAGGGATATTGCACTATAGTTCTCTTTTTTAGTGGTGTTTTTATCTGGTTTTGGAATTAGGCTAATTCTGGCTTCATAGAATGAATTTGGAAGTTTTCCTTTCTTTTTCTATTTTTTTGTAATGTTTGGGAAGAATATATATTAACTGTTCTTTAAATGCTTTGTAGATTTCACCTGTGAATCTATCCAGTACTAGAGTTTTGTTTGCTGAGAGTTTTTAAATTACTGATTCAATATCTTTGCAGATTATCAGTTTGTTCAAATTTTCTATTTCTTCCTGTTTCAGATTTGGTAGTGTGTGTTTCTAGGAATTTTTCATTTCTTCCAGATTGACCAGTTTGTTGACATAATTTTTCATAATATTCCCTTATAATTGTTTGCATTTCTGTGGTGTTGGTTGTTTCTTCTCTCTCATGTGTGATTTTATTTATTTATTTAGGTCCTTCCCTTTTCTTTTTGATGCATCTGCATAGCAGTTTATCAATTTTGTTATTTTTTTCCAAGAAACATCTGATTTCATTGATCTGTTCTTGTTTCTCAGTTTCTATATAGCTTATCTCTGCTATAATCTTTATTATTTCCTTCCTTCTGCTGGTTTTTGGCTTTGTTTTCTTTTTTCTAGCTCCTTTGCATCTAAGGTTTAGTTCTTTACTTGAGAAGTTTCTTGCTGCTTGAACTAGACCTGTATTGCTATATAGTTCCTTCTTAAGACAACTTTTGCTGCTTCCCAAAGGTATTGTACTGTTTTTTTTTTTTATTTTCATTTGTTTCCATGTAATATTTTATTTCTTCCTTGATTTCCTGGTTGACCCATTTATTGTTTAGTAGCATGTTGTTTAAATTCCATGTAATTGTGGTATTTCCAGATATGTTCTTGTAGTTTACTTCTAGTTACACAGTGTTGTGATCAGAATAGGTGCATGGTATGAATTCAGTCTTTTTGTACCTGTTGAGGCCTGTTTTTTGACCTCTTATGTGATCTCTTCTGGAAAATGTTCCATGTTCCTTGGAAAGAATGTGTATTCTGCTCTTTTAGAATGGAATGTTCTGAATATACATGCTAAGTCCATCTGGTCCAGGTTGTCATTTAAAACCATTGTTTCCTTGTTTATTTTCTATTTTGATGGTCTATCCATTGATGTAAGTAGGGTGTTAAAGTACCCTACTATTATTGTATTAGTTTCAGTTAGTTCCTTTGCATTTGTTATTAAAGTTTTATATATTTGGGTGCCTAAATATTTACTATTGTTAGACCTTCTTATTGGATTGTTTCCTTCATAATTATATAGTGCCCTTCTTGGTCTCCTGTTACAGTCTTTGTTTTATAATCTAGTTTGTCTGATATAAGTATTGCTACTCCAGCTTTCTTTTGGTATCCCTTTGCATGATAGATGTTTCTCCCTCCACTTACTTTCTTATTTTTAAGATTTTATCTATTTATTTGACACAAGCAGGGGAAGCATCAGAGGGATAGGGAGAAGTAGACTCCCCACTGAGCAGGGAGCCTGATGTGGGGCCCAATCCCAGGACCCCAGGATCATGACCTGAGCTGAAGGCAGATGCTTAATCAACTGAACAACCCAGGTGCCCCTCTCCTTCCACTTACTTTCAATCTGCAGGTGTCTTTAGGTCTAAAATGTGTCCCTTGTAGGCAGCATGTGGATGGTTCTTGCTTAATTATCCATTCTAATACCCTATGTCTTTTGACTAGAGCAGTTAGTACATTTATGTTCACAGTAATTATGAATAGCTATATACTTAATATCATTTTATTACTTGTTTTGCCATTGTTTCTGGAGATTTTCTCTGATCAGTTTTGATCTCTCCTTTCCACTCAAAGTGTTCCCTTTAATATTTCTTGTAGGGTTGGCTTAGTGGTCATTAACTCCTTAGTTTTTGTTTGTCTGGAAAATTCTTTATCTCTCCTTCTATTTTGAATGATAACCTTGCTGGATAAAGTATTCTTGGCTGCAGAATTTTCCCATTCAGAACTTTGAATATATGATGCCACTTCCTTTTGGCTTGGTAAGTTTCTGTTGAGAAATCTCCAGCTAGCCTAATAGGTTTTCCCTTTTAAGGTAAGGACTTTTGTCTTGCTGCTTTTAAGATATTTTCTTTATCACTGTATTTTGCAAATTTAATCACAATATTTCTTGTTTTCCTGCTTTTTTTGATTTTGATGGAAGTTCTCTGTGCCTCCTGGGTTTAGACGTCTATTTTCTTCCCCAGATTAGGAATGTTTTCTGCTTTTATTTCTTCAAATAATTTTTCTGACCCCTTTTCTCTCTTTTCTTCTGGGACCTCCATAATACAATTGTTATTATATATGATAGAGTCACTGAGTGCCCTAAGTCTTTTCTCATGTTGCATAATTACTTTTTTCTCTCTTTTTTTCAGCTTCAGTACTTTGTCCATTACTTTGTCTTCTAGGTCACTAATTCATTCCTCTGCCTCTTCCAGACTCCTGTTCACTGCATCAAGTGTGCTTCTAATCTCATTTATTGCACTCTCCATCTCTGATTCTTTTTTAACTCTTTTATCTCTATGGTTAGGGTCTCACTGATGTCTTTTATTTTTCACTCAAGTTCAGTGAGTATACTTATGCCTGTTGCTTTAAATTCTCTATCAAGCATGTTTCTTATATCTTTTTTTTTTTTTTTTTATCTCTGGCCATGGCCTTATCTTTTTCTTTCATTTTGGATAAATTCCTCAATCTTTGCATTTTGTCTAAGTCTCTGTCTTCTGTGTGTTAGTAAAGCCAGTTATGTTTCCTGCTCTTGACAGTAACAGCCTTATGAAGAAGAGGCATGTAGTGCCCAAGGCCTAGCACTTCAGAGAGTGTCTCCAGTGTGTACTTGTTTTGCTCTGCTGTTGTGTTTTGTCTGCTCAGTCCTTCAGACCAGTCATGTACTGAAGCTCATCCTGCCTGCTGTGGGCAGGGTTTGGTCCCTGGCCTGAATGCAGTGAGATTTAACTAGGTGTGCTCTTGTCAGCTTATGAAATAAGATGTGACACCACCTCCCAGAACTGAGGCCCTGCAAAACTCTGGTCAGGAGATGCAATATGGGCAGGGGTTTGTTCTGGTGTTCTAGGGGAGGGGCCAGGCATGCTGGGACTGAGTCAAGGGTGTCTGAGAAAGCAAGTCCCACTGGAGTGCATGGGGTGGGGCTTGGTGGAAGCATGTCAGGTGGCCAGTGTATGTTCTGCACTGCTTCCATTAGGTGTCTCTCTGTTTATGCTGAAGGGCAAGGGAGGGAAATGGCACCAGCAACTCCTTTTTTTCCCAAAGAGGTATCTCTGTGAACACTGCCTCTCTTGGAAATGCTCTGAGAAGGGCAAATAATCTCCTTATTGTGTGCCTCAGGCACTCTTCAGATCACTGTTTCCACATTGTCTGCCCCCAGATCATTTGCATTCCTTCTCTCCAGGAGCAGTGCAACTTAACCCAGACAAGCCCATTGGCTCTAGGCTTTAAGCTTTACTGGTTGTAAGAACTCATGAAATTCAGCCCCTCTTGTTTCCCAAGCCAGTGGCTTTGAGGAAATATTCTGTGTTCTGCTGTGTGGTCCTGTCTCTCACCATTCTCCTTGACCATGGCTCCCTTCCCTCCACAGCATCCAGTATCTATTTCTCTCTTAAACCATGTCTCTGCACTTCTATCCTTCTTCAATATGGCCTCATCTTCTCTTTCATTAGTTGTGGAGCTTGTTCTGTCAGTCTTCAGGTCTATTTCTGGGGTATTCAAGATGATTTGATGGATATCCTGTTGTGTTCACGGGACAAGCTGAGCCTAGGGACCTCCTACTCTGCCACTGTCTTCCTCTCTCTTTAAGGAGTACAAATTTAAGTCTTGTCCTGTATTTGTGGTTTGTAAAATGTGTTTCTTAAAGCTTTATATGCAAGAGAGATCTTTCAAGAGCTTTGCAAATACTTTGTTCAGAATTCCTTTTTAAAATATGTACTTTTATGTTTTCAGCTATTAAGAAAAACTGTAATGAAAACACACATAAATGAATAAAATTGACAATAAATGAACCATTAAAAAGCAACACATAATCAAATTATTATATGCTCACTCTGGTCATCAAAAGAAACTAATTATCATTGGTATATTTTATAATAAGTAAACATATAAATTTGAATTTACAGAATAAATTTGTGTTAATAAAAAAACACATATTTCCATGTATATATTTGGATTCTTTGTAATAATTATATGGAACACAGAAGTTTTATAAACACCCCCTCCTCGAAACAAATAAACAACAAAATTTGAAAACCTATAGGCTTACATGGTTTTTTTTGGGTTACTTTCAGCTCTAATAACAAAAGCAATAACAGCAATGATATAAGCTAAGTCTTACTGTGCCAGGCAGTGGGCTCAGTTTTCTACATCTCTCAGAGCAGATAATCACCAACAGTTCTGAAACTTACTAAATGTATTGGTACAAATGAGGTGCAAATATGCCAATAGCTCCAAAGTGATACTTGTGCCAACAGATCTCAAGGATTTCTTTGTTCTGATCTTGCAAAACTCCCCTGAAAGCAGGGTACCTACAGAAAGACCCCTGCCTCTGTAATGTGCAGCCTCTTTTCTCTATGCTGGCAGCTATCTGGCACAAGCAAAATCTCCATATGCAGTCACTGAACACTAGCTGGGATGAAAATTAGCACCTTTTCCCTCATAAAGTCCCCCACTTTATGAATGTGACAGTCATCCTTTCCTTTCACCAGCTCATTTCTCTAAAATCTGCTGCCTGCTATCAGATTGCTATCATCTGCTTGTGCCTTCCTGACTGCTAAGTGGATTCCTTCCAGTGTCACCAGGTGGCAAGCTCTGAGTCATGGGAGTAAGAGGACCAGGCTGACTGTTTCTGGGTGGCAGCATCCAGCTAGCACTGGAAGAGAGGTAATGAGGCATGCTGGGAAGTGAGAAGATAGGTTGTCATTGGTTCCAGTGCTGACATAGACTCAAAGGCCACCAACATGTTGATTCTTCCTGCCTACACATTCTTTTTTTTTAAAAGATTTTATTTATTTATTTGAGAGACAGAGAATGAGAGACAGAGAGCACGAGAGGGAAGAGGGCAGAGGGAGAAGCAGACCCCCTGCTGAGCAGGGAGCCCGATGTGGGACTCGATCCCAGGACTCCAGGATCATGACCTGAGCCGAAGGCAGTCGCTTAACCAACTGAGCCACCCAGGCGCCCTACACATTCTTTTAGAAAGACATGTCCACTAATGACCTACCACCACACTCAGAGCAAAAGCCAAAAGTCCTACACTATATGCATCTACTACTCCCTTACCCCTCTGACTTTATCTCTTACTACTCTCCCTCTTACTCCCCTCTACCTGGTTTTCTTGCTGTTCCTCAAACACACCAAACATTCTCCTACATCAGTGTTAGCATCCTTCCCCAGATATCCACATGGCTCATTACCTCACTTCCTTCAAATATTTGCTTAAGCACTTCTTTCTAGTTGATTTTTTTGACTGCTCTACTTAAAAGTGAAACATGCCACCCCTACTAGCACTTCTTATTTTTCTTACTTTATTTTTCTTAATAAAATTTACCACTAAAATACATACTTTATATTCACTTATTTATTATCTCTCACCTTCCACTAGAATATAGTCTTTGTGAGGGCAAAGACTTTGTTTTGGTCACTATTCTATCCCCAGTAACTAGAATAGTGCCTGACACACAGTAGATGCTCAGAAAATACTTGTTGGATGAATGTCTGGGGTTTAGATTTGAAAAACATTTAGATTCCAACCCAAGGTGACCTCTGGTCTGAGTCAGTGAGAAAAACCTTGGATTGAGTGTCAGAAGATCTGAGTTCAAATTATGGCTGTATCGAGAGGCTGCTGGGACGATGGCAGAGTAGTAGGACCCTGGGTTCACCTCTTGCCACGTGTCTGCCTAGAGAACACCCACATAGGCAGAAATAACCCTGAAAGCAACCCCAAAACTGGCAGAACAGACTCTGCAGCCTGATGTAGATAAGAGGTCACAGCAAAACAGATCCATCCCTTCCAATTGCTCCTGGCAAGAGTCCATCAAAGTAGTGCCACAAGCCTGGCAGTGTGTGTGTGCAGCCCAGACAAAGGTCAGCACCACTCCAAAGTGAGTCCTGCTCCAGGGAGAGGATAAGATAACCACACACCAATATGACTGTGACCCCAGCAGTGGGCTGGAGGCAGGCAGCTGGTCTGACTGCAGGCCCCACCCACCAACAAAAGCTTCTCAGGGGACAATGAAGGGAAAGTGCCTGTAGTTTAGTGCTACTTCATCTCTGGCAAACACCTGCTCTGACTCAACTCAAGCTCAAAGCACCCCTGGACCAGCCCACTAACCCCACAGGTACCAAGCTCTGCCTACAACAGGTAAAGAGCCATCTCAGGATGGACTGAAGGCAAACGCAGCTCTGCCATGATGGTAGGACACCCCTGCAGCAACACACATAGAAGACACCCCTGAAGCACCATTTTCTGGTGAAAAGGAGACATTGCTTTGCAGGACCTCTTCTTCATAAAGCCACTATCTTCAAGTGCAGGAGACATAGTGGACTTTCCCTAACACATAGAAAAAGACACAATAATAGACAAAATGAGGAGACAGAGGGGTATGTCCCAAATGAAAGAGTGGAATAAAATCAGAGCAAGAGACCTAAACAAAATAGAGATAAGTAATATGTCTGATAGCGAATTTAAAGTAATGCTCATAAAGATACTCTCTAGAATTGAGAAAAGAGTGCAGAACCTCCTTGAGACCCTCCACCAAGAGACAGGAGATGTAAAAAAGAACCAATTAGAGATATTGGACTCACTAAATGGAAATAAAAATAGACCATGTGGAATAAATAGCAAGTAAGGGGAAGTAGAAAAACTGATTAGCCACCTGGAGGACAGAATAATGGAAAGTAATCAAGCTGAGCAAATGAGAAGGGGGAAAAATACCCCAAATGAGAATAGACCCAGGGAACTCAGTGACACTGTCAAGCATAACAGTCATATGATAGGGATCCCAGAAGGAGAAGAGTGAGAAGAGGGGGCAGAAGATTTGTCTGAAGAAATAATAGCTAAAAACTGCCTGAATCTGGGGAAGGAAAGAGAAATCCAGATACAGGAGTCACACAGAGAGCCCCCAACAAAACCAACCCAAAGAGGTCTGCACCAGCAAGACTAAAAAAAAAAAAAGAGGTCTGTACCAAGACACAAAGTAAATATGATGGTCAAAAGTAGTGATAAAGAGAGAATTTTAAAAGCAGCAAGATAAAGGAAAGCAGTGACATATAAGGGAAACCCCATACAGCTATCAGTGGGTTTTTCAGCAGAAACTTTGCAGGCCAGAAGAGAGTGGCATGATAAATTCCAACTGCTAAAAGGAAAAAAAACCTACTGCCAAGAACACTCTATCCAGCAAAGCTTTCATTTAAAATAGAAGGAGAGATAGAGTTTTCCAGAAAAACAAAAGTTAAAAGCAAAACCAGCCACATCTCTGTCACCCACAATGCCATCGGCCTGTGGATCCCAAATTCACAGTCCAGCTGCCCTCCTGCCCAAGTCAGCATGCAGAGCCTGCCACCTGTTCAATGCCAAGTCAACACGCCTTCACCTCAGATTGACAAGGACATAAACTGACACTCTTCCCCTCAAATTCCAGCCCCTGTGCTCTAGTTTGTGCACAAAAGTGGGCATAATTATAACAGCAGAATGAAGCAACCCAAACAGTGACACTAGTTCTGTAGAATATATAATGTATAAAAGGAGTGTGCTAGGCTGAGAACATCTCCAACAAGCACATCAAAGAGCAATACATACAGCATGATTCTGGTTAGTAAAAGAAACAAACCTGGAAAAAATAAAACAAGATGAAATCAGAGAGGAAGACAAACCATAAGAGACTCTTAAGCATAGGAAACAAACTGAGGGTTCTTGAAGGGGAGGGGGGTGGAGAGATAGAGGTAGCCAGGTGATGGGCATTAATGAGGGCACTTGATGGAATGAGCACTGGGTGTTATATGAAACTGATGAATCACTGAACTCTACCTCTGAAACTAATAATACACTATATGTTAATTAATTGAATTTAAATTAAAAAGGAAACCCCCCAAAATTATGGCTGTATCACCCACCAGCTAAATTAAGTTGAATAAGTCATAACAGATTTTATGGATCTCAGTTTTTTAATGTTGATATAGTGATCATAATAATGATTAAATGAAAGCACACTTGGAAACCATTAAACTACAGATAAATATTGGGTTTCATTTTACATAAAACCCCTATGTCTATCCCTGGAAAGATATTACCCAAGTCTAAAGATCTCCAGGGGCAAGAGAGTATCTGTCTCTTCAGACCCTTGTCAACACTAAATATTATTTACTATTTTTTTTGTTGGCCAATCTGTTAGATGAAAATTGTATCTGCCCATATCAATTTGCATAATTTTTATAATAACAATTATAGCATCATTTTCAATGTTTATTGACCATTTAGCTTTCCTTTGTCATGAATCTCCTGTTCATATGTTTTATCCATTTTTTTGTTGTTGGATATATTGCCATTTTCTTACCAATGTATGACTTATTTGTAGCGTATGAAAATTAGCTCTTTTTCTAATGTGCCTATTAGCAAATACTCTTTTAGTTTATCATTTCTATTTCTCTAGTTCATCAATTGTTTTTTGTAAACTTTGTTTCTAGATTATTTTTTGTCAATACAAAAGGAGATTTCTAAATTATTATTTTAATATGGTCAAATGTATCATTTATTTTATTTATTGTTTCTAGATTTTGTTCTTGCTACAAAGGTCTTTACCATAACAAGATTATAACTATATGTGCTAACGTTTTCTTATAGAATTTACATGTTTCTGTTTGTTTTCATATTTGGAATTTATTTTGGTGTAAGTAATGAAGGTTTTCCTTTTTCAAATAATCAGTTTTTGCAAGATCAATTGTTAACACTCTTTCAATCACTCATCAAAAATAAAGCCTTTATAATATGCTAAATTTCCAAAAATAGTTGGATTTATTTCAAGACTCTATTTTGTCCCACCGCTTGCTGTACTTTTTTCCCAGTGCCAAACTATTTTGCTCTGTATAGTTTTATAATATGCTCTTTTTAAAATACCTCATAGGGCTGACCTCATGCAGTTCTCCCTCCCTCCCTCTCTTGCTCCCTCTCTCACAGCTCATGTCATATTACTCTTCTAGTTCAGAATTTTTCTGGATATTACAAATAAATTTAGAAGCATTTTTTTTTTCAAATTTCCTCCAACATCCTTGACAATATTTCTATTGTAAATCACATTTCATATTTTTTAAAATTTCTTGGACAGCATACAACAATATCTTTCCATTTACCTATGTCTTCTTTTAAGACCTTTTTATTCTTTGTGTAGGTAATGTGCATTTTGTGTTTACTTATAAGAATTTTATCTTTTTGGTTACTATTATAAATAGGATATTATACAATTATATTTTCTATCTAATTGGGTACTGGAAAGCTATAGAATTTTTTAAAAAGATTTTTTATTTATTTATTTGAGAGAGAGTATGAGATAGATAGA
The DNA here is from genome assembly GCF_011800145.1 of Mirounga leonina. Taxonomy (NCBI): domain Eukaryota; kingdom Metazoa; phylum Chordata; class Mammalia; order Carnivora; family Phocidae; genus Mirounga; species Mirounga leonina. Next base: position 1,870,690 of record NW_023270096.1, on the reverse strand, counting down.
GAGAGCATGAGAGGTGGAAGGGTCAGAGGGAGAAGCAGACTCCCCGCTGAGCAGGGAGCCCGACGTGGGACTCGATCCCGGGACTCCAGGATCATGACCTGAGCAGAAGGCAGTTGCCTAACCAACTGAGCCACCCAGGCACCAAAAGCTATAGAATTTATGTAATAAATCCATAACTAGCCATCTTAGTTATCTTATTGCTTTGAATAGTTTTTAGTAATTTATCTTTTCAGGGTATGCAATACTATGTATCTACAAATGAAATCAAGGTAATTTTCAAATGTTTATAACTTTTATTTATTTCTTTTGTCTAGTTGCCTTGGCTAATGCTTTTAGAACATTTAAATAATATTGGAGATAAGTTGCATTCATATCCTGTTCCATTTGATGGAGATAATTTTAATGTTTTACCATTAAGGATGATCCAGACACACACACACACACACACACACACACACACATATATGGTATAGATCCACATATTTCTTTTTTTAGAAATCAGTAATGCATGTTAGATTTTGTCAAATGCCTTCTTGGAAACTGATGAGATATCACAGTTTTTCTCCTCTAGCTATTAATATAGTGAATTATATGAACATAATCCTTAATATTAAAACATTACTGTCTTTGTGGAATGAACTCCTCTACTTTGTCTTGATATAATTAATCCAGCAGTACAAAATCTGCAGACCTTTATTCACAATTACAAAGTTGAAAACTTTGAAAAACAAAAAAGACAAAAAAACCCAACCCCTCAAAACCCCAAAAAACACTAATCTGGCAGTAAACCCCGATCTGAACTGATGCAAAATTATAGACTTTATTTTAATTATTGTTACTCTTTATACATTTTGCTTCTGAGATATTAAGTGTTTGACTATATGATGCTTTCCCATACCCCAATAGAAAGGTTGCATAATAAACAATGAAGCCACCATGTTACATATCTAAAATTTAAAACACTGAATTCTGAAACAAATTTGGCCCCAGCACTTGCATACAAGGGAATGTAGATCCCTAATACATGATGGAGTGCAGAAGGAGAGACGAGGCAGAGGGATCAATCTTTGAGCTGGGCTTTGAATGATGAGTAATAGTTCACATGAGAAAGAAAGAAATGGCATTCCTGGCAGACACATGAGAAGAATTGGTATGTTTTGAGAAAAATAAGTTCAGTATGGCTGAAAGGTAGGATGTGTGGAGGAAAGGAGTGGTGGAAAATGAAACTAGACAGATAAACTTGAAACAAATTATGATGGCCTTTGCATGCTAAGAAGTATGAACTAAATACTCTTGTGTCTGAGATACTTCTACACTAATTTGAGGGTGGGAATGGGGATAAAATATTGGGTGGGGCAGAGACAAGAATTAGAGTGTGAAAAGAAAGGAAATAAAAGAATAGCCTCTGAAAACCCAGAATACTTAAAGTGGCAAATTCCACATTGAGAAGCAGGGTGGGGGGAACATTTCCTTTTAGGTTAAAACAATCCCAGCCTTCTAAAAAGTCTAGAAAACCTAAGAATAGAGTCACAATAGTAGACCACAACCTATTGATGTTTAGATGGAACAAGTCTTATCTAATTCAATAGGGAAATGGGAGACACCACATAAAAAGATTATCATTGAGTAATATTTCCAAGCAGCTAAGCTTTGAAAAAAACTCTGTGGAAATACTGTGCAGCATAAGACAAAAATTGACAAATATACTTGAAGATACAACAAGCTGCCATTGAAAGATCATGGATAGGGGCGCCTGGGTGGCTCAGTCGTTAAGTGTCTGCCTTCAGCTCAGGTCATGATCCCAGGGTCCTGGGATCGAGCCCCACATCAGGCTCCCTGCTCGGCGGGAAGCCTGCTTCTCCCTCTCCCACTCCCCCTGCTTGTGTTCCCTCCCTCACTGTGTTTCTCTCTGTCAAATAAATAAATAAAATCTTAAAAAAAAAGAAAGATCATGGATACAGAATTCAAATATACCAGGGTTCAAATTCTGTCCTTTCACTTCTCTGAGTCTGAGTTCCCTCATGTGTAAAGAGCAAATGATATAAGTATTTTTAATTGTTCTTGTGAGGATTAAATCTATATAAATCGAAGAAATTTTAATCTGTGTTGCAACTACATTTGGGAAAAATTATGCTAGCCAGATTTTCATCAAATGTTGAGGACAGATTCAAGATAGTCCACCTTAAAATATAGGTTCATAATGTGCTTGAAATTCTCTTTGGTGTTGCCTAGAGGCACTTCAAAAATAGGCAGTCAGGAAAGCTGAAATCAATTATGGATTTTCAAAAAATATGAAGTATACTTCTTAAATAGTCACATTTTATATAAGAATATTTTAATCTTTATTTATGTAAGTATATAATATTTTTTATAAATATTTATATAAGTATAGAACATATTTTATATATGGAGATGTGTTAAATATTCTGTATTTAGTCTTAAAATATAGATGAGAAAGTGTCCCTGAATTTCATTTCTCTCTCCACTCTTGTACCATGTATTCTGTGTTGGTTTGGCTCTTTGTCAGCAGGTTTATAGATCTGAAACATGACCTTCTCTACCAGACACAGCCTCCTGGGAAACCTACATCTATCACTTTCACTCTGATTGTTCCTGTCTCTGGGAGTAGCCCTGCTAGGGCAGTCTGCCTTTCTTAACCTCCTTAGAATTCTGATGAACACAATGTTTTACTTCTTGCTACAAAATTTATCATCCTCTCTCCCTCTAAAAAGAAGAAATTTGATGGTCTTTAAGACGCACAATGTATTGATTAAATTAAAACAAAGGTATAGTAAGCTAGGTGAAGGTAGATGCTGATACCAAGAGGAGTGAACAAAAAGTTTTCCTACTGGCTCAAGACATCCACTTATGTCCCTACTTTCAGTCTAGTGAAGAAGACATTGTAATGAATAAGAAAAATACACAGACAAAAATACCCCATAGAGTGTGATAAATGTAAAAATGAAGATTTGGGACACCCCAGCCTAGATAGAGTGGGAGAGAAGAAAAAAGAAGTTTTGAGTGAATGTTTCAGAAAGAACACAGAGATCTTTTGAAGGATGAGCAGAAGTTGTTAAGTAACAACAAGCAGTCAGACTAGGGTGAGGTAGGGGCATTTGGAGAACCTAAACAAAGGCACAAATCAAATAGAAATACCAAAGTTAAGGGGTGCCTGTGTGGCTCATTTGGTTAAGCAACTGACTCTTGATTTAGGCTCAGGTCATAATCTCAGGGTTGTGAAATCAAGCCCCACATCAGGCTCCACATTGGGCATGGAACCTGCTTAAGATTCTTTCTCTCCCTCTGCCCCTCCCTGCTCCTTCTCTCTAAAAAAAGAAATGCTAAAGTTAAAGGCCACAATAAGATGAAGTTGAAAGATACCTGGAAGAAGGCAAGGTCCAGATAAATGAGATACTTGAAACACATGCCAAGAAACCCAGAGAACAATGATGAGACACCTAAATGGGAATATTATAATAAAATCTATGATGGGCAAACATACCCTGGTAGAAGTGTAGTGTGTGCATTTATGAGAGGTAAGTAAACAACAAGGAGATTAGTTAGGAATCTAGGTAAGAAACCATGTGAGCCTGAACCAAGCCATAGCAGAAGCTGAAGTAGTTGCAGCAGCTCCCTGTACTATCTACAGTCAAAAACTTAGCTGCCAGGTTAGATGAGCACAGCGTTGAAAAACACTTACATTGCATTTCAGATGTTATAGAAATTGTAAAAGGAAACTTCATAATTCCATCCAATTTTCTAATTTTGTGTTCTTATATCACCTATCAGTCAAAGGTTCTTGGAATCTTCCCCAATAGAGACCTAAAACACCAAAATTTCCTTAATCTGAGATGCCCTCTCTCAGTGGAGTCAGTTGTGTTCCTATCAAACTTGACTATAAAACTAAATTAAAACAGTTAGATAAATTTGGTTTATGTTGGCTCTGGAAACATTCTTAACTCACCCCTGTGTCTGTTCCTCTTGCTAAGCTCTGCTACCCATAACTGCCTGGATTTTGGATACCTTACTTGTTTTGACTTGGCATTATTTCATGATCACCTTTTCTTGTTTCCAATGATCCAGCTTTTGGAATGACCCTGGACTTTTGTACATTATTGACCATTCCTTTTTGAGAACCCAGTCTAATCCTGAAGTTTCTGGTTCTCTTTCCCTAGTGCCTACCAGTGAGGAGTGAGATTGTTCATACAGAAAAATCTAGTAGAATTTCCCTTAGTAAATCTGAAAGCATTTGTTTGGAGTGATGTTTCCCAAATTGCATTCAGTAGAACACTAGAATTCGAAAGTATCAAAAAGTGTTCCATGGACAGAAGATTCCACAGTCAAATATGTCTGAAAAAGCCTCCATTGTCTAGTTATTCTGTGGAGATTCATAGCAACCAACACATTTTATTTTTTTTTTAGAGATTTTATTTATTTATTTGACAGAGAGAGACACAGCAAGAGAGGGAACACAAGCAGGGGGAGTGGGAGAGGGAGAAGCAGGCTTCCCGCGGAGCAGGGAGTCTGATGTGGGGCTCGATCCCAGGACCCTGGGATCATGACCTGAGCTGAAGGCAGATGCTTAATGACTGAGCCACCCAGGTGCCCCACAACCAACACATTTTAATGGCTCTGAGGAGTCTTCTCATGAAGAAATGTGTTTAATGTTTAACCCAGGACTTACAAGCTTATCTGCCCAAGAAAACATTTTGTTTCTCATAGAATATCTATGAAAATACTGTTGAATATTAAAATTTTAGGAATATTAGTTACATGTTTGGTTTGTTTCAGTGTCTTTTAAAATAGCTTAAGAAAAATTATGGTGGAAAGAATGAGATTTGAAGTTAGGTAGAAGACCTAGCTTCCAGCCTTTGTTCCCCAGTTAATTGGCATTGAACAAGTCCCTATACATCTCTGAGATTTCCCTTCCATCTAAATGGAATATTATAATATATATATATAATTATATATATAAAACATATATAATATATCTAATATTTATATATTAGATATAAATATAGCCCTTCCATCTATAAGGGTGTATATATATATATATTATTTATATATTAGATATTAGATATAAATATAACCCTAAATATATAAGGTATAAGATATGTATAATTTAATATAAAGAGCTATATATATATTGTATATATCATATATAATATTATATATATTATATAATAAAATATTGACAGCAGCAACAGTAAAATTCTAATGTACTGAGGGTTCACTACATACTGGGTAATTATTTTGAGTCATGAAACTGTAAATGTCATTTGTTATTATAAACACCAATAGTTTTTATATGTGGTTCTAATTCTTCAATCCCACTTCACTTTCCTTAGATAACTGGGGCTTTGGGATAGATGATTTTAGTAACCTCATTCTTTAATCTCAGTGACAGAGTCAGGCTTTGATCTTTACAAGCTCCGTGTTTCTGCTTTATGCCTTCTCTCCCATGCAGAACTCCTCTTCCACCTTTTCTGTCTATTCACTTCCACTTGGTAAATGTGAAGCTGTTCCAGTGCCATTGTTTTCTTGGTTAAAACATCAAGACTGATGTTTTATTTGGGAGGGGGGTTGCTTTTTTTAAAAATTTTTTAATTTACTTTTTTTGGGGGTGGCATTTCTTCTGTTATGCATTGCTTATACTAATCAGAATCATGTCTTCCAAAGTGGCAGCATCAGGAGTGTGAGGTGAGTGTGAGGTGACTGGGGAGAAGAGCTTCCTAGTCAATAAGCATTTTTTTTTATTTTTTTTTATTCTTATGATAATCCCCATACATTACATCATTAGTTTTAGATGTAGTATTCCATGATTCATTGTTTGTGCATGACACCCAGTGCTCCATGCAGAATGTGCCCTCCTCAATACCCATCACCAGGCTAACCCATCCTCTCATCCCCCTCCCCTCTAGAACCCTCAGTTTGTTTTTCAGAGTCCATCGTCTCTCATGGTTCGTCTACCCCTCTGATTCCCCCCCTTCATTCTTCCCCTCCTGCTACCTTCTTCTTTTTTTTTTCTTAACATATATTGCATTATTTGTTTCAGAGGTACAGATCTGAGATTCAACAGTCTTGCACAATTCACAGCACTTACCAGAGCACATACCCTCCCCAATGTCTATTACCCAGTCACCCCCTCCCTCCCACCCACCCTCACTCCAGCAACCCTCAGTTTGTTTCCTGAGATTAAGAATTCCTCATATCAGTAAGGTCATAAGATACATGTCTTTCTCTGTTTGACTTATTTCACTCAACATAATACCCTGCAGTTCCATCCACGTCGTTGCAAATGGCAAGATTTCATTCCTTTTGATGGCTGCATAATATTCCATTGTATATATATACCACCTCTTCTTTATCCATTCATCTGTCGATGGACATCTTGGCTCTTTCCACAGTTTGGCTATTGTGGACATTGCTGCTATAAACATTGGGGTGCACGTACCCTTTCGGATCCCTACTTTTGTATCTTTGGGGTAAATACCCAGTAGTGCAATTGCTGGATCATACGGTAGCTCTATTTTCAACTATTTGAGGAACCTCCATACTGTTTTCCAGAGTGGCTGCACCAGCTTGCATTCCCACCAACAGTGTAGGAGGGTTCCCCTTTCTCCGCATCCTCGCCAACATCTGTCATTTCCTGACTTGTTCATTTTAGCCATTCTGACTGGTGTGAGGTGGTATCTCATTGAGGTTTTGATTTGGATTTCCCTGATGCCGAGCGATATTGAGCACTTTCTCATGTGTCTGTTGGCCATTTGGATGTCTTCTTTGGAAAAATGTCTGTTCATGTCTTCTGCCATGAATCCATTTCTTGATTGGATTCTTTGTTCTTTGGGTGTTGAGTTTGATGAGTTCTTTATAGATTTTGGATACTAGCCCTTTATCTGATATGTCATTTGCAAATATCTTCTCCCATTCTGTCGGTTGTCTTTTGGTTTTGTTGACTGTTTCCTTTGCTTTGCAAAAGCTTTTTATCTTGATGAAGTCCCAATAGTTCATTTTTGCCCTTGCTTCCCTTGCCTTTGGCGATGTTTCTAGGAAGAAGTTGCTGCAGCTGAGGTCGAAGAGGTTGCTGCCTGTGTTCTCCTTTAGGATGTTGATGGACTCCTGTCTCACATTGAGGTCTGTCAACCATTTGGAGTCTATTTTTGTGTGTGGTGTAGGGAAATGGTCTAGTTTCATTCTTCTGCATGTGGCTGTCCAAGTTTCCCAACACCATTTGTTAAAGAGACTGTCTTTCTTCCATTGGATATTCTTTCCTGCTTTGTCAAAGATGAGTTGACCATAGAGTTGAGGGTCCATTTCTGGGCTCTCTATTCTGTTCCATTGATCTATGTGTCTGTCTTTGTGCCAGTACCATACTGTCTTGATGATGACAACTTTGTAATAGAGCTGGAAGTCCAGAATTGTGATGCCGCCAGCTTTGCTTTTCTTTTTCAACATTCCTCTGGCTATGCGGGGTCTTTTCTGGTTCCATACGAATTTTAGGATTATTTGTTCCATTTCTTTGAAAAAAGTGGATGGGATTTTGATGGGGATTGCATTGAATGTGTAGATTGTTCTAGGTAGCATTGACATCTTCACAATATTTGTTCTTCCAATCCATGAGCATGGAACATTTTTCCATTTTTTTGTCTCTTCCTCAATTTCTTTCATGAGTATTTTACAGTTTTCTGAGTACAGATCCTTTGTCTCTTTGGTTAGATTTATTCCTAGGTATCTTATGATTTTGGATGCAATTGTAAATGGGATTGACTCCTTAATTCTCTTTCTTCTGTCTTGTTGTTGGTGTATAGGAATGCCACTGACTTCTGTGCATTGATTTTATATCCTGCCACTTTACTGAATTCCTGTATGAGTTCTAGCAGTTTTGGGGTGGAGTCTTTGGGGATTTCCACATAAAGTATCATATCATCTGCAAAGAGTGAGAGTTTGACTTCTTCTTTGCTGATTTGGATGCCTTTTATTTCTTTTAGTTGTCTGATTGGTGTGGCTAGGACTTCCAATACTATGTTGAATATCAGTGGTGATAGTGGACATCCCTGCCGCATTCCTGACCTTAGGGGGAAAGCTCTCAGTTTTTCCCCATTGAGAATGATATTCGCTGTAGGTTTTTCATAGATGGCTTTTATGATATTGAGGTATGTACCCTCTATGCCTATACTCTGAAGAGTTTTGATCAATAAAGGATGCTGTACTTTGTCAAATGCTTTTTCTGCATCTATTGAGAGGATCATATGATTCTTGTTCTTTCTTTTGTTAATGTATTGTATCACGTTGATTGATTTGCGGATGTTGAACCAACCTTGCTGCCCAAGGATAAATCCCACTTGGTCGTGGTGAATAATCCTTTTCATGTACTTTTGGATCCTATTGGCTAGTATTTTGGTGAGAATTTTTGCATCCATGTTCATCAGGGATATTGGTCTGTAATTCTCCTTTTTGATGGGGTCTTTGTCTGGTTTTGGGATCAAGGTAATGCTGGCCTCATAAAATGAGTTTGGAAGTTTTCCTTCCATTTATATTTTTTGGAACAGTTTCAGAAGAATAGGTATTAATTCTTCTTGAAATGTTTGGTAGAATTCCCCTGGGAAGCCATCTGTCCCTGGGCTTTTGTTTTTTGGGAGATTTTTGATGACTGCTTCAATTTCCTTAGTGGTTATAGGTCTGTTCAGGTTTTCTATTTCTTCCTGGTTCAGTTTTGGTAGTTGATACATCTCTAGGAATGCCTCCATTTCTTCCAGATTATCTGATTTGCTGCCATAGAGTTGCTCATAATATGTTCTTATAATTGTTTGTATTTCTTTGGTATTGTTTGTGATCTCTCCTCTTTCATTCATGATTTTGTTGATTTGGGTCATTTCTCTTCTCTTTTTGATAAGTCTGGCCAGGGGTTTATCAATCTTGTTAATTCTTTCAAAGAACCAGCTCCTAGTTTCGTTGATCTGTTCTACTGTTCTTTTGGTTTCTATTTCATTGATTTCTGCTCTGATCTTTATTATTTCTCTTCTCCTGCTGGGTTTAGGCTTTATTTGATGTTCTTTCTCCAGCTCCTTTAGGTGTAGGGTTAGGTTGTGTACTTGAGACCTTTCTTGTTTCTTGAGAAAGGCTTGTGTTGCTATATACTTTCCTCTTAGGACTGCCTTTGCTGCATCCCAAAGGTTTTGAATAGTTGTGTTTTCATTTTCATTGGTTTCCATGTATTTTTTTAATTCTTCTTTAATTTCCTGGTTGACCCATTCATTCTTCAGTAGGATGCTCTTTAGCCTCCATGTATTTGAGTTCTTTCCGACTTTCCTCTTGTGATTGAGTTCTAGTTTCAAAGCATTGTGGTCTGAAAATATGCAGGGAATGATCCCCATCTTTTGGTACCGGTTGAGACCTGATTTGTGACCTAGGATGTGATCTATTCTGGAGAATGTTCCATGGGCACTAGAGAAGAATGTGTATTCCGTTGCTTTGGGGTGGAATGTTCTGAATATGTCTGTGAAGTCCATTTGGTCCAGTGTGTCATTTAAAGTCTGTATTTCCTTGTTGATCTTTTGCTTAGATGATCTGTCCATTTCAGTGAGGGGGGTGTTAAAGTCCCCCACTATTATTGTATTGTTGTTGATGTGTTTCTTTGCTTTTGTTATTAATTGCCTTATATAATTGGCTGCTCCCATGTTAAGGGCATAGATATTTATAATTGTTAGATCTTCTTGTAGGATAGATCCTTTAAGTAGGATATAGTGTCCTTCCTCATCTCTTATTACAGTCTTTGGTTTAAAATCTAATTTGTCTGATATAGGGATTGCCACCCCAGCTTTCTTTTGGTGTCCATTAGCATGGTAAATGGTTTTCCACCCCCTCACTTTCAATCTGGGGGTGTCTTTGGGTCTAAAATGAGTCTCCTGCAGACAGCATATCGATGGGTCTTGTTTTTTTAATCCAGTCTGTTAGCCTGTGTCTTTTGATTGGGGCATTTAGCCCATTTACATTCAGGGTAACTATTGAAATATAGGAATTTAGTGTCATTGTATTGCCTGTAAGGTGACTGTTACTGTATATTGTCTGTGTTCCTTTCTGGTCTATGTTGCTTTTAGGCTCTCTCTTTGCTTAGAGGACCCCTTTCAAGATTTCCTGTAGGGCTGGTTTTGTGTTTGCAAATTCCTTTAGTTTTTGTTTGTCCTGGAAGCTTTTTATCTCTCCTTCAATTTTCAATGACAGCCTAGCTGGATATAGTATTCTTGGCTGCATATTTTTCTCATTTAGTGCTCTGAATATATCCTGCCAGTCCCTTTTGGCCTGCCAGGTCTCTGTGGATAGGTCTGTTGCCAATCTAATGTTTCTACCATTGTAGGTTACATATATCTTCTCCTGAGGTGCTTTCAGGATTTTCTCTTTGTCTATGAGACTCATAAGTTTTACTATTAGATGTCGGGGTGTTGACCTATTTTTATTGATTTTGAGAGGGGTTCTCTGTGCCTCCTGGATTTTGATGCCTGTTTCCTTCCTTCTCTGCTATAATTTGCTCTGTTATACCTTCTGCCCTTCTCTCTCTTTCTTCTTCTTTTGGGATCCCAATTATTCTAATGTTGTTTCGTCTTATGGTATCGCTTATCTCTCGAATTCTTCCCTCGTGATCCAGTAGTTGTTTATCTCTCTTTTTCTCAGCTTCTTTATTTTCCATCATTTGGTCTTCTATATCACTAATTCTTCTTCTGCCTCATTTATCCCAGCAGTTAGCGCCCCCATATTTGATTGCACCCCATTAATAGCCTTTTTGATTTCTACTTGGTTAGATTTTAGTTCTTTTACTTCTCCAGAAAGAGTTTCTCTAATAACTTCCATATTTTTTTCAAGCCCAGCTAGTATCTTTAAAGTGATGATTCTGAACTCTAGATCTGACATTGTACTAATGTCCGTATTGAGTAGGTCCCTGGCAGTCAGTACTACCTCTTGTTCTTTTTGTTGAGGTGATTTTTTTCGTCTTGCCATTTTGTGCAGAGGAGAATAGATTAATGAGAGAACAAAATGCTAGCAGAGTAACAACATCCCCAGAAAATATACTCTAAACAAATCAGAAAAGACCTGAAACAATGGGAAAAGAAAGGGAAAGAGAGAAAGAAGAAAAAGAAAAAAAAAGAAAAAGATAGTGATAAAAACAAGCAAAATCAGAACAGAACAAAACAACAATAACAAAAAACCCAGAATGTGATCAAATATGATCAGGCTGGTATATAGATCAGTGCCACACACTAGATTTTGGATGTATTTTGGTCTGTTAGATGAAAGTGCCTCCCAAAATTTTAAAGAAAGAAAAACTTAGATATGTACAAAAATAAGGGTTGATATGATGAAGGGATGGAATATAACTGTAAAGATAGAATGTATAAAAAATTTTATAAAAGGAATTGATAAGACGTTGTTTGAAAAAAGAAAGAAGAGGATTTAAAAAAAGAAAAAAGAAAATAAAAGGGAGAGAATGTGATCAGGCAGGGGAGTAGAAAAAAACCATATACTAGAGATTTAGGGTATATTTTGATCTGTTAGAAGAAACTATCTCAAAATTTTAAAGAGAGAACAACCTATATATATATGCCAAAAATATGAATAACTACTATGAAGGGATAGAATATGACTCTAAAAATGAAAAATAAAAACGTTTTTTTAAAAAAGGGATTGATAAGATATTGGTTGAAAAAGGGAAAAAGAAAAATTCAAAAAAAAAAAAGAAAAAGAAAAAAAGACAGTTAAAAAAAATTAACTTTGAAAGACTAAAGCATCATGGTAAAAAAGCCATGAATTCTATGTGCAGTATTCCCCTAGCGCTGGAGTTCTGCCGTTCTCATTGATCGGTAAACTTGGTCTTGGCTGGCTGTTCTTGCTGATCTTCTGGGGGAGGGGCCTGTTGCCGTGGTTTCCAAATGTCTTTGCCGGAGGCGGAATTGCCCCGCCCTTGCCCAGTCCGGGCTAAATAATCTGCTCAGGTTGCTCTCCAGAGCTTTTGTTCCCTGTGAGCTTTCCGTACAGCTTTGGAGGCGGAGAGTGAAAATGGTGGCCTTCCAATCTCTGCCCCAGAGGAGCCGAGAACTCGGGGCCCTGCTCCTCAGTGAGCCCCCAGAGAAAAGCCGTCAGTCACTCCCGTCTCCCCGGTCTCTGGCCGCACTCCGTGCTCCTCTGGCCTGTGACCGCGCGTTTTTATCTCTGGCACCCGACCCCAGGTGGAGTCTCCAAACCCAGCAGATCCCTGTGGTGCACTCCCACACCGCTCCTCCCGGGGGAGGAAGGTGAGTTTCCCCGGATCTGCCGCTTGTTGAGTCCCTGCTGGAGGAGCAGTGGCCTGACTGTGCCGCGGATCACGGTTTATGACAATCCCGAGCTGAGAGCCCGAGCCTGGGCTCCACCTCTGCAGCCGGCTTCCCTGCTCCGTTACCTGGGAGCTCTGCCACACTCAGGCACCCCCGGTCTTTCTGTGACCCCGAGGGTTCTGAGACCACACTGTCCCACGAGGGTTCCACCCCCTGCTTAGCCACCAGAGTGATGTCCCTCAGCGGAGCAGACTTTTAAAAGTTCCAATTTTGTGCTCTGCGGCTCTATCACTTGCCAGAAGCGGCTGATGGAGGCCCCTCCCCCGCTGTCTATCCTCCTGAATATCGCCTCTGATTCACTTCTCCGCACGTCCTACCTTCCAGAAAGTGGTCGCTTTTCTGTTCAGAGTTGTTGCTATTCTTTTCTTCAATCTCCTGTTGAGTTTGTAGGTGTTCAGAATGGTTTGATCCCTATCCAGCTGAATTCCTGAGAGGAGACGAAATCCAGGTCTCCTACTCCTCTGCCATCTTGCTCCGCCCCCCTCAATAAGCATTTATTAAGCACCTAATATATGCCTCACTTTTTTAGTGAGATTTAGTGAAATTAAGATTTACTTAATTTGTTTTTAAATGCTCATGACAATTGCATAAAGTAGTATTTTCATTGGCTTTCTTTAACAGATGAAGAAATTGAGTCTAGAACTTTTTTCTAATCACAACAATTTGCTTATTGATATGACTACTAGAAATTAATGTCCTCATCTGTTAAAGGCATCAACAGTCAAGGGCTTAAAGATTGCCAAGGACTAATCTTATCTTGTCTAATCTCACCTTCCAGTGGTTCAACATTGCCTTTAGGATCCTTTATGCAGTTTATTTAAAAAAAAAAAAAGTTCAAGATTTGCCCCTGTTTTATTGCTCTCTGCTCTTGCTTTCACAATAATATTTTTCAGCCAGGCTGAACTATCTGTAGTTCACCTAATTCTTTGACCTCTAGGCTCTTGTAAAAGCTGCTCCTGCTGTTGAGGATGCTTTTCCCAACTGTTCCCTCTAATGTTTGATTCTTTTCACCACTTCTATCAGTTCTCCAATTCATTCACTCAGTCACCCATTTACTCATTAATTTGACAAATAATTACTGAACACCTAATATGTGTCAGACTTATGGACACAATGGTAAACTCAATAGTAATATCATCATAGCACTTACATTATATAGGGGGAAAATAACCCCAAAATATAAATAAGTTAAATATATAATATTTTAGTAATACAGGCTATGAAGTGAAGTGGGTTAAGAATTGTGTATATGGGATAGAGTTGAAATTTAGATGGAGTAGTCAGGGAAGAACTTCTCAGTGACATTTTACTAAATACTTGAAGAAATTCGGGAAGCAGGCCAGATAATATGAGTAAAGAATATTCTAAGTAGAAAGAATAGACCATATGCAAAAGCCTTGAGTGGGAATTACAACTGGGGCATTGGAAGAATATTCATTACTAATGTGTAAGAGTGGTAGGAGGTGAGTTAGAAGAGGGAACAGGGGGCTTAGATCATGCAAAGCTATATACAAGAGTATATGGACTTTGAGCTTTATTCTGTAAATGAGATACCATTTCAGTGTTTCAAGCACAGAAGTGACAGTTTAATAGAATCCCTCTGACACTGAGAAGGGACTGAATGCAAGACAAAGGTGGAACCAGGAAGACTAAACAGGAGGTATAGGATCCAGAAGGTACCAGCAAATGTAGTTAGAACTGGTCATATTAGATATCATCTCTTCCAAAAAGCCTTGTCCTGTCCCTGAGCCTGGAGTACATGACACCCTCCTCTGACTTCCCAAAGGCTCCTGTATTTCTCTCTCAAATTAATGGGATTGTAGTTTCTGTCCATTTTATTCAAGTTCTTCCCCTATCATGTGAGATCCTTGAGGTCAGTGACTGGGATTTTATTAACTTTTTTTTTATATACCTTTTCCTCTTCAGTAAGGAGCACATAGTGTGAGATAAAGTGTTCAGTATGTATGTACTGAGTAAATAAAAGAGTGCCCAAAATAAGTAGTAGAGGCTAGAACAGGTTAAAGGGGTCAAATCCAAGTAAAATCTTTCTACCATCATTGGCTGTAAGCATAGAGCCAGAGAGATATCCCATCAGCCCTTGTAACAATAGCAATGACTTTGGGCCCTGTATCATACATTTCCCTCTATTCTGACACCTAATCTTTCATAAGATTAAACATTCTTCACCCTTCTAAACCCATCTTCAAAGTCTTCTTTTGCTTGGTGACATCCTTGTTCCTGCCAATGCCTGTAGTTCATCTAGCCATCCCCACTATGTGTCCCCAGCATTTTGTTCAAGCTTCACTTGGTAGTATTTCTGCACAAACCCAGCACATAGCAGGCAGTATGTGTCTGCCTTGCACCCTAGACTTTGAACTCCTTGAAGGCAGGAACTCTACCTTATCTGGTTATTTCTTGCCTTAAGTACCTAGTACCCTTCAAAGTAGTCCTTGGTCCAGTTTAGGGGACTGTATTTCTTTATTAGAAAATTCCAATGCACATTAACCATAGTAAAGTCTCTGAAATATACTATTTTAAAATAGATTTTTATTTATTATTATTTTTTTATTTTTTATTACGTTTAGTTATCCACCATATAGTACATCATTAGTTTTTGATGTAGTGTTCAATGATACATTAGTTGCATATAATAACACCCAGTGCTCATCACTACATGTGCCCTCCTTAATACCCATCACCTGGCTCCCCCATCCTCTTCCCACCCTCCCTTCTGAAACCCTCAGTTTGTTTCCTGGAGTCCATAGTCACTCATGGTTTGTCTTCCTCACTGATTCCCCTCCCTTCAGTTTTCCCTCCCTTCTCCTATGGTCTTCCATGTTATTCCTTATGTTCCACATATGAGTGAAACCATATGATAATTGCCTTTCTCTGCTTGACTTACTTCACTTAGCATAATCCCCTCCAGTTCCATCCATGTTGATGCAAATGGTGGTTATTCATCCTTTCTGATGGTTGAGTAATATCCCATTGTATATATATACCCCATCTTCTTTATCCATTCAGCAATCAATGGACACAGAATGCTTCCATATCGTGGCTATTGTAAATAGTGCTGCTATAAATATAGGGGTACATGTATCCCTTTGAACTAGTGTACTTATATTTTTTGGGTAAATAGCCAGTGGCATGATTACTGGATCATAAAGTAGTTCTATTTTTAACTTTTTGAGGAACCACCATATTGTTTTCCACAATGGATGCATGAGTTTGCATTCCCACCAACATTGCAAGAGGATTTCCCTTTCTTCCCATCATCACCAACACCTGTTGTTTCTTTTGTTCCTGATTTTAGCCATTCTGACAGGTCTGAGGTGATATCTCATTATAGTTTTTATTTGCATTTCCGTAATGATAAGTGATGAACAGCATCTTTTCCTGTGTCTGTTGGCCATTGGGATAACTTCTTAGGAGAAATGTTTGTTCATCTCTTCTGCCCATTTTCTTTTTCTTTTTTTTTTAAGATTTGTTTGAGAGAAAGAGAGAGAGAGAGCACACACTAATGGGGGGAGGCGTAGAGAGAGAGGGAGAATCAGGCTCCCCCCCGAACAAGGAGCCCAATGCAGGACTCGATCTCAGGACTCTGGGATCATGACCTGAACCGAAGGCAGATGTTTAACCAACTGAGCCACCCAGGCTTCCCTTCTGCCCACTTTCAATTGTATTATTTGTATTTTAGGTTTAGAGTTCTATAATTTCTTTATATATTTTGGATACTAACCCTTTATTGGATATATTATTTACCAATAACATCTCCCATTCAGTAAGTTGTCTTTAGCTTTAGTTTTGTTGATTGTTTCCTTCTCTGTGCAGAAGGTTTTCATTCTAATGGAGTTTCAACAATTTATTTTTGTTTTTATTTCCTTTGCCTCAGGAGACATCTTTAGAAAAGAATTGCTGTGGCTGATGTCAGAAGACATTAATGCCTGTGCTCTCTTTTAGGATTTTTATGGTTTCAGGTCTCACATTTAAGTCTTTAATCCATTTTGAATTTATTTTGTGTATGGTGTAAGAAAATGGTCCAGTTTTGTTCTTTTACATATTGCTATCCAGTATTCAGAACACCATTTGTTGAGATTTTTTCCCATTGGATATTCTTTTCTTCTTTGTCGAAGATTAACTGACAATATGACACTGGGTTCATTTCTGGGTTTTCTATTCTGTTCCATTTTCTATTCTGATCTATGAGTCTATTTTTGTGCCAGTACCATACTGTTTTGATTACTACAGCTTTGAAATACAACTTGAAGTCTGAAATTGTGATGCCTCCAGCTTTGCTCTCCTTTTTCAAGATTGCTTAGGCTATTTGGTATTTTATGGTTTCATAGAAATTTTAGGATTGTTTGTTCTAGTTCTATGAAAATTGCTATTGGTATCTTGATAAGGACTACATTGAATGTAGAGATTGCATTGGGTAGTATAGATATTTTAACAATATTTTTTTTCCAATCCATGAGCATGGAATGTCTTTCCATTTCTTTGTGTCTTCTTCAAATTCTTTCATCAGAGTTTTATAGTTAGCAGAATACAGGTCTTTCACTTGTTTGGTTAGGTTTATTTCTAAGTATCCTATTATTTTTGTGAAATTGTAAATGGGATTGTTTTCTTAGAAATCTCTTTCTGTTGTTTCATTATTGGTGCATAGAAATGCAACAGATTTCTGTATATTGATTTTGCATCCTGCAACTTTACTGAATTTATTTATCAATTCTGGCAGTTGTTAGTGGAGTCTTTCAGGTTTTCAATATATTGTATCATGTCATCTACAAATAATGAAAGTTTTACTTCTACCTTACTGATTTGGATGTCTTTTATTTCTTTTTCTTTTTCTGATTGCTATGGCTAGGATGTCCAGTACCATGTTGAATAAAAGTGGTGAGAGTGAACATCCTTGTCTTGTTCCTGACATTAGGGGAAAAGCTCTGTTTTTCCACATTGAGGTTGATGTTAGCCGTCAACTTTTCATATATAGCCTTTATTATGTTGAGGTATATTCCCTCTAAAGCTACTTTGTTGAGACTTTTTATCATGAATGGATATTGTACTTTGTCAAATGCTTTTTGTGTGTCTTGAAATGATCATATGGTTCTTATCCTTATTTTTTCTATTATTGATATGATGTATCACATTGATTGATTTGCAAATACTGACCCACTCTTGCAACCAAGGAATAAATCCCTCTTGATCATGGTGAATGATTTTTTTAAATTTTATTGTTATGCTAGTCACCATACAATACATCATTAGTTTTTGATGTGGTGATACATGATCCATTGTTTTCGTATAACACCCAGTGCTCCATGCAGTATGTGCCCTCCTTAATACCCATCACTGGGCTAACCAATCCCCCCTCCCCCTCCCCTCTAAAACCCTCTGTTTCTCAGAGTCCATAGTCTCTCATGGTTCATCTCTCCCTCTGATTCCCCCCCTTCATTTTTCCCTTCCTTCTCCTAATGTCCTCCATGCTGAATGATTTTTAAATGTATTGTTGAATTTGGTTTACTAGTATGTTGTTGAGAATTTTGCATCTATGTTGATTGGGGATATCAGCCTGTTGCCCTTTTTTTGTGGTGTCTTTATCTGGTTTTGGTATAGGGTAATTCTGACGTTTTAGGATGAATTTGGAAGTTTTCCTTCCTTTTCCATATTTTGGAATAGTTTGAGAAGAATGGGTATTAACTCTTCTTTAAATGTTTGGAAGAATTCTCCTGTGAAGCCAGCTGGTCCTGGACTTTCATTTATTGGGAGTTTTTTTTATTACTGATTCAATTTCTTTACAGGTTATTGGTCTGTTCAAGTTTTCTATTTTTTCCTGTTTCAGTTTTGGTAGTTAATATGTTTCTGGGAACTTAACCATTTCTTCCAGGTTGTCCAATTAGTTGGCATATATTTTGTCATAATATTCTCTTATAATTGTTTGTATTTCTGTGGTGTTGCTTGTTATTTCTCCTCTCATTTGTGATTTTATTTATTTGGGTCCTTTGTCTTGTCTTCTTGATGAGTCTGGCTAGGGGTTTATTGATTTTATTGATTTTTTTTCCCCAAAAAGCAGCTCCTGATTTCATTGATCTGTTCTATTGTTTTGTTTTGTTTTGTTTTGTTTCTATATCATTACTTTCTGATCTAATCTTTACTATTTCCCTTCATCTTCTAGTTTTAGGCTTCAATTGTTCTTTTTTTCTTGCTCCTTAGGTGCAAGTTTAGGTTGTTTATTTGAAATTTTTCTTGCTTCATAAGGTAAGCCTGTATTGCTATATACTTCTTTCTTAGTACTGCTTTTGCAGCATCTCTAAGGTTTTGGACCATTGAGTTTTCATTTTCATTTGTTTCCATGTATTTTTTTAAATGCTCCTTTGATTTCCTGGTTGACCCATTCATTGTTTAGTAGCATGCTGTTTAGCCTCCATGTATTTATGGTCTTCCGCATTTTTTTTTTTTTTTTTTTTTGTGGTTAACTTCTAATTTCATAGTGTTGTGGTCAGAAAGGATGCTTGGCATGATTTTGATCTTCTTGAATTTGTCAAGGTTTGTTTTGTGGCCTATTATGTGATCTTCTGCTCACTTTAAATCTGCAAGTGTTGGGGCTCCTGGGTGGCTCAGTCAGTTAGGCATTTGCCTTCAGCTCAGGTCATGATCCAAGGGTCCTAGGATCAAGCCCTACATTGGGCTCCCTGCTGAGCGGGGAGCCTGCTTCTCCCTCTCACTCTGCTGCTCCCCCTGCTTGTGCTCTCTCTTAATCTCTCTCTGTCAAATAAATAAATAAAATTTAAAAAAATAAAGAAATCTGCAGGTGACTTTAGGTCTAAAATGGGTCTCTTGTAGGCAGCATATAGATAGATGGGTCTTTTTTAAAATCCATTCTGTCAACCTATGTTTTTTGATGAGAATGTTTTGTCCATTGACACTCAAAGTAATTATTGATAGATACATATTTATTGCCATTGTATTTTCTGTTTGGGGTTGTTTATAAGGATTTTTTTTTCTGATCTTTTCTTATCTTTCTCTTTTACATGTTTTGCTGACTTTCTTTAGTGATGTATTTGGATTTCTTTCTCTTTATTCTCTCTGTATGTATTAGTAGTTTTTAAAATTTAAATTCAGTTAGCCAAATTTTGGTACATCACTAGTTTCAAAGGTAGAGTTCTATTAGTGGTTTTTGATATATATTTTACCTTATGTTTGTATATAAACTCTTTTGCATATAGCAGTCTTTAGTAAGTTGATGGTTGTTTACATTTGAACCCATTCTTTTCTCCTCTCCTCCCCACGTTTTAAGGATATATTATCACATTTTATATCCTTTTTTATGAGTTCCTTGACTCATTTTTTTACAGAAATATTCATGTTTAGCCCTCCTGTGTTTCTTATGTCTCTACTTTCATTTTTGGTCTCTCCTTTCCACTGAAAGGGTCCCCTTTACTATTTCTTGGAGTGCTGGTTTAGTGGTCATAATCCCTTTAATTTTTCTTTCTCTGGGAAACTCTTTATCTCTCCTTTTATTCTTAATGATAGTCTTGCTGTATAGAGTATTACTTTTTTTAAATTTTATTATGTTATGTTAGTCACCATACAATACATCATTGGTTTTTGATGTGGTGATCCATGATCCATTGTTTTCGTATAACACCCAGAGCTCCATGCAATATATGCCCTCCTTAATACCCATCACTGGGCTAACCAATCCCCCCTCCCCCTTCCCCTCTAAAACCCTGTTTGTTTCTCAGAGTCCATAGTCTCTCATGGTTAATCTCTCCATCCAAATCCCCCCCTCATTTTTCCCTTCCTTCTCCAAATGTCCTCCATGCTATTCCTTATGTCCCACAAATAAGTGAAACCATATGATAATTGACTTTCTCTGCTTGACTTATTTCACTTAGCATAATCTCCTCCAGTCCCATCCATGTTGATGTAAAATTTGGGTATTCATCCTTTCTGATGGCTGAGTAATATTCCATTGTATATATGGACCACATCTTCTTTATCCATTCATCTGTTGAAGGGCATCACAGCTCTTTCCACAGTTTGGCTATTGCAGACATTGCTGCTATGAACATTGGGGTGTATATGGCCCTTATTTTCACTACATCTGTGTCTTTGGGGTAAATACCCAGGAGTGCAATTGCTGGGTCATAGGGTAGCTCTATTTTAAAATTTTTCAGGAACATCCACACTGTTTTCAAAGTGGCTGTACCAACTTGCATTCCCAGCAACAGTGTAAGAAGGTTCCCCTTTCTCCACAACCTCTCCAACATTTGTTGTTTCTCTCCCTGTCCATTTTTGCCATTCTAACTGGTATAAGGTGGTATCTCAATGTGGTTTTGATTTGAATTTCCCTGATGGCTAATGATGATGAACACTTTTTCATGTGTCTGTTAGCCATTTGTATGTTTACTTCAGAGAAGTGCCTTTTCATATCTTCTGCCCACTTTTTGCCTTGATTATTTGTTTTTTGGGTGTTGAGTTTGAGAAATTCTTTATAGATCTTGGATACCAGCCCTTTACCTGTAGTGTCATTTGCAAATATCTTCTCCCATTCTGTGGGCTGCCTCTTTGTTTTGTTGACTGTTTCCTTTGCTGTGCAGAAGCTTTTTAAGTTGATGAAGTCCCAAAAGTTCATTTTTGCTTTTGTTTCACTAGCTTTTGGAGATGTATCTATTTTTTTTAAGATTTTATTTATTTATTTGACAGAGACAGAGATAGAGAGAGCAGGAACATAAGCAGGGGGAGTGGGAGAGAGAGAAACAGGCTTCCTGCCAGGCAGGGAGCCTGATGTGGGACTTGATCCCAGGACCCTGGGATCATGACCTGAGCTGAAGGCAGACGCTTAATGACTGAGCCACCCAGGAGCCCTGGAGATGTATCTTGAAAGAAGTTGCTGTGGCCGATGTCAAAGAGGTTACTGCCTATGATCTCCTCTAGGATTTTGATGGATTCCTGTCTCACACTGAGGTCTTTCATCCATTTTGAGTTTATCTTTGTGAATGGTGTTAGAGAATGGTCGAGTTTCATTCTTCTGCATGTGGCTGTCCATTTTTCCCAGCACCATTTATTGAAGAGACTGTCTTTTTTCCATTGCATGTTTTTTCCTGCTTTGTCAAAGATTATCTGACCATAGAGTTGAGGGTCCATATCTGGATTCTATATTCTGTTCCATTGGTCTATATGTCTATTTTTGTGCCAGTACCATGCTGTCTTGGTGATCACAGCTTTGTAATATAGCTTGCAATAGAGCAACGTGATACCCCTAGCTTTGTTTTTCTTTTTCAACATTTCCTTGGTGATTTGGGGTCTTTTCTGATTCCATACAAATTTTAGGATTGTTTGTACCAGCACTTTGAAAAATGTCATTGGAAGTTTGATCGGGATGGCATTGTAGGTATAGATTGCTCTGGATAGCATAGACATTTTAACAATGTTTATTCTTCCGATCCATGAGCATGGAATATTTTTCCATCTTTTGGTGTCTTCTTCAATTTCTTTCATGAGTGTTCTGTAGTTCCTAGAGTATAGATCCTTTACCTCTTTGGTTAGGTTTATTCCGAGGTATCTTATGGTTTTTGGTGCTATTGTGAATGATGATATTCACTGTGGGTTTTCCATAGATGGATTTTATGAACTTGAGGAATGTTCCCTCTATCCCTATACTCTGAAGAGTTTTCATCAGGAAAGGATGTTGTATTTTGTCAAATGCTTTTTCTGCATCAATTGAGAGGACCATATGGTTCTTCTCCCTCTTCTTATTAATGTGATCTATCACATTGATTGATTTGCGAATGTTGAACCACGCTTGCATCATGGTGATAAATCCACTTGGTTGTGGTGGATTATCCTTTTAATGTATTGTTGGATCCTATTAGCTAGGATTTTGTTGAGGATTTTGGAATCCATATTCATCAGGGATATGGGTCTGAAATTCTCCTTTTTGATGGGGTCTTTGCCTGGTTTGGGGATTAAGGTAATGCTGGCTTCATAGAATGAGTTTCAAAGTTTTCCTTCTGTTTCTATTTTTTGAAACACCTCAGTAGAATAGGTATTATTTCTTCTTTGAATGTTTGGTAGAATTCCCCAGGGAATGCGTCAGGCCCTGGACTCTTGTTTTTTTGGAGGTTTTGGATCACTGCTTCAATCTCGTTATTGGTTATTGGCCTATTCAGATTGTCAGTTTCTTCCTGTTTCAGTCCTGGCAGCTTATAGGTTTCCAGGAAGGCCTCCATTTCATCCAGATTGCTCAGTTTATTGGCATAGAGTTGTTGATAATAATTTCTGATAATTGTTTCTATTTCCTTGGTGTTAGTCGTGTTCTCTCCCCTTTCATTCATAGTTTTATTAATTTGAGTCCTTTCTCTTTTCTTTCAGATAAATCTGGCCAGTGGTTTATCAATCTTATTCTTTCAAAGAACCAACTTCTAGTTTCGTTGATCTGATCTACTGTGTTTCTGGTTTCTAATTCATTGATCTCTGCTCTAATCTTAATTATTTCTCTTCTAATGCATGGCTTAGGCATCGTTTGTTGCTTTTTCTCTAGTCCTTTAAGGTGTAGAGTTAGTTGGTGAATTCGGGATTTTTCTATTTTTTTGAGTGAGGCTTGGATGACTATGTATTTCCCCCTTAGGACTGCCTTTGCAGTATCCCATAGGTTTTGGACTGATGTGTTTTCATTCTCATTGATTTCCGTGAATTGTTTAAGTTCTTCTTTGTTTTCCTGGTTGACCCAAACATTCTTGAGCAGAGTTGTCTTTAGCTTCCAAGTGTTTGAATTTCTGCCAAATTTTTTTCTTGTGATTGAGTTCCAGTTTTAAAGCATTGTGGTCTGAGACCATGCAGGGAATAATCTCAATCTTTTGGTATCAGTGGAGACCTGATTTGTGACCCAGGATGTCGTCTATTCTGGAGAAAGTTCCATGCACACTCAAGAAGAATGTGTATTCTGTTGTTTTAGGGTGTAATGTTCTGTAAATATCTATGAGGTCCATCTGGTCCAGTGTGTCATTCAAAGCTCTTGTTTCCTTGTTGATTTTCTGCTTAGATGATCTGTCCATTGCTGAGAGTGGAGTATTGAGGTGTCCTACAGTTAACGTATTGTTATCAATATGACTCTTTATTTTGGTTAACAGTTGGCTTATGTAGACCGCTGCTCCCATGTTGGGAGCATAGATATTTACAATTGTTAGATCTTCTTGTTGGATAGACCCTTTAAGAATGATATAGTGTCCTTCTGTGTCAATAATTACAGACTTTAGTTTAAAATCTAATTTGTCTGATATAAGAATTGCTACCCCAGCTTTCTTTTGAGGTCTGCTGGTATGGAAGATGGATCTCCATCCCTTCACTTTCAGTCTGGATGTATCTTTAGGTTCAAAATGAGTCTCTTGTAGACAGCATATGGATCAGTTCTGTCTTTTTATCCAATCATCAACCTGCACCGTTTTATGGGAGCATTTAGGCCATTCACGTTGAGAGTGATTATTGAAAGATATGAATTAATTGTCATCATGTTGCCTGTGAAGACGTTGTTTTTATAGATTGTCCCTGTAAATTTCTGTTGTATATCACTCTTGGGGTCTTTCTCCTTTTATAGAACCCCCCTTAATATTTCTTGCAGGGCCGGCTTAGTGGTCACATAGTCTTTCATTTTCTGCTGGTCGTAGAAGTTCTGCATGTCTCCATCCATTCTAAATGACAGCCTTTCTGGATAAAGTATTCTTGGCTGCATGTTCTTCTCATTTAGTACCCTGAATATGTCTTGCCAGGCCTTTCTGGCTTGCCAGGTCTCTGTGGATAGGTCTGACGTGATTCTGATATTCTTCCCTCTGTACGTAAGGAATCTCTTCCCCCTAACTGCCCTTAGGATGGTTTCCTTGGTTCTAAGATTTGCAAGTTTAACTGTTACATGCTGGGGTGTTGGCCTGTTTTCCTTGACCTTGGGAAGGGTCCTCTCTGCCTCTAGGATGCGAATGTTTGTTTCACTCCCCAGATTAGGGATGTTCTCAGCTACAATTTGCCTAAATACATCTTCTAGTCCTCTCTATCTCTCCACTCCCTCCAGGATTCCAATTATTCTGACACTGGAACGCTGCATGGTGTCACTTATTTCTCTGATTCTATTTTCATGGATTCTGAGTTGTTTTTCCCTGGTGTCCTCTTTTCCCTTTTTATCTATTAAATTGTCTTCCAGGTCGCTTATTCATTCTTCTGCCTCACTTACCCTAGCTCTTAGATTATCTAGATTGGATTGGATCTCATTGATAGTATTTTTAAGTTCTGCCAATTCAGCTTTCATTTCTGCCCTTAGAGACTCTATGTTGCCATTATTTGATTTCTCCATTCTAGCCATTGTCTTCACAATTGCTAGCCTGAATTCTATCTCTGACATCTTGGTTATATCTGCATCCATTTGTAAATCTTCAGCATAAGTCATAATCTCTGAGTCTTTTCTATTTTGGGGGCTCCTCCTCCTAGTCGTTCTGTCGATGGGTGTTTGAAGGAATGTATAGAGTCCAAATTATTGACCAGAACCCAATCAAGATGCCCCTGTTTCTGGGGACCTTAGGGTTGCTGGCCTCTTGTTTTCCCAGGTTGTCTTCTGGGGGAGGGGCCTGCCACGCTGTTACTCAGGCAACCCTGTTTGGATGGAGTTGCCCTGCACCCTGTGGCGGGGGATGGGCTTAGCGGGAATCAGCTTTTGGGGCTTTTATTCTCTGGTGGCTTTCCCTGGCCGCTTTCCACGTCTCTTCATTGAGGCAGAGCAGAAGAGATCATTTCCAACCCTCTGTCTCAGAGCAGAGAGACCACAGTCTGCTCTTCAGTGAGCTCTCCAGGCCACAATGTATCCATTTCTGTCCATGCTGCTATAAACTGCAGCGTCCTGGGTTGTGCACCCCTCCGCATCACCCCAGTCCTGCCTCCAGGTCGGGGCACGTCTCTGCCCTTTGTGCTTCTAAAGCCGCCAGCTGCTCCTAGTTTGCCCGTGTGACCCCGCCACTCCGGGTTTCCGCCCCGGGGGCTGCCCTAAAGTCCTTTCCCCGCCACTACTGGTCTGTGAGTCTGTGCCCCGTCCCCATCGCACAAGGCTGTCGCTCACTGGTGGTGTAGGATCCCCATGGCCAGGCACCCTCCTGTTGCTGTGTATCCTCCGATATCTGTCCACAGTATCAGGGCTTCCCAATTTGTACCTCAAAACCAACTGCCTGCGATATTCTGCTTGTAGAGATCCAGATTTTCTTACATCTCAGGCTTATTTTGTGGGTTCTCAGAGTGATCTGGTAGATATCCAGCTCAATTCTGGGGACTAGTTGAAATAAGGTCCCGTACTCCTCCACCATCTTTCCTTCGGTTCTTTATAGAGTATTCTTGTCTTCAGATTTTTCCCTTTCAGCACTTTCAATATATAATGCCACTCCCTTCTGACTTGGAAAGTCTCTGTTGAGAAATCTCCAGCTAGGCTTATGCATTTTCCCTTGTAAGTTAAGGACTTCTTTTGACTTTCTGCTTTAAAATTTTTTCTTTACTACTATATTTTGCCAATTTAATTATAATGTGTCTTGTTGTGGGCCTGATTTTTTTATTTTTTTTTGAGGGGGTTCTCTGTACCTTCTGGATCTGGATATTTGTTTCTTTCCCCAGATTAAGGATGTTTTCAGGTATAATTTCTTCAAATAAATTTTCTGCCCCCTTTTGTCTTCTTCTTATGGGACTCCTATAATATGAATGTTATTACGTTTGATGGAGTCACTGATTTCCCTTAATCCATTCTCATTTTGCATAATTATTTTCTCTCTCTTTTGTTTAGCTTGATTACTTCCCATTACCCTGATTTCTAGGTCACTAATTCCTTCCTCTGCTTCTTCCTTCCTGCTCTTCATTCCATCAAGCATGTTTCATTTCATTTATTTCATTTCATTTATTTCATTTATTGAGCCTTTTATCTTTACTATGTTATTCTTTATCTCTGCTCCCCTTCATGTCCTCCACTCTTTTCTCACATGCAGTGAGCATCTTTATGTTCATTGGTTTAAATTCTCTATCTTTCATGTTACTTGTTTTGCTTAGTTTCTGGCTGTGACCTTGTCCTGTTCTTTCACTTGAGATAAATTTCTGTCTTTCCATTTTTTTCTGCCTGTTCGGTCTGTTTCTTTGTCTTAAAGTCAGCTGTGGCTTCTCCTCTTGGAAGTAGTGACTTTACGAAGAAGGGGTCCTGGAGTGGCCTGCAGTGCGGTGTCCCTTGTTCATCAGAACCTGGCACTTCATTAGAGTATCCTATGTGTGTTGCTTATCCCATTCTGTTGTGTCTGAGTCACTTGTCCTTTCAGTGCAATCATCTGTACTGACTCACTGCTTATTGTGGCCTGTGGTTGCTCTCTATGGTGTTAATAGGACCCAGGGAAGCCAGCTCTGAGGGGATGTGTCCACTAAGGAACTTGGGAGTAGGACCAGGGTGTTAGCAAAATTTGTGCCGGGCCACTAGTCTTATGGTAGATCCCCAGAATCACTGTGGCAGTTGGAGTCTGTATGCTGGAGCAGCCAGAGGTGTGAGGCTATGCACAGCAGGCAGCAATGTACATAAGCCCCATTTTAGAATTGAGGAAACAGTGTGCAGAAAGTTTAAGCAACTTCCCTATGGCAACATAGCAGAATTGGAAAGAAAACCTATTTAATTTTGTCCAGATGCTTGTTTAATCTAGAATTTCAGAAACTTATCTAAGCAAATATATATATATATATTTTGCATGGCACCTATCAAGTGTATATAACATGTTTTGGTAATGCTGAGCTCAATAGTTTGAGGGCCCGTTCAGCTCTAAGAATTCCAAGAATGGCAACTAAATTGGAAGATAAAGAACATCAGACCTTGTCATAGCCCTATTATACCAAAACTGCCTTGTGACCTTGGGTAAGTCATTACCCCTCTTTAGTCCTCAGAGTTTCCATCTATATAAAAACAGCTAAATGCATTTTGAAAGCCATTATACTCTGAGATTCATAGCATGTAACTGAGAATTGTTATCTGGAAAGAAAACAGTTAAGCAATTTGGACTTGATGAGTAATATTCCATTGTATTTATATACCATATCTTCTTTATTCATTCATCAGTCAATGGACACTTGGGCTTTTTCCATAATTTAGCTATTTGATAATGCTGCTATAAACATCAGGGTGCATGCATCCCTTCAAATCAGTATTTTTGTATCCTTTGGGTAAATATCTAGTAGTACAATTGCTCGATTGTAGGGCAGTTTTATTTTAAACTTTTTGAGGAATCCCCATATTGTTTTCCAGAGTGGCTGCACTAGTTTGCATTCCCACCAACAGTGTAAAAATGTTCCCCTTTCTCTGCATTATTGCCAACACCTGTTGTTTTTTGTGTTGTTAATTTTAGCCATTCTGCCAGGTGTGAGGTGATATCTCATTGTAGTTTTCATTTGTATTTCCCTGAGGAATATTACTCAGCCATAAAAAAGAATGAAATCTTGCCATTTGCAATGATGTGGATGGAGCTAGAGAGTATTATGCTAAGTGAAATAGGTCAGTCAGAGAAAGACAAATACCATATGATTTCACTCATATGTGGAATTTAAGAAACGAAACAGATGAACATAGGGGGAAAAAAGAGAGACAAACCAGAAAACAGACTTTTAACTATAGAGAACAAACAGGGATACTGGAGGGGAGGTTGGGGGGGGGGGGCATGAGTTAAATAGGTGATGGGTATTAAGGAGGCCACTTGTTGTGATGAGCACTGGGTGTTGTATGTAAGTTATAAGTCACTAAATTCTACACCTGAAACTAATATTGCACTGTATGTTAACTAACTGGAATTTAAATTAAAAACTTGAAACAAAAAGCAATTTGGACTTGGAAAACTACTATGGATATCATAAATGAAAGATTACCTTTCACTCTTGGATTAATTCCTATACCTCATTTCCCAACTTCCCCAAACTAGCCTGTGATTGTGAATAAAAATTGATGAAAATAAAAGCAGCACTAATACAGCTCTTATTTTGGATCCCAACTCAGCCACTTAATAGCTAGATTATTTTTGTTAAACCACTTAACTTCTCAGAGCCTTTGTTTCTTCTTCTGCAATATAAAGATGATAATTTCCCAGGAACACGAGGAAATATAGTTTCTCAGCATGTGGCTATATGCCCATCTAAAATTTAGGGTTTCTTTTCTTAGGAGGAAGTAGGGGGAAAAGGAGATTGTTGGACAACTAGAAGACTCTGCCAATGTCCACCCCGTTCACACTCACATACACTTCTTCACTCACATAGAATATATTCAACTCATCCTCAAGAGAGACAAAGTGAAGTTTCATACAGTTACTGCATCCATTTGAAAGTCCAGAATCTCTAAATCGCTTGTAGTCATCCCCTTCTACCTCAGATATGGCTCCCCATGATCCAGTAATTTGTAAACTAAATGATAAGTTACCTGTCCCTTGCCCATACCCTAAAAACAATGGTGAAATAGTAACAAAATCATCACAATAAAATGTCTTCTTTAGGAAAACAAAAATGAGAAATTCACAATAGACACTCGTCTGTAACAATCTTGATAGGCAGGAATTGTAAAATCTCTCCTGAGAGTGTAGTTACTTCCTTGGTTAGACACAGTTTCTCTTCTTTGAGATAAACTCTTCTTTCTCCATTGGCCCTGACTTTGTCTTCTGCCAAGTTTTTCTTTGCCTTTGAACCTCCATGGTCACAACAAAATGACTGAAACAGCATTAGAAACTGTGTCTTCCATACTTTTCCAGTGCATGTCCATGTACCTATGTTGAACTCACTGCCCCAGAATTTTGAATCTGATAAGCAATTAGAGGTAAAGTGTATAAGAAGTAAGTTTCTAGGTGGCCAGGGAAGTCTTTAATAGCATAGTGAGAATCTTGCTTTTAATGCCTACTAAGTCCGGCAGGACCTTGAGTACCCCAAACTGGGGCAGAATAAACAAAAGTAGCATCAATGGTATCTTATGACAGAGGCAAGAGATGCCTGTACTCTTACATAGTTATCAATTTTTACCACAAAACTGACTGCATCAGTACCCTACTTCATAAATTTTCCTGTTGAATATCAGGATAAATTCTATATTCTTTAGCCTGTTTCTCAAGGCTTTTATAATCTGTTCTCTCAATTTTCCTACCCCTTAAAAGCTACCTCCACCCCTGACCATGTTATCCTATGTGCCAGCCATGCTTTACTATTCAATGTTCTCTAAATATGCCATATTTTTGCTCATGCTATTCTTTCTACCTAAAATGTCTTTTTCCACTTTATATTCCTAAGAAGCACCTACTATCCTACCAGAGCCAACTGAAATGTCAATCTCTCTGAGAAATATTCCACGGCTCTTCCATTCTGATTTGGCACTCCTACTTCTAGTTCTTGACTGGAGTAATTTGGTAAATGCCTGTTTGCCCATCTATATCTCCCAAAGGATGTGAGACCCTTGTTTGCATGAACTGGATCTTATGCATTTCTGTATTCCTTCATGCATGTCAGGTGTTAAGAAAATGTTTCAAAAAAAGAAAAAAAAAGAAAGGGAGGAAGAAAAAGAGGAAGGAAAGAAATTGTAAAATTTCTGCAAGGGAAAAATAGACTCACTTTGCAATGCCATATACTAACTGTCGTACCTTGGGCACACTGCTTAACTGGATGACTGGATTCTTGTCTCAACTCTTTTTTTTACTGAGTGTAGGGCAAAAAATTTACCTCATTGGGTCTTTATTTATTCACCTATAAAATGGAAAGTCGGCAAACAAGATAGTGTCAAAGATCCTTTCTTAAGATTTGAAGTCTCTTTATTTCAAGAAAAACTTATTCAGTTTTTGTTCTATTAAAGACATTTTTTTAGGTGTGAGGATACATAATTGAATCAGGCAAAATTTCTGTCCTGAAGATTGTGCCTCAGGTTCCCTGTCTGTAAAATGAATGATTTAGGCAAATGACCTTTAAAGGCTTTTTCAACTTGAAGAGTGCAATGATTCTGTGCATGTAAACTGATCTGCTATGTGAACTTAGGTGGATGGTCTTTCTTCTTCAAGCATGAGTTTTCTAATCTGTAAAATTAAATGGTTGGACAAGATGATCTCTAAGGGCCCTGTGAGTTCTGATATTCTTTGGTAATAACGTTCGCATGGGAGATGTGCACCTATAATGCTTTGCTTCTAGTCTTCCTGGGAATCCCTGTTTTCCATTACTAGAGGCTTTTTTTTTTTAAGATTTTATTTATTTATTTGAGAGAGAGAGTGAGAGAGAGAAAGAGCACAAGACGGGGGAGCGGGAGAGGGAGAAGCAGACTCCTTGCTGAGCAGGGAGCCCAATGCGGGACTCGATCCCGGGACTCCAGGATCATGACCTGAGCCGAAGGCAGTCGCTTAACCAACTGAGCCACCCAGGCACCCCATTACTAGAGCCTTTTATGGGTGAATGTGCGGTCAAGGAGAGGGACTCAGGGCTGAGGAAAAACCTCATAGCTGTCTAAACTGGTATTTTTGACCTCCCCTAACACACACACACACACGCATGCACATGCACACACACACACACACGCACACACTGCCCCACTAGCCTGTGTGTGTTAGAGTAAGACTGCCCTCAGAGTATGGGCAGGAATATCTGGGCAGCTGTGCCCATCTAGAAGCCAGATTCTAAGTGAGTGCCCAGCTACAGAAAGCAGGATTAAGGGGTGCCTGGGTGGCTCAGTCGTTGAGCGTCTGCCTTCGGCTCAGGTCCTGATCCCAGGGTCCTGGAATCGAGCCCCGCACCTGGCTCTCTGCTCCGCGGGAGGCCTGCTTCTCCCGCTCCCGCTCCCTCTGCTTGTGTTCCCTCTCTCGCTGTCTCTCTCTCTGTCAAATAAATAAAAAAATCTTAAAAAAAAAAAAAGAAAAAGAAAAAAAGCAGGATTAATTAATAATAAAATTAATAAATCAAAGGAAGTTTTTTTCTTGCTGATCAAGTATATATTCATTCCCATTCTCTCTCCCTCTTACTCCTCTCTCTCTGTCACTACCTCATGCTTTTTCCCTTAAAAAATATTTCCAGATTCAAGGACATGAGGGATGGTGACTGGGAGGCTACCCCATTGGTTAGCCAATGGTTTCTCCTTTTAAAGTGTGGCACAGATTGGGTGGGGCTTTCTTTTTGCCCTATCAGGCCTTGAGGTTCAGCCAGTCTGGTTGTCCTACTCCTGTAGGCAAAGGCTCCTGAATGGCTTTTTCTCTAGAAAGACTATCTTGATCATTGGCCAAGGAGACTGTGACTCCAGTGGCAAGGTGACCAGGAGTGGAACAAGGGAGTAGCTGAGCAAAACTGACCTGAGCAGGAGGAGTTGACATAAGCAAACATTGGCTGATAGTAGGAACTCAACTAAGGCAGTAATAAACAATGGAGCCACAACACCACACCATGTTCTACCTTGAAGTGGCTTGTGGTGAGCACTGTGGAGACCATGAGGAATACTGGATTGTGAACCAACAGACCTGGGTTCAAAAACCACCTCCTGTCATGCTCAAGCTGTGTGAATTTAGGCAGGTCATTTCAGCTGTCTGAGTCTCAGTTTGGATTTTAATTTTGTTTTTACCAAGGAGGTTGGTATTGATAACATTTTCAACAAGGAGTCTAATATAAATCAAGAATATGGATTGGCAAAAATTTTAAAGAACAGATAGTAAATAGTTTAGGTGTTGTGAAGCATATGGTTTTTGTAGCAGCTACTCAGTTCTTCCCTTATAGCATGAAAGCAGCCAAAGACAGTATGTAAAATAATGGGCATGTCTGTGTACCAACATAACCTTATTTATAAAAACAAGTAGAGTGGGCCATATTTGGCCCACATGCCGTAGTTTGCAGATCCCCAATCAAGGTGAAGTGGTTTCCAAAAAACAAATTTCACTTTATTATTTTTCAGAACAGAGGAGGTGATATTACTCTCTATTTTATACTGCCCAGCAGGTGTTCTGTTTCCAGCTCTGGTCCTTATTCTTCAAAAATGATACAGAAAAAGTAGACTGGGTACAGAGGAGAGGTCAGTAGAATGAAGTAGAGGAAAGATCCCGGGTTCTGTGTAAAACCATTGAATGAACTGGAGCTTGGGTCTTGTGATAAGGGCAGAAAGAAAGGACAGTCTGTATGGTATCAAGGAACTAAAATCCACGGTAGAAACCACAAAGGGAAATAGTTCATTCCACACAAGGAAGACTTTTGTAAGTAAGTTGTCTACTCATAAGTACCTGCAACTGGAAATGTGCAAGCAGGGCTTGAAAGACCAGTTGGGTGGAGTTGCTTAAAAGGAATCAGGATGGGGATTCAATGAGCTGACTTTGGAGGTTTGGTCAATTCTTCAGCTTCTGTTTTTCCTTCCCTGCCCACTGGATCAAAGACATGGATGTGCCTTGTGAAGTTGATTTTCTTCACTTATCTAACACCTCATCAGCACTAATTGGGGCCAGGTGCTATGCTGAGCTACTGAGACACAAAGGTGCAAATTCAGCAAAGAGTACCATAAAATAATCACCCAAATTTTAGAGAAGATTATACTGGTTTCTGCAGAAATTGAAAGGGGGTGGGAAACTATGAGCCAGCAGCAAGACTTTAGCTCTCTCTTTTCAGGTTAAGAGAGGTAGAACACAGGTGGCATATAGTTTATTTGGACTAATCCTACGCAAGCTGAAGTGATAGCACTTTACAGACTGAAAAGAATCGGTTGAATAGAAGTAGAAGAAAATCAGCAACAAGTTTTCTTATTTATAACAATTCACTTCACTTCCAACCCCTGGAAGCACAATGAGACATACTTCTCCACGGGAAGAGTTCATCTTTAGTCTTCTAAGAGGTCCCAGCTCAGTATGATCTCAGTGGAAGTTCCTTCAAGTTTCCCAGTCTGTCCCAGTTTCATTGTATCCAATGTTTCTAGAATATGGAGTAAGGGTGATCAGTTCTCTGGGATCCAGACATCACAGCCATCAAATTTTATTTCTTGAGTTCCTCTTGCCTCCAAGAGTTATAATGTCATAGAGTGAGTGTGTAAGATATTTAAACTGTCCCCCAAACCATCAAGTGGATGGAGCCTCTCCTTGGAAGCCTCATTTGCTCTCTATGTACCATGCTTTCAAATCTCTGAAAGATGCAGCATGTTGGAGAATGTGGGTTTTAAAGTCTATAGCTTTGGCTTAAAATTCTGATCAAACTAATAATGTGAATCTTAGGCAAGTCACGTTTACTCTCTAAACTTCTGTTTCTTTCCATGTAAAATAAGAGTAACAATAACTCATGTTTATTGTAAAGATTTTAATATTACATCCAACAACCTAGTACAGTGCCTGACATATATTTTAAAATTAAATCAATGGTATCTCTTATTATTAAAAAAGTGCATGTTCACTGCAGTCAGTCCTCTGGGTTTTAATTCTAACATTGGTATTTACTGGTTGTGTAACTTTGAGCAAGTCAGCTCATTAACTGGGAGTTCAGTTTTATCATTGAGACATTGACAGTGGTTAGTTTCTTAGGGTGTAAGAAAAATAAATAAGTATATTTAATATACCTCTCACATTGTATGGCATATAGTGGGTGTTTAATAAATGGGAATACCTATGCTAATTGTTATGAAACTTATTCAGTCCCCTGCTCACTGTACAGGCCCTCCATGAGTTTCATAATCAGCTGGGTAGAGTGACTGCATTCTCTTACTCCCACAAGATGGCAGTGTGATGCCCTACTAAACTAAGTTGGGTTACAGTGAGGTCAGAGCATCCCTGGAACTTCTGGGAGACAGAAAAGAGCCTGGCACCCCATGAAAGCCTGCTGGCCAGAGCATGACCCCATCCTTGGCCCATTCTTATGTACTCATTACTCCTTTAACCCTTCTTATGCTGCCCCCTTCACCAGCAACTGGCATAAGTTACAAGTTCTTGGGGGGTGGGGTTGGGAATGGGGCAGAAGAAAGAGGGAACATTTGTGAATACCTATGCCACTCATCTGTTGATGAGCATTTGACTGGAGATAAACATGTGACTGGGAGTCAAGGACCCTGGTTTCAAGTCTGATTTTCCACTAACTTATTCTATGATCCAGGACAAGCCCCCCCCCTCCCCCTTTTAAATCTCTACCTGTAAAATGGTATCTTCTGGCTCAGGACACCTCTGGCTCTGACATTCTAAGAATCTTAGAGCTGGACTCATATGAAAACAACATAGAATTAGAATATCTGATGTTTTTTGGGGTTACTTCCAGAGAAAAATTGTGAAGGTATCTGATATTCGAATAGTTCTGTGAATCTTTTATATGATCCTGGGGTCAGGGGGAATAGAATTAATAATATCCTTAAAATGCTGAGATCTATAATTCAAGCTGTTGAAAACATTTCAGTTTGAAAAGACAGAAGTCTGATAAGCATCCTGGGAAAGCTGGGGCTGACCAGGCCTAGCCCTAGATGAGGAGGGGCAAGGATGAGCCAGTAGCTGGCAAGATGCCCCATCATTCCAGAACAGTGTTGTGAAAGTGACCTGGGCTTTTGCCCCAGAACGGTATCTGACTTTTATTTAACCCCATTAAATTTAGATCTAAATCTCAGGAGCTTCATTTCCTAGCTGTGTGATCTGGGGTATTGGTTAGAAACCCTTTGAGAACTCTAAGTGGAAGCAAGTAAAATCATCATCTTAACATTTTAAGTCATCTTGGGGCACCTGGGGGCTCAGTCAGTTAAGTGTCTGCCTTCAGCTCAGGTCATGATCCCTGGGTCCTGAGATTGAGCCCTATGTTGGGATCCCCACTTAGTGCAGAGCCTGTTTGTCCCTCTGCCCCTCCTACTGCTCATGCTCTCTCTCATTTTCTCTTTCTCTCTCTCTCTCTCTCAAATAAATGAAAAATAAAATTTTTAAAATAGACTTTAAGTCATCTTAACACTGGTAGTTTTTAAATCTTATGGATCACAGACCCCTTTGAGAGCTGAGAGTTTAGGGGGAGTCCTGCTCCCTAAAAAGAAGTTGACTCACAAAAAAAGTGTGTTTCACCATTTACTCCAGTTTAAGTCTCCTGCCTTAAAGGACAAGACAGCAACTGAAATTATAAACTTACCTTAAAAAATATGTCCATTAGAAAGTGTCATACAGATTGGGGTGGGAAAGAGCCTGTTACAGAAACAAAGAGACACAAATGCTGCCATGGGAACTAAATGGGGAAAGGACACACACGCTTCCAAATTTTACATTTTTTGGTTTGGTTTGCAGAACTATCTTAATTTTGGCCATTAACTACTTCAGAAATATTTTATATTCACAGAACTTCAGCTCTGCTTCCATATTCAGTGGGAAAATTTATGACTACACATTAACCATCTGTCATTTTGAGAGAATTTACCCAGGGACACTTGGAATCCCCAAATCTGAAGACATTACTAATTGAGATGCAAATGTTTAGTACAAAACTGTGATTACTCACCATTGTGTGATATGTGTCCACACTCTAGTCATGCTATCTATATTTTCTTAATTCTTAGCCAGCAGTTTTGTATGACACAACTACATCTTCATCACTATTCTGAAATAAAGAACTTAATATTTTTGTTTTACAATTACCTTCTTCCACTGTGAGCATTCACAAAGCACTTTCATATCCTTTGATCTCTATTCAACCTCATGACAACCTTCAAATCAATACAAATATTATGTCCCATGATTTTTTTATTCTTATGTTAATCCCCATACATTACATCATTAGTTTTAGATGAAGTGTTCCATGATTCATTGTTTGTGCATAACACCCAGTGCTCCATGCAGAATGTGCCCTCCTCAATACCCACCACCAGGCCAACCCATCCTCCCACCCCCCTCCCCTCTAGAACCCTGTTTGTTTTTCAGAGTCCACCGTCTCTCATGGTTCGTCTACCCCTCCGATATCCCCCGCTTCATTCTTCCCCTCCCGCCACCTTCTTCTTCTTCTTTTTTTTTTTCTTAACATATATTGCATTATTTGTTTCAGAGGTACAGATTTGAGATTCAACAGTCTTGCACAATTCACAGCACTTACCAGAGCACATACCCTCCCCAGTGTCTATCACCCATTCACCCCATCCCTCCAACCCCATCCCCCACTCCAGGAACCCTCAGTTTGTTTCCTGCAATTAAGAACTCCTCGTATCAGTGAGATCATATGATACATGTCTTTCTCTGTTTGACTTATTTCAGTCAACATAATATCCTCCAGTTCCATCCACATCATTGCAAATGGCAAGATCTCATTCCTTTTGATGGCTGCATAATATTCCATTGTATATATATACCACAACTTCTTTATCCATTCATCTGTCGATGGACATCTTGGCTCTTTCCACAGTTTGGCTATTGTGGAGATTGCTGCTATAAACATCGGGGTGCACGTACCCCTTCGGATATCCCTACTTTTGAATCTTTGGGGTAAATATTCCATTTTGTGGAATGATCCACAATTGCTGGATCATATGGTAGCTCTA
Organism: Mirounga leonina; assembly: GCF_011800145.1. Lineage (NCBI taxonomy): Eukaryota > Metazoa > Chordata > Mammalia > Carnivora > Phocidae > Mirounga > Mirounga leonina. The sequence goes on along the minus strand of NW_023270096.1, from coordinate 1,833,835 downwards.
TTTTCAACTTTTTTTTTTTTAAAGATTTTATTTATTTATTCATGAGAGACAGAGAGAGAGAGAGGCAGAGGGAGAAGCAGGCTCCCAAGGAGCAGGGAGCCCGATGCGGGACTCAATCCCAGGACCCTGGGACCATGACCTGAGCCGAAGGCAGACACTTAACCATCTGAGCCACCCAGGCGCCCCTATTTTCAACTTTTTGAGGAACCTCCATACAGTTTTCCAGAGTGGCTGCACCAGCTTGCATTCCCACCAACAGTGTAGGAGGGTTCCCCTTTCTCCGCATCCCCGCCAACATCTGTCGTTTCCTGACTTGTTAATTTTAGCCATTCTGACTGTGTGAAGTGGTATCTCATTGAGGTTTTGATTTGGATTTCCCTGATGCCGAGCGATATTGAGCACTTTTTCATGTGTCTGTTGGCCATTTGGATGTCTTCTTTGGAAAAATGTCTGTTCATGTCTTCTGCCCATTTCTTGGTTGGATTCTTTGTTCTTTGGGTGTTGAGTTTGATGAGTTCTTTATAGATTTTGGATACTAGCCCTTTATCGGATATGTCATTTGCAAATATCTTCTCCCATTCTGTCGGTTGTCTTTTGGTTTTGTTGACTGTTTCCTTTGCTGTGCAAAAGCTTTTTATCTTGATGAAGTCCCAATAGTTCATTTTTGCCCTTGCTTCCCTTGCCTTTGGTGATGTTTCTAGGAAGAAGTTGCTTCGGCTGAGGTCAAAGAGGTTGCTGCCTGTGTTCTCCTTTAGGATTTTGATGGACTCCTGTCTCACAGTGAGGTCTTTCAACCATTTGGAGTCTATTTTTGTGTGTGGTGTAAGGAAATGGTCCAGTTTCATTCTTCTGCATGTGGCTATCCAATTTTCCCAACACCATTTGTTGAAGAGACTGTCTTTGTTCCATTGGACATTCTTTCCTGCTTTGTCAAAGATGAGTTGACCATAGAGTTGAGGGTCAATTTCTGGGCTCTCTATTCTGTTCCATTGATCTATGTGTCTGTTTTTGTGCCAGTACCATGCTGTCTTGATGATGACAGCTTTGTAATAGGGCTGGAAGTCCGGAATTGTGATGTCGCCGGCTTTGCTTTTCTTTCTCAACATTCCTCTGGCTATGCGGGGTCTTTTCTCGTTCCATACAAATTTTAGGATAATTTGTTCCATTTCTTTGAAAAAAAGTGGATGGTATTTTGATGGGGATTGCATTGAATGTGTAGATTACTCTAGGTAGCATTGACATCTTCACAATATTTGTTCTTCCAATCCATGAGCATGGAACGTTTTTCCATTTCTTTGTGTTTTCCTCAATTTCTTTCATGAGTATTTTATAGTTTTCTGAGTACAGATCCTTTGCCTCTTTGGTTAGATTTATTCCTAGGTATCTGATGGTTTTGGGTGCAATTGTCAATGGGATCGACTCCTTAATTTCTCTTTCTTCTGTCTTGTTGTTGGTGTATAGGAATGCCACTGACTTCTGTGCATTGATTTTATATCCTGCCACTTTACTGAATTCCTGTATGAGTTCTAGCAGTTTTGGGGTGGAGTCTTTCGGGTTTTCCACATAAAGTATCATATCATCTGCAAAGAGTGAGAGTTTGACTTCTTCTTTGCCAATTTGGATGCCTTTTATTTCTTTTTGTTGTCTGATTGCTGTGGCTACGACTTCCAATACTATGTTGAATAGCAGTGGTGATAGTGGACATCCCTGCTGCATTCCTGACCTTAGGGGGAAAGCTCTCAGTTTTTCCCCATTGAGAATGATATTCGCTGTAGGTTTTTCATAGATGGCTTTTATGATATTGAGGTATGTACCCTCGATCCCTATACTCTGAAGAGTTTTGATCAAGAAAGGATGCTGTACTTTGTCAAAAGCTTTTTCTGCATCTATTGAGAGGATCATATGATTCTTGTTCTTTCTTTTGTTAATGTATTGTATCACATTGATTGATTTGCGGATGTTGAACCAACCTTGCAGCCCAGGGATAAATCCCACTTGGTTGTGGTGAATAATACTTTTCATGTACTGTTGGATCCTATTGGCTAGTATTTTGGTGAGAATTTTTGCATCCATGTTCATCAGGGATATTGGTCTGTAATTCTCCTTTTTGATGGGGTCTTTATCTGGTTTTGGGATCAAGGTAACGCTGGCCTCATAAAATGAGTTTGGAAGTTTTCCTTCCGTTTCTATTTTTTGGAACAGTTTCAGAAGAATAGGTATTAATTCTTCTTGAAATGTTTGGTAGAATTCCCCTGGGAAGCCATCTGGCCGTGGGCTTTTGTTTTTTGGGAGATTTTTGATGACTGCTTCAATTCCCTTAGTGGTTATAGGTCTGTTCAGGTTTTCTATTTCTTCTTGGTTCAGTTTTGGTAGTTGATACATCTCTAGGAATGCCTCCATTTCTTCCAGGTTATCTAATTTGCTGGCATAGAGTTGCTCATAATATGTTCTTATAATTGTTTGTATTTCTTTGGTGTTCATTGTGATCTCTCCTCTTTCATTCATGATTTTGTTGATTGGGGTCATTTCTTTTCTCTTTTTGATAAGTCTGGCCAGGGGTTTATCAATCTTGTTAATTCTTTCAAAGAACGAGCTCTTAGTTTCGTTGATCTGTTCTACTGTTTTTTAGTTTCTATTTCATTGATTTTTGCTCTGATCTTTATTATTTCTCTTCTCCTGCTGGGTTTAGGCTTTATTTGCTGTTCTTTCTCCAGCTCCTTTAGGTGTAGGGTTAGGTTGTGTACTTGAGATCTTTCTTGTTTCTTGAGAAAGGCTTGTATTGCTATATACTTTCCTCTTAGGACTGCCTTTGCTGCATCCCAAAGGTTTTGAATAGTTGTGTTTTCATTTTCATTGGTTTCCATGTATTTTTTTAATTCTTCTTTAATTTCCTGGTTGACCCATTCATTCTTCAGTAGGATGCTCTTTAGCCTCCATGTACTTGAGTTCTTTCCGACTTTCCTCTTGTGATTGAGTTCTAGTTTCAAAGCATTGTGGTCTGAAAATATGCAGGGAATGATCCCCATATTCTGGTACCGGTTGAGACCTGATTTATGACCTAGGATGTGATCTATTCTGGAGAATGTTCCATGGGCACTAGAGAAGAATGTGTATTCCGTTGCTTTGGGGTGGAATGTTCTGAATATGTCTGTGAAGTCCATTTGGTCCAGTGTGTCATTTAAAGTCTTTATTTCCTTGTTGATCTTTTGCTTAGACGATCTATCCATTTCAGTGAGGGGGGTGTTAAAGTCTCCCACTATTATTGTATTGTTGTCAGTGTGTTTCTTTGCTTTTGTTATTAATTGCCTTATATAATTGGCTGCTTCCATGTTAGGGGCATAGATATTTATAATTGTTAGATCTTCTTGTTGGATAGATCCTTTAAGTAGGATATAATGTCCTTCCTCATCTCTTATTACAGTGTTTGGTTTAAAATCTAATTTGTCTGATATAAGGATTGCCACCCCAGCTTTCTTTTGGTGTCCATTAGCATGGTAAATGGTTTTCTACCCCCTCACTTTCAATCTGGGGGTGTCTTTGGGTCTAAAATGAGTCTCTTGCAGGGAACATATCGATGGGTCTTGTTTTTTAATCCAGTCTGATAGCCTGTGTCTTTTGATTGGGGCATTTAGCCCATTTACATTCAGGGTAACTATTGAAAGATAGGAATTTAGTGCCATTGTATTGCCTGTGAGGTGACTGTTACCGTATATTGTCTGTGTTCCTTTCTGGTCTACGTTGCTTTTAGGCTCTCTCTTTCCTTAGAGGACCCCTTTCAAGATTTCCTGTAGGGCTGGTTTTGTGTTTGCAAATTCCTTTAGTTTTTGTTTGTCCTGGAAGCTTTTTATCTCTCCTTCAATTTTCAATGACAGCCTAGCTGGATAGAGTATTCTTGGCTGCATATTTTTCTCATTTAGTGCTCTGAATATATCCTGCCAGTCCTTTCTGGCCTGCCAGGTCTCTGTGGATAGGTCTGTTGCCAAGCTAATGTTTCTACCCTTGTAGGTTACATATCTCTTCTCCTGAGCTGCTTTCAGGATTTTCTCTTTGTCTATGAAACTCGTAAGTTTTAGTATTAGATGTCGGGGTGTTGACCTATTTTTATTGATTTTAAGAGGGGTTCTCTGTGCTTCCTGGATTTTGATGCCTGTTTCCTTCCCCAAATTAGGGAAGTTCTCTGCTATAATTTGCTCCATTATACCCTCTGCCCCTCTCTCTCTTTCTTCTTCTTCTGGGATCCCAATTATTCTAATGTTGTTTCGTCTTATGGTATCGCTTATCTCTCGAATCCTGCCCTCGTGATCCAGTAGTTGTTTATCTCTCTTTTTCTCAGCTTCTTTATTTTCCATCATTTCATCTTCTATATTACTGATTCTCTCTTCTGCCTCATTTATTCTAGCAGTTAGAACTTCCATTTTTGATTGCACCTCATTAATAGCCTTTTTGATTTCTACTTGGTTGGATTTTAGTTCTTTTACTTCTCCAGAAAGGGTTTCTCTAATAACCTGCATATTTTTTTTCAAGCCCAGCTAGTATCTTTAAAGTGATGATTCTGAACCCTAGATCTGACATCGTAGTAATGTCCGTATTGAGTAGGTCCCTGGCAGTCGGTACTACCTCTTGTTCTTTTTGTTGAGGTGACTTTTTCCGTCTTGTCATTTTGTGCAGAGGAGAATAGATTAATGAGAGAACAAAATGCTAGCAGAGTAACAACATCCCCAGAAAATATACTCTAAACAAATCAGAAAAGACCTGAAGCAGTAGGAAAAGAAAGGGAAAGAGAGAAAAAAGAAAAAGAAAAAAAAGAAAAGGATAAAGATAAAAACAAAAACAAACAATACAAAACAACAACAACAACAACAACAAAAACAGAATGTGATCAAATATGATCAGGCTGGTATATAGATCAGTGCCACACACTAGATTTGGGTGTATTTTGGTCTTTTAGGAGAAAGTGCCTTCCAAAATTTTAAAGAAAGAAAAACTTATATATGTACAAAAATAAGGGTTGATATGATGAAGGGATGGAATGTGACTGTAAAGATGGAAATTATAAAAAATTTTATAAAAGGAATTGATAAGAAGTTGTTTGAAAAAAGAAAGAAGAGGATTTAAAAAAGAAAAAAGAAAAAAAAAGGGAGAGTATGTGATCAGACAGGGGAATAGAAAACACCATATACTAGAGATTTAGGGTATATTTTAATCTGTTATAAGAAACTATCTCAAAATTTTAAAGAGAGAACAACTTATATATATAAGCCAAAAATACGGGTAACTACTATGAAGGGATAGAATATGAATCTAAAAATGACAAATATATTTTTTTTTTAAAGGGATGGATAAGATGTTGGTTGAAAAAGGGAAAAAGAAAAATTCAAAAAGAAAAAAAGAAAAAAAAGACAGTTAAAAAAAAATAACTTTGAAAGACTAAAGAATCATGGTAAAAAAGCCATGAATTCTATGTGCAGTATTCCCCTAGCGCTGGAGTTCTGCTGTTCTCATTGATCGGTAAACTTGGTCTTGTCTGGCTGTTCTCGCTGATCTTCTGGGGAGGGGCCTGTTGCCGTGGTTTCCAAATGTCTCTGCCGGAGGCGGAATTGCCCCGCCGTTGCCCCCTCCCGGCTAAGTAATCTGCTCGGGTTTGCTCTCCGGGGCTTTTGTTCCCTGCGAGCTTTCCGTACAGCTTTGGAGGCAGAGAGTGAAAATGGCGGCCTCCCAATCTCTGCCCCGGAGGAGCCGAGAACTCGGGGCCCCGCTCCTCAGTGAGCCCCCAGAGAAAAGCCGTCAGTCACTCCCGTCTCCCCGGTCTCCGGCCGCACTCCGTGCTCACCCGGCCTGCGACCGCGCGCCTCTATTTCTGGCACCCGACCCTGGGGGGAGTCTCCAAACCCAGCAGATCCCTGTGGTGCGCTCCCGCGCGGCTCCTCCCGGGGGAGGAAGGTGAGTCTCCCTGGATCTGCTGCTTGTTGGGTCCCTGCTGGAGGAGCAGTGGCCCGACTGTGCCGCGGATCACGGTTTATGGCAACCCCGAGCTGAGAGCCCGCGCCTGGGCTCCGCCTCTGCAGCCGGCTTCCCTGCTCCGTTACCTGGGAGCTCTGCCACACTCAGGCACCCCCGGTCTTTCTGTGACCCCGAGGGTCCTGAGACCCCACTGTCCCACGAGGGTTCCACCCCCCGGTTAGCCACCAGAGTGACGTCCCTCGGCGGAGAAGACTTTTAAAAGTTCCGATTTTGTGCTCCGCGGCTCTATCACTTGCCAGAAGCGGCCGCCGGAGGCCCCTCCCCTGCTGTCTATCCTCCCAAATATCGCCTCGGATTCACTTCTCCGTACGTCCTACCTTCCAGAAAGTGGTCACTTTTCTGATGAGAGAGTTGTTGCTATTCCTTTCTTCGATCTCCTGTTGGGTTTGTAGGTGTTCAGAATGGTTTGATCCTTATCCAGCTGAATTCCTGAGAGGAGACGAAATCCAGGTCTCCTACTCCTCCGCCATCTTGCTCCGCCCCTATGTCCCATGATTTTATATGCTCCTCCTCAGTCTGCAGTACAGATCACAAGGTGACAGCTTCTATCACATGTGAACCTGTGTTCTTCTGTTTGCTTCTAAACACAGTAAAAGGATAAAGGGATCCTTTTCAAAATCAATCTTCTTACTCCCCAGAGCCTCCTTTTGAGGGCCAGGATTCTCCTCACAAACATTCACAGAATCACAGATAAGAGGGACTCAGGAATCATATCCCAGGGGTTATTAACCAAGACTGCATGTCAATGTCTCCTGAAATAGGATGAGCGGTGGGCACTGACACAATCCCTCCACCCACTGCCCTCTACCACCCCCTCCCACCATAAGCAGAGCCTGGATTAGAAGGGCTTTTATCCCTACAGGCCTTACCAGGAAAGCCAGAGGTAAGTAGCAAGAAGGACCCTGTCACAGTGAGCACCTCACTTGGGGAATATTATCCATCTCCCACAGGCACAGGTTTCCTACAAAACAAGGGTGCAGGGCTAGGAACTCTTTGTTTCTGAGACTTCCTGATCTTGAGACTCCCCTTTCCCAAATATTGAAACCAAAAAACCCTGCCTGGGAAAACATATTCCATCACCTTGGACATCAACAATAGCACCATATAGAGACAGACCAACACAAAAACAACACCACAGAGACTCTGATAATTAAGCTGCCATCAAAACCACAGTCAGAAAAGTTAGGCCAGGACCTACATGCTAAACATAAACAGGGTGACTACCTGCTAAAACAAAATATTTAAATAAGATCAGAAGTCTTCTAAAATAATAGTAAATGTCTAGTATATAATAAAAAATGCCCATTGGGAGGAGTAGGGGACCTAATTTCAACTGTTCCCCTGAATTTAGCTGGATATCAATCAAACCATTTTGAACACCCACAAAATCAGCCAGAGATGTAAGAATATATATCTGGATCTCTACAAGCACAAAAGCAACTTCTTTTTGCAAGGTAGGATATGCATAGTTGTGAATCTGCAGGGGAATATTGGAAGATAAACAGAACAGGGAGGGAGCCTCCATAAGCTGGCTCCGGGAAAGTGATGTAACACTGGAACACAAAATCTGGAACCATTAGAAATCTGTTCTAGTGAAAGACATCCCTCTCTGAAAGGGGCTCTGGAAATGTAAGGGCAGAATTCTAGGTAGGACATTGTCATCTCGGAATAGGAGGAACCAAAGAGCAAAAGGGGGTGCCTGAACTTGTAGAGAGCCTGAGCAGTGGAGCCAGGAAGCAGGTTATGGTCATCAAGCCCAGGAAGGGACTCTCAGCTCAGATCACCATAAACCATGAGCCAGGCCAGTCAATAATTGGGCTATTCTTGAGCAACCTGAAAATATTTGGAACCTGCACCCAAGACCAAGCAAAAACTCGCAGGGTGGTAGCAGCCAGGAAAGGACATTAGAGCAGTACCCAGACATGATCCAGGAGCTTTGGGTGCACATGTGAGGCCACGGCCACTTGTGATTTTAGAATCACAAAGGACAGTGGCACTCCCAGGCCCCTGGGACTACCTCTGAGAGAGTTGTTGTGGGTGCACACCACAGGAAGCTGTTGGTTTTGGTGGTGCATACAGAAGTGGAGACTCTTTGTCCTGGAGGGTTTATTAAAGAGGCAGAACTATTGGGACTTCATCAAGATAAAAAGCTTTTGCACAGCAAAGGAAACAGTCAATAAAACCAAAAGACAACTGACAGAATGGGAGAAGATATTTGCAAATAACATATCAGGTAAAGGGCTAGTATCCAAAATCTATAAAGAACTTATCAAACTCAACACCCAAAGAACAAAGAATGCAATCAAGAAGTGGGAAGAAGACATAATTAGATATTTTTCCAAAGAAGACATCCAAATGGCCAACAGACACATGAAAAAGTGCTCAACATCACTCGGCATCAGGGAAATACAAATGAAAACTTCAATGAAATACCACCGCACACCAGTCAGAATGGTTAAAATTAACAAGTCAGGAAATGACAGATGTTGGCAAGGATGCAGAGAAAGGGGAACCCTCCTACACTGTTGGTGGGAATGCAAGCTGGTGCAGCCACTCTGGAAAACAGTATGGAGGTTCCTCAAAAAGTTGAAAATAGAGCTACCCTGTGATCCAGCAATTGCACTACTGGGTATTTACCCCAAAGATACACATGTAGTGATCTGAAGGGGCACCTGCACCACAATGTTTATAGCAGCAATATCCACAATAGCCAAACTATGGAAAGAGCCAAGATGTCCATCAACAGATGAATGGATAAAGAAGATGTGGTATATATATACAATGGAATATTATGCAGCCATCAAAAAACCGAAATCTTGCCATTTGCAATGACATGGATGGAACTAGAGGATATTATGCTAAGCAAAATAAGTCAATCAGAGAAAGACATGTATCATATGACCTCACTGATATGAGGAATTTCAGAAACAAGACAGAGGATCATAGGGGAAGGGAAGGAAAAATGAAAGAAGATGAAACCAGAGAGGGAGACAGACCATAAGAGACTCTTAATCTCAGGAAACAAACTGAGGGTTGCTGGAGTGGAGGGGGGTGGGAGGAATGGGGTGGCTGGGTGATGAATGTTGGGGAGGGTCTGTGCTATGGTGAGCACTGTGAATTGTGTAAAACTGATAAATCACAGACCTATACCCCTGAAACATATATGTCAATAAAAATAAAAATAAATAAATAAATAAAATAAAGAGACCAGACTGCAAATTTTCTGGTCTGGGCCAGAGGATTGGGTGCAGCAATATTTGCTCTGATCCTTGGAACAAAAGAGCCTCCAGGGAAAAAAAGCCACACAGAAGTGCAGATTCCACTGAGCCCATCCCCCTGGCATGGGGTGGAGCAACTCCACTCGGGCAGGGTTACCTGAGAAACAGCACAGGAGGCCCCTCCTCCAGAAGGCAGGCTGGAAGAACAGCTGGACAACAATCCTATGGATCCCATAAGACTATAAAATCCCAATGCCAGAGGAAAAGAGTATATTGAGCTCCAGGTGTGGCTTCACAACTTGTTTATTTTTCAGATAAAATTTTCCTTTTCTTTCTTTTTTCTTTTTCTTATGCCTTTTCTCTGTTTCTTTTTTTTTCCTTTTCCTCATTTCAACTAGATGTTTATTATATCAACTTATATTTCTTTTTTTTAAGATTTTATTTATTTATTTGAGAGACAGAATGAGATGGAGATCATGAGGGTCAGAGGGAGAAGCAGACTCCCTACTGAGCAGGGAACCTGATGCAGGACTCGATTCTGGGGCTCCAGGATCATGACCTGAGCTGAAGGCAGTCGCTTAACCAACTGAGCCACCCAGGCGCCCCTCAACTTATATTTCATAGTCACTTTTTAACTTGTGTTTTTTCACACCTGCATTTTTTTTTATAAATATATGTTTTATTTTAGTCCCTTTTTCACTCTGTTCAATTTTATATACACACACACACACACATAAGTTTTACTTTCCTTGTAATTCTGAGATGTGGTGTCCTCTAACACACAGACAAAAATACATGCAGGAACAACAGAAACACTGTGCTTCATTCACACTGAGATATTATAGTCCCCATACTCCCCATTTTCTTAATTTTAATTTTTAATAATATTCTTGTGTTTCATTTTGGCCTTGATTTTTGGTGGTGGTTTCTGACCACTCCAGATTTTGCTAGAGTGCATCTTACTTGGGTTGTGGTTGATATTTTGGACTCTGCTCATTCACTCAAACATCCCTCGACAGAATGACTAGGAGGAGAAACTCTCAACAAAGAAAAGAAACAGAGAAAATACCCTCTGCCACAGAACTGATGGATATGGATTTAAGCAAGATGTCAGAGAGAGAATTCAGGATAGCAATCATAAAGTCAGTAGCTAGGCTTGAAAAAACATTTGTGAAAATAGAGAATCCCTAAGAGAAGAAATGAAATCTAATCAGGCCAAAATAAAAAATGCTATGAATGAGATGCAATCTAAACTGGATACTCTAACAGCCAGGGTAAATGAGGCAAAAGAGAGAATAAGTGATCTAGAAGATAAGCTGATGAAAAGAAAGGAAGTTGAGGAAAACAGATAGGCTGCTAGTAGACCATGAAAAAGGGATTAGAGAGGTTAGAGATGCCCTGAAATGTTCCAATGTCAGAATTATTGGGATCCTCGAGGGGTGGAGAGAGAGAAAGAGGGCTGGAAGGTATATTTGAGCACATCATAGCTGAGGACTTCCCTAATCTGGGGAAGGAAACAAGCATTTGAGTCCAAGAGGCAGAGATGACCCCTCCCACGATCAATAAAAATAGATCAACAACCCTACATGTAAAATGAAACTTGCAAATTTTACAGCCAAAGAAACTATCCTGAGAGTAGCCAAGGAGAGGAGGTTCCTTACACATGGACGGAGGAATATCAGAATAACATAAGACCTGTCCACAGAAACCTGGCAAGCCAGAAAGGGCTGGCAAGATATATTCAGGGTAGTAAATGAAAAGAACTTGAAGTCAAGAATACCTTATCTAGCAAGGCTGTCATTCAGAACAGATGGGGAGCTTACAGGACAGGCAGAAACTGAAAGAATATGTGACCACCAAGCCACACTGCAAGAAATATTAAGGGGTATCCTGTAAGCAAAGAGAGACCCCAAGAGTCACATAGACCAGAAAGAAACAGAGACAACTACAGAAACAGGGAATTTACAGGCAATACAACAACACTAAATTCGTATCTTTCCATAGTTACTCTGAAGGTAAATGGGCTGAATGCTCCCATGAAAAGATACTGGGTTTCAGATTGGATAAAAAAGCAGGACCCATCCATATACTGTCTACAAGAGACTCATTTTGACCCTAAAGACACCTCCAGATTGAAAGTGAGGGGATGGAGAACCATTTACCACACTAATGAGCCTCAAAAGAAAGCTGGGTTAGCAATCCTCATATCAGACAAATTAGATTTTAAACCAAAGACCATAGGAAGAGATGTAGAGGGATACAATATCATACTTAAGGGGTATATCCAACAAGAAGATCTAACAATTGTAAATATCTATGTCCCCCAACATGGAAGCAGCTAATTATATGAACCAGTTAATAACCAAAATAAAGAAACATATGGATAATAACACATTACAGTAGGAGACCTCAACACTCCACTCACAGCCATGGACAGATCATCTAAGCAGGAGATCAACAAAGAAACAAGAGCTTTGAATGATACATTGGACCAGAAGGACTTTGCAGATATATACAGAACATTCCATTCTAAAACAACAGAATACTCATTCTTCTAGAATGTACATGGAACTTTCTCTAGAATAGACCACATACTAGGTCACAAATCAGGTCTCAATCTATACCAAAAGATTGAGATTTTTCCATGCATATTTTCAGACCACAATTCTTTGAGAATGGAACTCAACCACAAGAGGAAATTTGGAAGGAACTCAAACACTTGGAAATTAAAGAGCATCCTGCTAAAGAATGATTGGGACAACCAGGGAATTAAGAAAGAACTTAAACAATTCATTGAAACTAATGAGAATGAAAACACATTGTTTCAAAAATTAAGCAATACTGCAAAGGCAGTCTAAGAAGGAAATACATAGCCATCCAAACTTCTCTCAAAAAATTAGAAAAATCCCAAATGCACAAGCTAATATTATACCTAAAGAGCCTGGAGAAAAAAACAAAAACAAAAACAAAGCAAAACAAAACAAAAAACAGCAAATAAAGCCTAAACTGAACAGAAGAAGAGAAATAAGAATTAAAATAAGAAATAAGAAATAAAAATAAGAAAGATTAGAGCAGAAATCAATGAGATAGAAACCAGAAAAACAGTAGAACAGATCAACGAAACTTGAAGCTGGCATCGTGATGCACTGAGCTTTGGTTTTCTTTTTCAACATTCCCGTAGTGATTCAGGGAAAGAATTAATAAGACCAATAAACCTCTGACCAGACTTATCCAAAAGAGAAAGGACCCAAATTAATAAAATCATGAATAAAAGGGGAGAGATCATGGCCAATACCAAGGAAATAGAGGCAATCATTAGAACTTATCACCAACAGCTATATGCCAACAAATTAGGCAATCTGGAAGAAATGGACACATTCCTGGAAACTTATAAACTACCAAGACTGAAACAGGAAGAAATAGACAATCTGAACAGACTAATAGCCAGCAAGGTCATTGAAACAGTAGTCAAAAACCTCCCAAAAAACAAGACTCCAGGGCCAGATGGCTTCCCAGGGGAATTCTATCAAAAACATAAAGAAGAAATCATACATATTTTACTGAAGCTGTTCCAAAAAATAGAAATGGGAGGAAACCTTCCAAATTCATTCTATGAGGTCAGGATTAACTTGATCCCCAAACCAGAGACCCTATCAAAAAGGAGAAAAATAGACCACTATCCCTGATACACGTGGATGCCAAAATACTCACCAAGATCCTAGCCAATAGGATTCCACAGTACATTAAAAGGGTTATTCACCAGGACCAGGTGGGATTTATTCCTGGCATGCAAGGGTGGTTCAAAATTCGAAAATCAATCAATATGATAAAGCACATTGATAAAAGAAAAGACAAGAATCATACGATTCTCTCAACTGATGCAGAAAAATCACTTGACAAAATAACACATCCTTTCCTGATTAAAATGCTTCAAAGTATAGGGATAAAGGGACATACCTCAATATTATAAGAGCTATCTATGAAAAGCCCACAACAAATATTGTTCTCAATGGAGAAAAACAGAGCTTTTTCCTTAAAATCAAGAACATGTCAGGGATGTCCACTCTCACCATTATCGTTCAACATAGTACTAGAAGTCCTAGCCTCAGCAATCAGACAACAAAAAGAAATAAAAAGCATTAAAATTGGCAAAGAAGAAGTAAAACTCTCCCTCTTCGCAAACGATATGATACTTTATGAGGAAAACACAAAAGACTCCACCCCCAAATTATTAGAACTCATACATCAACTCAGTAATGTGGCAGGATAAAAAATCAATGCACAGAAATCAGTTGCTTACTTATACACTAACAATGTAACTGTAGAAAGAGAAATTAAAGAATTGATTCCATTTACAATAGGACCAAAACCCATAAGATACCTAGGAATAAACCTATCCAAAGAGGTAAAGGAGCTATACTCTAGAAACTATGGAACACTTATGAAAGAAATTGTGGAAGACACAAAGAGATGGAAAAACACTTCATGCTCATGTATTGGAAGAATAAACATTGTCAAAATGTCTATGTGCCCAGAACAATCTACATTTTCAAAGCAATCCTCAACAAAGTACCATTAACATTTTTCACAGAGCTGGAACAAAGAATCCTAAAATTTGTATGGAACCAGAAAAGACCCCAAATCACTATGGGAATGTTGAAAAAGAAAACCAAAGCTCAGTGCATCACGATGCCTGACTTCAAGCTATATTATAAAGCTGTGATCATCAAGACAGTATGGTATTGGCACAAAAACAGACACATAGATTGATGGAACAGAATAGAAAGCCCAGAAATGGACCATCAACTCTATGGTCAACTAATCTTTAACAAATCAGGAAAGAATACCAATGGAAAAAAGACAGTCTCTTCAATAAATGGTGCTGGGAATACTGGACAGCCACATGCAGAAGAATGAAGCTGGACCATCCTCTTGCACCATACACAAAGATAAACTCTAAATGGATGAAAGACCTCAATGTGAGACAGGAATCCTCCACAATCCTAGAGGAGCACTTAGTCAGTAACCTCTTTGACATTGGCCACAACAACTTCTTTCAAGACACATCTCTAAAGGCAATGGAAACAACAGTGAAAATGAACTTTTGGGACGTCATTAGGGTAAAAAGCTTTTGCACAGAAAAGGAAACAGTCAACAAAACTAAGAGACAACCCAGAGAATGGGAGAAGATATTTGCAAATGACATTATGGATGAAGGGATGGTATCCAAGAACTTATCAAACTCGACACCCAAAAAACAAATCATCCAGTCAAGAAATGGGCAGAAAACATGAACAGACATTTTTCCAAAGAAGACATACAAATGGCTAACAGACACATGAAAAAATGCTCCATATCACTAGTCATCAGGGAAATACAAGTCAAAGCCACAATGAGATACCACCTTACACCAGTTAGAATGTCAAAAGTTAATAAGACAGGAAACAACAAATGTTGGCAAGAATGTGGGGAAAGGGGAACCCTCTTACACTCTTGGTGGGAATGCAAGCTGGTACAGCCACACTGGAAAACAGTATGGAGATTCCTCAAGACGTTAAAAATAGAGCTACCTTATGACCCAGCAATTGCAATGCTGTATTTAGCCCAAAAATATAGATGTAGTGACAAGAAGAGGCACATGCACCCCAATTTTCATTGCAGCAATGTCCACAGTAGCCAAACTCTGGAAGGAGCTGAGATGTCCTTCATCAGATGAATGGTTAAAGAAGATGTGGTTCATAGGTACAATGGAATATTACTCAGCCAAAAGAAATGATCAATACCTACCACTTACATTGACATGAATGGAACTGGAGGGGATTATGCTGAAGAAAATAAGTTAAGCGGAGAAAGACAATTATCATATGGTTTCTCTTGTATGTGGAACATAAGGAATAGTGCAGGGGACCACAGGGGAAGGGAAGGAAAATGAATGGGAAGAAACCAGAGAGGGAGCCAATCCATGAGAGACTCTGGACTCTGGGAAACAAACTGAGGGTTACAGAAGGGAGGGGATTGGGGGGATGGGGTAACTGGGTGATTGATATTAAGGAGGGTATATGATGTGATGAGCACTGGCTGTTATACACAACTAATGAATCATTGAACACTACCTCAAAACTAATGATGTAGTATCTGTTGCCTGACTGAATATAATACAAAATAACAAATAAATAAATAAAGAATAAATTTTTAAAAATACGTATAAGCAAATGAAAATGTAAACACAACAGTCCAAGACCCTTGGGATGCAGCAAAACCAGTCCTAAGGGGGAAGTATACTGCAATACAGGCCTACCTCAAGAAGCAAGAAAATTCTCAAATACACTACCTAATCTTACACCTTAAGGAGCCAGAATAGGAACTGCAATTAAAGCATAAAGCCAGCGAAGAAAGAAAATAATAAAGATTGAGCAATAATAAATGATATAAAAACAAACAAACAAAACATTAGAACAGATCAATGAAACTAAGAACTAGTTCTTCAAAAGAATTAATAAAATTGATAAGCCTTTAGCCAGATTTACCAAAAAGCAAAGAGAAAAGACCCAAATAGTTTAAATCACAAATGAAAGAGGAGAGATCATAACCAACACCACAGAAATACAATTATAAGAGAATACTATTAAAATTAATATGCCAACAAACTGGACAATCTGGAAGAAATGGACAAATTCCTAGAAATTGACTACCAAAACTGAAACAGGAAGAAATAGAAAATTTCAGCAGACACATAACCAGCAACAAAATTGAATCAGCAATAAAAAATCTCCCAAAAAACCAAAGTTCTGGTCCAGATGGCTTCCTAGAGGGAATTCTACCAGACATTTAATGAAGAGTTAATACTTATTCTTCTCAAAGATAACAAATGGAAGGAAAACTTTCAAACTCATTCTATGAATCCAGAATTAACTTGACTCCCAAACCAATGACCCCACTAAAAAGAAGAATCACAGGCCAATATTCCTGATGAACATGGATGCAAAAATTCTCAACAAGATAGCAGAAAATTGAATCCAACAGTACCTTAAAAGAATTATTCACCACAATCAAGTGGGATTTATTCCTGGGCTGCAGGGGTGTTTAATACTTGGAAATAAATCAACATGAAACACCACATTAATAAAATAAATAATAAGAACCATATGATCCTCACAATAGATGCAGAAAACGATTTTGAAAAAAATAGAATATTTGTACTTGATAAAAACCCTCAACAAAGTAGGTATAGATGAAACATACCTCAAAATCATAAAGACCATTACAAAAGACCCACAGCTAATATCATCCTCAATGGGGAAAACTGAGAGCTTTTCTCTTATGGTCAGGAACAAGACAGGGATGTTCACTCTCACCATTACTAGTTACAGCTCTGGAAGACTTAGCCTCAGGAATCATACAACAAAAATAAATAAAAGGTGTCCAAATTGGCAAGGATGAAGTTAAACTTTCAGTATTTGCAGATGATATGTTTCTCTATTTAGAAAACCCAAAAGACCCCACCAAAAAAATTGCTAGAATACATGAATTCAGCAAAGTTGCAGTATATAAAATCAATGTGCAGAAATCTGTTATATTTCTATACACTTCTATAATGAAGCAGCAGAAAAAGAAATCAAGGAATTGATCCCATTTGCAATTGCACCAAAAACAGAAAGATACCTAGGGATAAATCTAACTAAAGAGGTAATAGATAAGTATTCTCAAAACTATAGAACATTCATGAAATTGAAGAGGACACAAAGAAATGGAAAAGCATTCCATGCTCATGTATTGGAAGAACAAACATTGTTAAAATGCCTGTACTAACCAAAGCAATATACATATTGAATGCAATCCCTATAAAAATAAAACCAGCATTTTTCACAGAGCTAGAACAATTTTGAAATTGGTATGAAACCACAAAAGACCCCAAATAGCCAAAGCACTCCTGAAAAAGAATAACAAAACTGGAGGCATCAT
The DNA here is from genome assembly GCF_011800145.1 of Mirounga leonina. Classification (NCBI taxonomy): domain Eukaryota; kingdom Metazoa; phylum Chordata; class Mammalia; order Carnivora; family Phocidae; genus Mirounga; species Mirounga leonina. The sequence continues at coordinate 1,816,634 of NW_023270096.1, read as the reverse complement.
GATTCTGGATTTCAAGGTATATTACAAAGCTGCAATCATCCAGACAGTATGATACTGGCACAAAAATAAACACATAGATTAATAGAACAAAATAGACAACCCGGAATTGAACCCACAACTATATGGTCAACTAATCTTTGACAAACTAAGAATGAATATCCAATGGAAAAAAATCTCTTCAACAAATGGTGTTGGGAAAACTGGACAGCAACATGCAAAAGAATGAAACTGGACCACTTTCTTACAACATACACAAATATAAAGTCAAACTGGATGAAAGACCTAAATATGAGACAGGAAACCATCAAAATCCTAGAGGAGAATGCAGGCAGAAACCTCTTTGACCTCAGCCATAGCCACTTCTAACTAGACACTCCACCAGAGGCAGTGGGAACAAAAGCAAAAATAAGCTATTGGGATTTCATCAGGATAAAAAGCTTCTACAAAGCAAAGGAACCAATCAACTAAAAGGCAGCCTACAGAATTGGAGAAGATATTTGCAAATGACATAGTGGATAAAGGTTTAGTATCCAAAATTTATAAAGAACTTACCAAATTCAACACCCAAAAAACAAATAATCCAGTTAAGAAATGGGCAGAATACATGAACAGACACTTCTCTAAAGAAGACATCAGATAGCTAACAGACACATGAAAAGATGCTCAACATCATTCATCATCAGGGAAATACAAAAAAAAAACAAAAAAACAAAACCATGATGAGATACCACTTCACACCTGTCAGAATGGCTAAAATTAACACAAGTAACAACAGGTTTTGGTAAAGATGGAGAAAGGGGAACTCTCTTACACTGCTGGTGGGAAAGCAAATTGGCACAGCAACTCTGGAGAACAGTATGGAGGTTCCTCAAAGACTTAAAAATAGAACTAATCTATGACATAGGAATTACACTACGAAGTATTTCCCCAAAGGATACAAAGGTAGTTTTGAAGGGGTACATGTACCCCGATGTTTATAGCAATATTATCAACAAAAGCAAAACTATGGAAAGAACCCAAATGTCCACTGATTGATGAATGGATAAAGAAGATGTGGTATATATATATATATATATATACCCAGCCATCAAAAAGAATGAAATCTTGCCACTTGCAATGACATGGATGGAGCTAGAGTGTATTATGCTAAGGGAAATAAGTCAATAAGAAAAAGACAAATACCATATGATCTCTTTCATATGTGGAATTTAAGAAAGAAAACAGATGACCATATGGGAAGTGGGGGAGGAGAGAGGAAAATAAAACAAAAGAGACTCTTAATGATAGAGAACAAACTGAATATTTATTTATTTATTTATTTATTTATTTATTTATTTATTTATTATTTTTTAAAATTTTATTATGTTATGTAAGTCACCATACAATACATCATTAGTTTTTGATGTGGTGATCCATGATCCATTGTTTTCGTGTAACACCCAGTGCTCCATGATGTACGCGCCCTCCTTAATACCCATCACCGGGCTAATCCATCCCCCCATCCCCTCCCTTCTAAAACCCTCAGTTAGTTACTCAGAGGCCATAGTCCCTCATGGTTCATCTCTCCCTCCGATTTCCCCCCCCTTCGTTTTTCCCTTCCTTCTCCTAATGTCCTCCACGCTATTCCTTATGTTCCACAAATAAGTGAAACCATATGATAATTGACTTTCTCTGCTTGACTTATTTCACTTAGCATAATCTCCTCCAGTCCCATCCATGTTGATTTAAAAGTTGGGTATTCATCCTTTCTGATGGCTGAGTAATACTCCATTGTATATATGGACCACATCTTCTTTATCCATTTGTCTGTTGAAGGGCATCTGGGCTCTTTCCACAGTTTGGCTATTGCAGACATTGCTGCCATGAACATTGGATTAAATATGGCCCTTCTTTTCACTACATCTGTGTCTTTGGGGTAAACACCCAGTAGTGCAATTGCTGGGTCATAGGGTAGCTCTATTTTTAATTTTCTGAGGCACCTCCACACTGTTTTCCAAAGTGGCTGTACCAACTTGCACTCCCACCAACAGTGTAAGAGTGTTCTCCTTTCTCCACAACCTCTCCAACATTTGTTGTTTCTCTCCCTGTCCATTTTTGCCATTCTAACTGGTATAAGGTGGTATCTCAATGTGGTTTTGATTTGAATTTCCCTGATGGCTAATGATGATGAACATTTTTTCATGTGTCTGTTAGCCATTTGTATGTCTTCTTCAGAGAAGTGTCTTTTCATATTTTCTGCCCATTTTTTAACTTCATTATTTGTTTTTTGGGTGTTGAGTTTGAGAAGTTCTTTATAGATCTTGGATACCAGCCCTTTATCTGTAGTGTCATTTGCAAATATCTTCTCCCATTCTGTGGGTTGCCTCTTTGTTTTGTTGACTGTTTCCTTTGCTGTGCAGAAGCTTTTTATGTTGATGAAGTACCAAAAGTTCATTTTTGCTTTTGTTTCACTAGCCTGTGGGGATGTATCTTGAAAGAAGTTGCTGTGGCCGATGTCAAAGAAGTTACTGCCTATGTTCTCCTCTAGGATTTTGATGGATTCCTGTCTCACATTGAGGTCTTTCATCCATTTTGAGTTTATCTTTGTGAATGGTGTTAGATAATGGTCAAGTTTCATTCTTCTGCATGTGGCTGTCCAATTTTCTCAGCACCATTTATTGAAGAGACTGTCTTTTTTCCATTGCATGTTTTTTCCTGCTTTGTCAAAGATTATCTGACCATAGAGTTGAGGGTCCATATCTGGATTCTATATTCTGTTCCATTGGTTTATATGTCTGTTTTTGTGCCAGTGCCATGGTGTTTTGGTGATCACAGATTTGTAATATAGCTTGAATTGGGCAACGTGATACCCCCAGCTTTGTTTTTCTTTTTCAACATTTCCTTGGCGATTTGGGGTCTTTTCTGATTCCATACAAATTTTAGGATTGTTTGTTCCAGCACTTTGAAAAATGTCATTGGAATTTTGACTGGGATGGCATTGAAGGTATAGATTGCTCTGAGTAGCATAGACATTTTAACAATGTTTATTCTTCTGATCCATGAGCATTGAATATTTTTCCATCTTTTTGAGTCTTCTTCAATTTCTTTCATGAGTGTTCTGTAGTTACTAGGGTATAGATCCTTTACCTCTTTGGTTAGGTCTATTCCGAGGTATCTTATAGTTTTTGGTGCTATTGTAAATGGAATCATTTCTCTAATTTCTCTTTCTACAGTTGCGTTGTTAGGGTATAAGAAAGCAACTGATTTCTGTGCATTGATTTTGTACCCTGACACATTAATGAATTGCTGTATGAGTTCTAGTAATTCAGGGGTGGAGTCTTTTGGGTTTTCCACATAAAGTATCATGTCATCTGTGAAAAGAGAGTGACTTCTTTGCCAATTTGAATACCTTTTATTTCTTTTCTTGTCTGATTGCTGTTGCTAGGATTTCTAGCACTATGTTGAACAATAGTGGCGAGAGTGGGCATCCTTGACATGTCCCTGATCTTAAGGGAAAGGCTCTTAGCTTTTCCCTGTTGAGGATGATAATCACTGTGGGTTTTTCATAGATGGATTTTATGAACTTGAGGAATGCTCCCTCTATCCCTGTACTCTGAAGAATTTTAATCAGGAAAGGATGTTGTATTTTGTCGAATGCTTTTTCTGCATCAATTGAGAGGACCATATGGTTCTTCTCCCTCCTCTTATTAATGTGATCTATCACATTGATTGATTTTCGAATGTTGAACCACCCTTGCATCATGGCAATAAATCCCACTTGGTCGTGGTGGATTATCCTTTTAATATATTTTTGGATCCTAATAGCTAGGATTTTGTTGAGGATTTTGGAATCCATATTCATCAGGGATATGGGTCTGAAATTCTCCTTTTTGTAGGGGTCTTTGCCTGCTTTGGGGATTAAGTAAACCTGGCCTCATACAATGAGTTTGGAAGTTTTCCTTCTATTTCTATTTTCTGAAACAGCTTCAGGAGAATAGGTATTATTTCTTCTTTGAATGTTTAGTAGGATTCCCCAGGGAATCCGTCAGGCCCTGGACTCTTGTTTTTGGGGAGGTTTTTGATCACTGCTTCAATCTCGTTACTGGTTATTGGCCTATTCAGGTTGTCCATTTCTTCCTGTTTCAGTCTTGGCAGCTTATAGGATTCCAGGAAGGCCTCCATCTCATCCAGATTGCTCAGTTTATTGGCATATAGTTGTTGATAATAATTTCTGATAATTGTTTCTATTTCCTTGGTGTTAGTCGTGATGTCTCCCCTTTCATTGACAATATTATTACTTTGGGTCCTTTCTCTTTTCTTTCAGATAAGTCTGGCCCATGGTTTATCGATCTTATTAATTCTTTCAAAGAACCAACTTTTAGTTTTGTTCATCTGATCTACTGTGTTTCTGGTTTCTAATTCATTGATCTCTGCTCTAATCTTAATTATTTCTCTTCTAATGCATGGCTTAGGCATCGTTTGTTGCTTTTTCTCTAGTTCTTTAAGGTGTAGAGTTAGTTGGTGAATTTGGGGTTTTTCTATTTTTTTGAGTGAGGCTTGGATGGGTATGTATTTCCCCCTTAGGACCACCTTTGCAGTATCCCATAGGTTTTGGACTGATGTGTTTTCGTTCTCATTGATTTCTATGAATTCTTTAAGTTCTTCTTTGATTTCCTCATTGACCCAAACATTCTTGATCAGAGTGGTCTTCAGCTTCCAAGTGTTTGAATTTCTGCCAAATTTTTTCTTGTAATTGACTTCCAGTTTTAAAGCATTGCAGTCTGAGGATATGCAGGGAATAATCTCAGTCTTTTGGTATTGGTTGAGACCTGATTTGTGACCCAGTATGTGGTCTATTCTGGAGAAAGTCTATGTGCACTCGAGAAGAATGAGTATTCTGTTGTTTTAGGGTGGAATGTTCTGTATATATCTACGAGGTCCATCTGGTCCAGTGTGTCATTCAAAGCTCGTGTTTCCTTGTTGATTTTCTGCTTAGATGATCTGTCCATTGCTGAGAGTGGAGTATTGAGGTCTCCTACAATTAACGTATTGTTATCAATATGACTATTTTGGTGAACAGTTGGCTTATGTTGATGGTTGCTCCCATGTTGGGGGCATAGATATTTACAATTGTTAGATCTTTTTGTTGGATAGACCCTTTAAGAATGATATAGTGTCCTTCTGTGTCTCTAATTACAGACTTTAGTTTAAAGTCTAATTTGTCTGATATAAGAATTGCTACCCCAGCTTTCTTTTGAGGTCCACTAACATGGAAGATGGATTTCCATCCCTTCACTTTCAGTCTGGATGTATCTTTAGGTTCAACATGAGTCTTTTGTAGACAGCATATGAATGGGTCCTGTCTTTTAATCCAATCTGCAACCCTGCACCGTTTTATGGGAGCATTTAGGCCATTCACGTTGAGAGTGATTATTAAAAGATATGAATTTATTGTCATCATGTTGCCTGTGAAGACGTTGTTTTTATAGATTGTCCCTGTAAATTTCTGTTGTAGATCACTCTTAGGGTCTATCTCCTTTTATAGAACCCCCCTTAATATTTCTTGCAGGGCCGCCTTAGTGGTCACATATTCTTTCAGTTTCTGCCGGTCTTGGAAGCTCTGCATCTCTCCATCCATTCTAAATGACAGCCTTGCAAGACAAAGTATTCTTGGTTGCATGTTCTTCTCGTTTAGTACCCTGAATATGTCTTGCCAGGCCTTTCTGGCTTGCCAGGTCTCTGTGGATAGGTCTGACGTGATTCTGATGTTCCTCCCTCTGTATGTAAGGAATCTCTTCCCCCTAACTGCCCTTAAGATGGTTTCCTTGGTTCTAAGATTTGCAAGTTTTACCATTACATGCCGAGGTGTTGACCTGTTTTCCTTGATCTTGGGAAGGGTCCTCTCTGCCTCTAGGATGTGAATGTTTGTTTTGTTCCCCAGATTAGGGAAGTTCTCAGCTACGATTTGCTCAAATACATCTTCTAAGTCCTCTCTTTCTCTCCACTCCCTCCGGGATTCCAATTATTCTCACATTGGAATGCTTCATGGTGTCACTTATTTCTCTGATTCTATTTTCTTGGATTCTGAGATGTTCTTCCATGGCCTCCTCTTTTCCCTTTTTATCTATTTAATTGTCTTCCAGGTCACTTATTGTTCTTCTCACTTACCCTAGCTCTTAGATTATCGAGATTAGATTGGATCTCATTGATAGCATTTTAAGTTCTGCCAATTCAGCTTTCATTTCTTCCCTTAGAGATTCTATGTTGCCATTAATTGATTTCTCCATTCTAGCTATGGTCTTCACAATTGCTAGCCTGAATTCCATCTCCGACATCTTAGTTATATCTGCATCCATTTGTAAATTTGCAGCATAAGTCATAATCTCTGAGGCTTTTCTAATTTGGGGGTTTCTCCTCCTAATCATTCTGTTGATGAGTGGTTGAGGGAATGTATAGAGTCCAAATTATTGACTACAACCCAAGCAAGATGCAGCTGTTTTCTAGGGACCTTAGGGTTGCTGGCCTCTTGTTTTTCCAGCCTGTCTTCTGGGGGAGGGGCCTGCTGTGCTGTTACTCTGGCAACCCTGTTTGAGCAGAGTTGCCCTGCCCCCCCTGTGGTGGGGAATGGGTCAATGGGAATCAGTTTTTTGGGGCTTTTGTTCTATGGAGGCTTTCCCTGGTGGCTTTCTGCCTCTCTTCTGAGAGTCAGTGCCAAAGAGACTGTTTCCAACCCTCTGCCTCAGAGTAGAGATCGCAGTCTGTTCTTCAGTGAGCTCTCCAGGCCACACTGTCTCCATTTCTGTCTGTAGTGCTATAATCTGCAGTGTCCTGGGGTGTGCACCCCTCCACAGAGCTCCCAGTCCTGGGCCCAGGTCAGGCACATCTCTGCCCTTTGTGCTTCTTTTTTTTTTTTTATTTTTAAGGATTTTATTTATTTACTTGACAGAGGGAGACACAGTGAGAGAGGGAACACAAGAGGGGGAGCGGGATAGGGAGAAGCAGACTTCCCACAGAGCAGGGAGCCTGATGCAGGGCTCGATCCTAGGACCCTGGGAACATGACCTGAGCTGAAGGCAGACACTTAACGACTGAGCCACCCAGGTGCTCCCTCTGCCCTTTGTGCTTCTAAAACCACCAGCTGCTCCCAGTTTGCAAGCACAACCCCTCCACTCCAGATTTCTGTCCTGGGGGCTGCCCTAAATTCCTTTCCCCACCACTACCAGTCTGCGAGTCTGTGCCCCATCCCCAGCGTGCAAGGCTGTCGCTCACCTGCGGTGTAGGATCCCCATGGCCAGGCTCCCTCCCACTGCCATTTATCCTCTGATATCTGCCCACTGAATCATGGCTCCCCGTTTTGTACCTCGAAACCAACCACCTGTGATATTCTGTTTGTAGAGATCCAGATCTATTTTCTTACATCTCAGGCTGATTTTGTGGGTGCTCAGAGTGGTCTGGTAGATATCCAGCTCAGTTCTGGGAACCAGTTGAAATAGGGTCCCCTACTCCTCGGCCATCTTTTCTTCCCCTCCAAACTTAGGGTTAATGGAGGGTGGTGGTTGGGGAAAAGGGCTAAATGGGTGAAGGGTATTAAAGAGGGCACTTGTCATGATGAGCACTGGGTATTTTATGCAAGTGATGAATCACTGAATTCTACTCCAGAAACCCATATTGCACTGTAGTTAACTAAGTAAAATTTAAATAAATAATTTAACAAAGAATACAAAAATAAAATTAATAAGATTTTAAGAAATCAACATAGGAGAAATAAAGCAAGACAAACCAAGAAACAGACTCTTAAGTATAGAGAACAAACTAATGGTTACCAGGGGTTCATGGGTGAGTGGGGGGGTGATGAATTAAAAAACAATGGTTATTAAGGTGGGTACTTGTTGTGATTCACACCAGGTGTTATATGTAAGTGATGAATAACTAAATTCTATACCCGAAACAATGTTGCACTATATGTTAACTAGCTGGAATATAAATAAAACCATGGGGAAAAAACACCAAAAAAAAAAAATCATAACTTGAATGAGAAAATTCAACCAATAGATGCCAGCCTAAAGGTGAAACACATGTTAAAATTATTTTACAAGGATTTTAATCCAGCCATCATAAATGAGAATTAATAATTCTCTTGAAGAAAAGAAAAAAAAATAGAAAATCTCAATAAAGAAATAGGAAAGAAGAAACAAATAATAAAATTACAGACTTACAAATGCAAGATAATGAGAGAACCCAAACATAAGAAACACAAATAAATCCATCACAAGACACATCATAAACTCCTGAAAACTAAAGAAAAAGAAAAACAATTTTAAAGCACCTAGACAGAAATGAGTCATTACTTATATAGAAAAGCCAATATTAAAAACAGTGGATTTCTTATTTGAAATCATGGAGGCCAGAGAGAAATGAATAGCGTTTTCAAGTGATGAAAGAGAAGAAAAAAAAAAAAAAAAAAAAAAAACCTCTCAGTCATAAATTCTATCCTTGAGGAATAAAATATAAACAAAGACAAACTCAGACAAAGAAAAATCAGAAGAATTTGACACTAGCAGACCTATTCTTAAAGACTGGCTAAAAGAAGTTCTGCAAACATAAAGGAGATTATTTTTTTAAGAAAAGAATCCTATAGCATTGGGAAAAAAGAAGCAACATAGAAAAAGCATAGATTTGGGTATAGGCAATAGATTATTCTTTGCTTCATGAGTTTTTATATAATTGATGATTAGAACAAAAATTACAACATCACCTGATACTCAACACAATGGTAATTAGTAGTGGGTAAGCTTTCTACACATTACTCATAGTGGTAAAATGTTAATATTTGTTAATACAGAAGTCTGGCATGATCTAGAACAATACTACATAAAGTGTTGACACATAAAAAAAGGCAAAATTAAAAAAAAAAGTTTAATCCACAGGAGAGGAAGAAAAGAGAAAGAAAAGAATGAGAAATAAAGGAAAGAAACAGGAAAAAGGTAAAAAAAAAGCAAATATTCATGTTCAAATACATCAATAATTCCCTTAAATGCAAATGGTCTAAGTAGACTAATCAAAAGATAGACTGGCAGAGTAAAATTTTAAAAATGACTCAAGTATGTTTACAGGAAACACACTTTAAAAAAAGGCATAGGTATTTGAACATAAAAGTATGAAATGAGTTATACCAAACAAACATTAGTCATAAAAAAAAGGTTAGCTAAATTAATACCTAATAAAATAACTTCAAGGAAAGAAAATGACTAAAAACAAAGAAGAGCATTTTGTAATCTTAAAAAATGGTAAAAACATCAGTTATCAGACAGATATAACAATAAAAAAATGTGTGCACACCAAACAACAGAGCCTTAAAATGAACAAACCGACATCTGATGTATTTGAAAAGAGAAATAGAAAAATCTACAATTACAGTTGGTAACTTCACATACCCTCTTGGCAACTGGTAGAACTTCTGGACAGAAAGACATCAAGGATGTCTTTGTTAATTAACAAAGAACACAACTTACAATTAGAATATAATTGATGTATATATAGAAAACTCCACCCAACACGAGCAGAATATGTTTTTTTCCAAGTGTCTATGGAATAGATAGACCACATTGTGCAGAATGAAACAAATCTAAAAGATTCATACAAATGGCCAACAGTCACTTGAAAAAATGTTCAACATCACTAGCCATCAGGGAAATACAAATCAAAACCACAATGAGATACCACTTTACACTAGTTAGAATGTCAAAAGTTAATAAGACAGGAAACAACAAATGCTGGCAAGGATGTGAAGAAAGGGGAACCCTGTTACACTGTTGGTGGGAATGCAAGCTGGTACAGCCACTCTGGAAAACAGTATGGAGGTTCCTCAAGACATTAAAAATAGAGCTACCTTATGACCCAGCAATTGCACTACTGGGTATTAACCCCAAAGTTACAGATATAGTGACAAGAAGGGGCACTGCACCCCAATGTTCATAGCAGCAATGTCCACAATAACCAAACTCTGGAAGGAGCCAAGATGCCCTTCAACAGATGAATGGATAAAGAAAATGTGGTTCTTATATACAGTGGAATATTACTCAGCTGTCAGAAAGGAGGAATACCTACCATTTGTGTCGACATGAATGGAACTGGAGGGGATTATGCTAAGTGAAATAAGTCAAGCAGAAAAAGACAATTATCATATGGTTTCACTCGTATGTGGAACATAAGGAATAGCATGGAGGACCATAGGGGGAGGGAAAACTCAAGGGGAGGGTAATCAGAGATGGAGAAAAACCATGAAAGACTCTGGACTCTGGGAAACAAACTGAGGGTTACAAAAGGGAGGGGGTGAGGGGATGGGGTAACCAGGTGATGCATATTGAGGGCACATGTTGGGATGAGTACTGAGTGTTATACGCAACTAAGGAATCACTGAACACTACATCAAAAGCTAATGATGTACTATATGTTGGATAACTGAACATAAAAAAAAAGATTCACAAGAATTAAAATCATACAAAATATGTTCTCTGAACACTGTCAACTCACACTAGATGTTAATGACAGAAGGAATATAGGAAAACACCTAAACTCATATAAATTAAACAACATACCTCTACTCCATCCATAGGTGAGAGAGAAAGTCTCAATGAAAATAAATATATTGAACTGATTGGAAACAAAAATGTAACATGACAAAATATGTGTGATGCACATAAAACAGTGCTGAAGGGAAAATTTGTAAATCTAAATTCTTACACTAGAAACAAGGTAAAATCTCAAAGCAATGATCTACGTTCTTAACTCAAGAAACCAGAATAAAAGAGAAAACTGAATCCAAAGGAATCAGAACAAAGGAAGTGTTAAAGAGAACAAATTAATGTAATTTAAGTACAAAAAACAATAGAGAAAATTAATGATGCGAAAGGTTTTTTTTAAAAATCAGTAAAATAACTAAACTTCTATAAGACTGAGAAATATGATATAGAAGACCAAATCACCAACGTTAGGAATAAAAGAGAAAATATTTCCATAGATCTTCCAGCCATTAAAAGGATATTAAGGAATACTACAAACAAGGTAACACTGATTTAACAACTTAAAAGAAATGGAGCAATACCTTGAAAACCACAAACTACCAAATCTCAACTGAGATGAAATAGGTATTCTCAATTGTTTTATAACCATAAAGAAATAGAACTCATAATTTAAAACCTCCAAAAAAGAAGTCACCTGACCTATATGGTTTCACTGCACAACTATTACCAAGCATTGAAAAAGAATTAGCAACATCTTTCCATATTTTCTTCCAGAAAATAGAAGAAACACTTTACAACTTATTTTATGAGACCAACATTACCTTTATACCAAAGCCAGACACATAATATATTAAAAAAGCCAGTATCTCTCATGAACATAGACACAATATTTTGCAAAACAAAATATTAGCAGCCAACATCCAACAATGTGAACAAGTATGATGCATTTCTGGTATGCAAGTTTGGTTTACCTTTAAAAAGTCAATCAATGGGGGCGTCTGGGTGGCTCAGTCAGTTAAGCATCTGCCTTCAGCTCAGGTCATGATCCCAGGGTCCTGGGATCGAGCCCCGCATCGGGCTCCCTGCTCTGCAGGGAGCCTGCTTCTCCCTCTGCCACTCCCCCTGCTTGTTTAAAAAAGAAAAAAAAAAGTCAATCAATGGTTAAATACCTAGTAGTTCAATTGTTGTATTGTAGGTTAGTTTTATTTTCAACTTTTTAAAAAAAACCCATAACTTTTTTCAAAGATACAAAAATACTAATTCAAAGGGATAAATGCACCCCAATGTTTATAGCAGAATTATCTACAATAGCCAAATTACGGAAAATCTTGCCATTTATAATGATATGGATAGAGCTAGAGAATATTATGCTAAGCAAAATGAGTCCGTGAAAGACAAATACCATATGATTTCACTCATATGTGGAATTTAAGAAACAAAAATGTGCAAAGGGAAAACAAAAGAGAGAGAGGCAAACCAAGAAACAGATTCTTAACTGTAGAGAACAAGCTGATGGTTACCAGGTGGTGGTAGGTGGGGGGATGTGTTAAACAGGTGACAGGGATTAAGGAGTGCTCTTGTGATGAGCACCTGGTGTATTGAAGTGTTGAATATATATTGTACACCTGAAACTAGTATTACACTGTATGCTAACTGGAATTTAAATAAAAACTTAAAAAAAAATGTTTGGTAGAATTGTCCATGGGAAAAAAAATTGTGAACACTTTGTATCATGTGTTCCACTCAATGGAACACTACTCAGCAATTAAAAGGAATGAACTATAGATCCACACTACCATATAAATTTATCTCAAAATAATTTTGTTGATTGAAAGAAGCCAGACAAATATATTACAAATTATAATGATGACATTGATTTAAAATTTTAGAAAATGCAAACTAACTTATGAAGAAAGCAATTTAGTAATTAATATGAAGATGGCTGTAAAGTGAGGAGTTGGGATGAGGGAAGGGTAAGAGGGATGCATTACAAAGCGAAGAAACCTTTGGGATGACAAATACATTAAACGAAATCTCTAAAAACAAAGAGAAACACTGTGTGGTAATTGGTTGCTTGGTTCTGAGTTTTAGATCCCCTTTTTCAATTAAATCCAAGTGTAAGGGCCATTTGGCCTGTGGCAGAGTGGGCTTGGGGTGCAAGTAGTCAAATTAGACTTCTTTACTGACATGGGCACATCTGTCGGACTGCTTTCTTGGTGCTACTTTATGTTCACTCAGGTGTTCTTGGAATCCTTTTCCTTTGTATACCCTCCAGTAGGCTCTGGGTACTAATTCTGCCCAGAGAGGGAGCCTGGAGGTGTGGAGGGGAGAATATTGGAATGGTACCCTATCAATAATTGATTGGATATCTTAAAGCAAATCAAGTCACCTCACCAATATTCATATATCTATCTTAAAAATGAAGCTAATCATAACTATTTCCCTAATAGATTAGCTGACCAGCCATTAATTGGGGTGTCTCTACCTGAGTTTCGCTTGAAGGTTAATCAAGAAATTAGAGTGAGGAAGTTGAGCCCTCCAGGCATATCCTACTATAATAGAACAATGATCCTTTGTAACCTCTTTCAAGGCATTTGGGTGAAATTAGTGAGATAAATGATGGGGGAGCTTTTGGACAAAGGTCTGTGTACATGAGAGGTGTCAGAAAATGCATTTATCTTCTATCCAAACTTCCTCCTTCCATGTTCTACTGAAGATATCCTGATACTAAATAACACCTCACTCCTTCTCCTCTGATTCAAACTGCAAAATTTTCCAGTCAATTACTAAGTTTCTCTGACTCCATGATTGGCAAGGTACAGTGTGATTGAAAGGAACTTATTTGGCCAATCTCCTCCCTTGGATGTCAAAAAACAATCTTCTCTGCTTTTTTTTTTTCTTATCTTTTTATTCATCTCTGGCCTCTGCTCTATCAGAGAAAGGTACCTCTCAACACACTGTCAAATCTGTGCTTCCCAATGAATACGTCATACTGTCACCCACTGCCCCCTTGCTGATGCATCATTGAGACCAGCTTCAGAAATATTCATCTCTCGATAATGTTACAGGTGAATAGTTAGAGCCAGAAAACGGAAAGGAGAAAAGTGTGGCATCTATTATGGCTTGGAGTTTGGTAATCATTGTATCTTCCCAGAAAGCAGGTTTAGTGTGGAACTAGGTGTTGTAGGGCTTGTATCATTAAGGAAGATATAAGGACATAAAGGGTGGAGGGATCACTGATGGGGTGCTCTATTTCCAGGAAATACAGATTCTTTTTCAAGAAAGTATTTGTGAGTGGGAGAATAAGATAGATTGCCATCGGGAAGGTCATGAGCTGGTGTGAGGACAAAAGCAAGACCTGGAAAGATTCTAAATATATTGCAGTGAAACTTCTAAACATAAGGAACTGAAGATAATTTCATTTGTCAGACTTTCTCTGCATATATTTGAAATAAAGACTTTATTCATTAAGGTATTTGGGGTAACAAAAAATGTTCAATAACCTAGCTGCTATGGAGAAGCTGTTCCCATTATCTGAGAGATTTTTTTTTTTTTGCTAAGAATCCATATACTTTTGAAGACAGCACCTACAAATTATTAAAAGATAATAATTATTGAGCATTTACTATGCACTAAACATTGTATTAGATGCTATGTATACAACAGTGAATGGGACAGATAAAGTCCCTGCTCATGTGGAGCTTATAGTCTAGTAAAAGAAATCAGATATTAAACAAATAGAGAAATAAGCAAAATAATAAATGCGCAGGTCACAAGTGCTATTAAGAAAATAAACAAAGATGTGAGAGATAGTGATAGTGGGGATTTGAGACTGACATTTTAGATAGGTTGCCCAGGAAGCCTTACATGTGGAGGTAGTTATAAGCAGAGACTTATAGGATAAAAAGAATCCAACCATGCTAAACTGGAGGAAAGGGATTCCAAGCATAGGAGACATCAAGGGTAAATGTTTAATGGATAAAATAGTCTAAAATATCAGGAGACCAGTTTGACTGGAGCATAGTCAATGAGAGAAAGAGGGATAAGAAGAGGTTTGAGAAGTAGAACAAAGTCAAGGTCATAGAGGTCTCTATATGCCTTGGTAGGAATTTGGACTTTATTTTGAACATGAGATACTTTTGAAATGGGTAAAGTGAGACAGTGACATTTGCATTACAGCTGTTCTGTTGAGAATAGATGTAGTTGGGGCAGTGGGAAAGAATAAAATGAGGAAGAAAGCCATTGCAGTATTCCAGATAAGAGATGATGATGATGATGATGATGATGAGTATAAAGAGAAATGGACTCATTAGAACTCTGTATTTGGAGGTAGAATCAGTGGGACTTACTAATGGGCTCGATGTGGGAAATGAAGAAAAGAGAGTAAGGATGGCTTTTAATATTTTGTCTTGAGCAAATGGGTGGATACTGGTGCATAGGTAAAAACTGAATTTGTGACATCTTTGGTAAGTTTGGAAGGACTAAGGTCCAAAATACAAGTAGAAAAATTAGCCTTTGATGATATAAGAAAACTTGCCATTTGCAAGTAGATTTATAGATTTTGTGAAGCAAAAAAAGAGAGTTCCTATCAGATTGCATCTATCTTCCTAGGACAATTGCTCTATATCTCGGAGGTCAGGGGTTTTACAAATGTTACAGATGTTCCTGGAGCATATGAGTGGTGGCAGCAGGAAATTAGTAACAGCCAAGAAGAAGCTGAAAGTCTTCAGTTTTGCAAGCAATGCCTTGGGTTTCTATCTGTCCAACCCTACTTATTAGACAGCTTCCTTATTTCCAGGATACCTGCTTCAACTTGAGGGTCCTAGGAGCTGGGTCTAGAAAGTGAGGGCACAGAAAATGTCACAGAAAGGGAACGTAAGGGCTTTAAATGTGAACTTTGCTGACTTCATTTTTGTTGATCCCTGGCTTTGTGACCCATTTCCCTGTGGGAGAGCACCAACAGACTTTGGAAATGGCTTTAGAGCTGGCCTTTGGTACTTTCAGTGCTGAGCAGCAACCATAAAATTATTTGATTTTGTCAAAGAATTATTTCAGCAAGCACAAAGTCTCCTTCCTACCCAGGCCCAGGGCAAAAATTTTCCAACCCTTGTCTCCAAGCACACGTACAGATTTGCATCTTCCCAATACACACAGAGACATGCATACATACACTTAGCTCCACAGTTTTCTAACATGCACAGATACACACTCACCCCCATCAAGATCTATATACCTCTAAAATTCATACATTCTCACATCCACACAAGCACATAGCAACATACACACATATTCATACCTGTGAATGCACACATATTCACACTCTACATATATTGGAAAGATGACTCTACTATGCCTGACACTAAACTGGAAATTGTACAGAAAGGCAGGGGGGATGGGTTAGGGGATGGGTTTTAAGGAGGGCACTTGTGATGAGCACTGGGTGTTGTATGTAAGTGATGAATCACTAAAATCTACACCTGAAATTAATATTGCACTGTATGTTAACTAACTAGAATTTAAATAAAAATTTGGAGAAAGAATAAAATAGAAGCATGCCATAAGAGATGCATGAACAAACTTCCCACAGGGCTTCAATGAAGCCAAAGATAATTCTTAGCAGTGGACATTTAAGAGATCTTTGTGGAGATTTCATTGGACCATTGCTGTAAAGAAAATATAGGATTTCAATAGTTTTTATCATTTTCATCTCTTATCCCAGTCAATTTGGGATAAGTTTGAATTGAATGACATTCCCTATAAAACCAAACACATGGCAGGCGAACTGTTTTTTAATCCCAGTTGTATTGTTTTTAGCTAAGCATCTTTGGTAAGCAAAAACCTCTTTCCTGAGACTCAGTTTTCTTGTCTATGAAACGGGAATGATATATCTATGTCACAAGATTGCAATGAAACTCATTTGAGAGAATGAATGTTCATTGAGGTGACAGATATTGTATTAGTCCAGGTAGATCAATTACTCTAACAAGAAACTACAAAATCTTTAAAAACTGTATTGCTTAAAACAATACTTTTTTCCCCCACTTATTTTACAATCTAACGCAGTTTAGTGGGGACTTTGCTCTACATAGTCATTAAGGGGTTCCAGACTCATTCCATCTTGTAGCTCTACACTATGCTTGGTACTTGGAGTACTCTTCATTCAGATGTTGGATAGGAAAAGTGAGAGAGGGTTGCACAGGGAAGTTAGTTAGCGTTAAACTTCAAAATGATACACATTACTCTTCATACTATATTGACCAAACTCAGTCATATGGCTGCACCCAAGGGCAAGGGAAGTTGGGAAACTTATGCCCAGGAAAAAAATAAAAACATGGATAATCATGAGTACTTATAGTACCAATAATCTCTAACATTCATGTAAAAGTTCATGGTTAATTGTGAGAACCTATGCATATTAGGAGACATTATATATCATTTTTAAACTTGTAGCCTCCTCTGAGCCCCTATTTCAATCTTCACTGGGTTGGAGACAGGAAAAACTGAACTCAGTTAAGTAAAATTGAAGCTGGGGCTTCTTTAGACCAGTGTTTTCCCAACTTTTCTGATAATTAGAATCATCTGGTGAACTTGTCAAAGTTCACATTCCTTTTTTTTTAAGATTTTATTTATTTATTTGACAGAGAGAGAGAGAGCAGCAGAGGGAGAACCAGACTCCCCACTGAGCAGTGGGGCTCGATTCCAGGACCCTGGGATCATGACCTGAGCCAAAGGCAGATGCTTAACCAACTGAGCCACCCAGGTGCTCCTCAAAATTCACATTCTAAAATCCCAATCCAGAACTGCTAAATCAGAATTTTTAGAGAAGAGGTATGGTAATCGGTATATCTAACTAGTGTTCCAAGTAATTTTTATCACAAGGGAAGTTTGAAAAACACTGTTCTAGAATAAGTCAGTCACTGTGACCTATCACCTGTGTTTCTATGCATTTATTCAATAACTTATTCATTCATCTACTGCCCAAATGCCTATTTTGTACCTGCCACTATGCCAGGCTGAGAGAGTCAATACAAAAGTCAGGAAATAGGAGCAAGAGAGTAGAAAGCAATTTCTTTTTTTTTTAATTTTATTTTATTATGTTAGTCACCATACATTACATCATTAGTTTTTTTTAATTTTATTATGTTATGTTAATCACCATACATTACATTATTAGTTTTTGATGTAGTGTACCATGATTCATTGTTTGCCTATAACACCCAGTGCTCCACTTAATAAGTGCCCTCTTTAATACCCATCACCCTCTCCCCTGTAAAACAATTTCTAAGTAAATTTAAAATTAAGAGAATATGAACATAATTGGTATTTCTACTTCATATACTCTATTTTATTAGGGAATTTTAGTGTGATAGACACCATGTCATAGTTCCCTTCTTAACTGTCAGCTCCTCAAGGTGGGTGGCTACATCTTATTTCTTCCCAGCCTATTGCAGTCTGAGGTTAATTAAAGAGAATTCCTGAGTTGGCTGTAGATAAGTTCTGTGGCCTTTGATACATCACTTCACTTCCTCTGAACCTCATTCTGTTCCTCTGTTCCAACAGGGATGTTGGAGGATTAAATAAGTGGAAAAACTGTGAAAATAACTCTGCAAACTGGCAGGCACTTGTTCAAAATGAGAGGTGGTTTTTTTTTGTTGTTGTTTGTTTGTTTGGTTTTTTTTTTTCCCCTAATTTTGCTTGTGCCTTGTAGGAATGTGCTGTCTCACGGCCCCATTTCCTCAATCAGAACTTAGGACAAAAGTTCTGAGGTTTTGGGGCACTGAGCCAAAAAGATAAAATGCATGCCCCTTGTCATCCCTTTACCAGAGACTCTTAGATTTATCATTTATTCCATTCCCCTAGGGTTCATTATTGCCAGTTCCCAAAGGATGTATTTGAACCTTTGAGCTTCAGGATTTCTGACTCTTGAACCAAACACAACCTCTTTGAGGTTGGAAATCCATTTACTCTTGGCAAAGTCACAACATCTTGTTTCAAAGAAAAAGGGAGTAAAATAATTCTAGCCCACAAAATCTTCGGGAGTTTTATAACCAAGCTTATAAGATATTTTTGGAGCTGAGTCCACTCTTACAACAGAGTTTTTGGATGATTTAAGTGTAAATGAATCAGAAGAGCCCAGATCAGATTTCCCTTGAAATATACAAAGTTTAGAAATGGAAGGTGTAGAGGCTCAGCCAAGAGCATTCTCTGGGCAGAGCCCTCAGGGTGGCTGGGATCATACAATATTTGAGATTTCCCACAAAGACAAGAAGTGAGTCCCAGAGAACTGCAACATTAAGCAGCAGAGGGCTCTAGGCACCTTCCTCAATCCTTGAGCCTGTGCCCTGGCCACCCAAGGGCCATGGAGGCTCCTGCGTAAGGGACAACCAACTTCCAAGAATGCTGCTATAACTGAGCATCTCTGGATATAGAAAAAAAGAGCAAAGTTGCCCTTCCAACTTAGAGCCCCTTAATATAATAATAGAGACAAACAGAATACATAGGATATTACACTGAAAAAGCAAGCCCCTGTGCCATGGAAGAGGTCTTAGTACAAGCTAATGGCAGCAGCAAGGAAAAGTAAATGGCTTAGATAAATGGTTAAGAGCAGTGAAAGAGTTAAGAGACTTCCAGATCTGAGTCCTTCCACTCTTCTTTCACACTTCTCCAACACAATTTATGCCCAATCAATCAAAAACCAAGTCTTGTGGGGGCATCTGGGTGGTGAAGTTGGTTAAGCATCTGGCTCTTGGTTTTGCTCAGGTCATGATCTCAGAGTCCTGAGATCAAGCACTCTCCCCCCAATGTCAGGAGTCTGCTTGGGATTCTTTCTCCCTCTTCCCCCCCTCAAATAAATAAATAAATCTTTAAAAAACAAACAAGTCTCGTGGAGTGTTATTCCTTCATAAAACCATCCCCTCATTGATACTCTACCACTGCCTGAGGTTAGGTATTATAATTTCTATCCCAGATCTCTTCAACAGCTTCTTACTTGGCACCTATCTTCAGTCTCTCCCCTCCAATCCATATTCTACACTGGAGTCAGAGTAGTCTAAGATCATAAATCTGATCATGTCATGCTTCTACTTAAGATCCATCCACGGTTTCCCAATTCCTATAGGGTAAAATACAAACACTTTTTATGTGGCATAAATATAGTGACTTTTGTGATCTGAACTCAACCTTACCTTTCCATTCTCATGTACTCGAACTCAAACTTTGGTTAAACTATACATGTTAGAATTTCCTCAATTCTAATATCTATATTTCCAGATCTCTAGATGTTTCTATTTATCTATCAGTCATCCATATGAAGTCCTTAATGTAACAAATTATAAAAAATAAAACAAAAATGATTTTAAAATAATAAATAAGTAACATAAATGGAAGAATTATTCTGTGTTAGATATCATTCTAAATATTTCACATATATTAACCCATCTACTTCCCCAGTAATCTTATGTTGGTGAAGTATTTATTATTATTATTATTCCCATTTTATATAGGAGGAGATTGAAGCACAAGAACTTTAAGTAAATTTCCTTCAGGTTAAAGGCTAGGAAGTAACCAAGGAAGAATATGAACAGAGTTAGGTCCTAGAGCTGCAGTTTCAGGCCATACACAATATGACTGCCTTTTCTGACATGTCTTTTTTTTTAAGTTTTTATTTAAATACTAGTTAGCTAACATACAGAGCAATATTAGTTTCAGGTTTAGAATTTAGTGATTCATCACTTACATATAGCACCCAGTGCCCAACACAAGTGGCCTCCTTAACACCCATCACTTATTTCACTCATCACCCCACCCACCTCCCCTATAGTAACCCTCAGTGTGTTTCTATAGTTAGGGGTCTCCTTCTTGGTATGCCTCTCTTTTATTTTTTTCCTCCCTATGTTCATTAGTTTTGTTAAATTCCACATATGAGTGAAATCATATGGCATTTGTCTTCCTCTGACTGACTTATTTCACTTAGCATAATACTGTTTGGCTCAATCCATGTCCTTGCAAATGGAAAGAATTAATTCTTTTAAGGCTGAGTAATATGTATATATATATATATATATATATATATATATATATATATATATATATGAGGAGGTGATATATATATATATATATATATATATATATATATATATATACACACACACATTTATTTATTTATTTATTTGAGAGAGAGAGTGCACAGGGGGAGGGGCAGAGGGAGAGGGAGAGAGAAAACCTCAAGCCGACTGAGCATGGAGCCCAATGCAGGGTTTGATATCATAACCCTGAGATCATGACCTGAGCTGAAATCAGGAGTCCGATGCTTAACCAACTGAGCCTCACAGGCACCCCATACAAATTGCTTAACCACTCTGAGCTTTAGTTTACTAATCTGTGAAAGGGAGCTAATAACATATTGCCTCAAATGTTAGAATCCTGAAATTGGAAAGCATTCCACAACCCATATGCCTGCTTACTGTGGGAGTCTGTCCTTCCTTTTTTCTTCCTGCCCTCTTTACTCTCTTTCTTCTTCTAAAAGGCTGTTGCAAAGTTTATTTTTCAGTCTGTGGCATCTTAGAATGTTTAAAAAAAAACACGCCTACTTGATAAACCTGAAACTAATATTGCACTGTATGTTACCTAACTGGAATTAAAAAAAAAAAAAAAAAAAACTTGGAAAAAATTTAAAAAAAATAAGAGATCATTTGATTTGCAAAGCCACACACAACATTGAACTCCTGCCCTATTATCTCTTGGACTTAATTTCTCACCAAAGCTCCACAGAGCTAGAACAAACAATCCTAAAATTTGTATGGAACTACAAAAGACCCTGAATAGCAAAGCAATTTTGAAAACGAAAAGCAAAGCTGGAGGCATCCACAATTCTGGACTTCAAATTATATTACAAAGGTGTAATGATCAAGAGAGTATGGTACTAAAAACAGAAAAATAGATCAATAGAAGAGAAAGAAAGAAGAGAATAGGAAACCCAGAAATACAAAAAAAATATTTGTATATATATATATACACAAATTCATTCTTTTGTGTGTTGTCCAGTTTTCCTAATGTCATTCGTTGAAGAGACTGTCTTTTTCCATTCCATATTCTTTCCTGTTTGTCAGAGATTAGTTGACTATGGAGATTATATATATATATATATATATATATATATTTCAGAATATTCCTCAGCCTTAAAAAATTAATAATAAAAAATTTTATTTTTCCTTCCCTTCCACTATGTTCATCTGTTTTGTTTCTTAAATTACACATATGAGTAAAATTATATGGTATTTGTCTTTCTCTGACTAATTTATTTCACTTAGCATGATACACTCTAATCCCATCCACATCTTTGCAAATGACAAGATTTCATTCTTTCTGATGGTTGAGTAATATTCCATTATATATATATGTATATATATATATATATAATGCATATATAATATAATGTGTGTGTGTATATATATATAATACCACCTCTTCTTTATCCATTCATCAGTCGATGGACATTTGGTCTTTTTCCATAATTTAGCTATTTGATAATGCTGCTACAAACATCAGGGCACATGTTTCCCTTTGAATTAGTGTTTTTGCATCCTTTGGGTAAATGCCTAGTACTGCAATTGCTGGATCACACATATTCCACACGTAAGTGAAAACATGCAGTATTTGCCTTTCTGTGCCTGGTTTATTTCACTTAGCATAACATACTCCAAGTTTACCCATGATGTCATAACTGGCAGGATTTCTTTTTTTAAGGCTGACTAGTATTGTATTGTGTGTGTGTGTGTGTGTGTGTGCATCACACTTTCTTTATTCATCCATCAATGGGCACTTACATTAATTTCATATTTTGGCTCTTGTAAATAATGCTGCAGTGAATGTGGGGGTGCAGATGTCTCTTCAGCATATTGATTTCACATCCTTTGGATACATACCTCGAACTCAGATTGCTGGATAATATGGTATTTTTATTTTTAATTTACTTAGGAACCTCCATATTGATTTCCATAGTGGCTGAGCCAATTTACAATCCCATCAACAGTGTACAGGAGTTCTTTTTCTCCATATCCTTGCCAACACTTCTTATTTCTTTTCTTTTTGAATTATCAAAGCCATTCTATCAGGTGTGAGATGATATCTCATTGTGGTTTTCATGTATAGTTCTCTGATGATTAGTGATGTCAAATATCTCTTCATGCACCTGTTGTCCTTCATGGAGAAGTGCCTGTTCAGATCCTTCACTCAATTTGTAAATGTTTCCTTTTTATTTTCTTGAAATAAAACAAACACACATATAGAGAAAAACCCACTCAATATTGCACCATCTAGGAAGAAACACTGCTAATATTCTGGCATATTTTTCACCCAGCCTTTCCCTGGTTTTGGGAAAAAAATTAATTGAGAAAAAATACTTTTAAAGGAAACTGAAATTTTTCCACTGACTGATGAGTGAAGTATTTAAGGAGGTCTGTCAAATTACTCTAATGGGTGACACATTAAAAAAACTTAACTATTGGGACTACATCAACATAAAAAACCTTAATGTGGGGGCGCCTGGGTGGCTCAGTCATTAAGCGTCTGCCTTCGGCTCAGGTCATGATCCCAGGGTCCTGGGATCGAGCCCCGAATGGGGCTTGCTGCTCCGCGGGAAGCCTGCTTCTCCCTCTCCCACTCCCCCTGCTTGTGTTCCCTCTCTTGTTGTGTATCTCTCTGTCAAATAAATAAATAAAATCTTAAAAAAAAGCCTTAATGTGGTGTATCATATAGATTGATTTATATATACTGAACCACCCTTGCATCCCAGGAATAAACCCCATTTGATCATGATGAATGATTCTTTTAATGTACTGTTGGATTTGATTTGCTAGCATTTTATTGAGAGTTTTTGCATCCCTATTGATCAGGGATATTGGCTTATAGTGGGGAGGGTGTCTTTATCTGGTTTTGGTATCAAGGTAATGCAGGGCTCGTAGAATGAAATTGAAAATTTTCCTTCCTATTCTAATTTTTGGAATAGTGTGAGAATAGGTATTAACTCCTCTTTAAATATTGTAGAATTCACCTCTGAAACCGTATGGACCAGGACATTTGTTTGTTTGAATATTTTTTATTACTACATCAAGAAAATAAAGTATACGAACCATGCAGTCCTTTCATTAGATACAGAAAAGGCATTTGACAAAGTACAACATCCATTCATAATAAAAACTGTCAACAAAGTAGCATTAGAGGGAACATACCTCGACAAAATAAAGGCCATATATGAAAGACCCACAGCTAATATCATCCTCAATGTGGAAAATCTGAGAGCTTATCTTCTATTGTCAGGAACAAGACAAGGATGTGCACTCTGACTACTGTTATGTAACACTACTATAAGTCCTAGCGCCGGCAATCAGACAACAAAGAGTAATAAAAGGGCATCCAAATAAGTAACAAAGAAGTAAATCTTTCAGTATTTGCAGATGACATGATACTTTATATAGAAAACCCAAAAGACTCCATCAAAAATTGCTGGAAGTGATACAAGAATTCAGTAAATTTGCATGATACAAAAGCAATGTGTGGAAATCTGTTGCATTTCTATAAAACCATAATGAAGCAGTGGAAAGAGAAATTAAAGAATCACTGCCATTTACAGTTGCAACAAAAACAATAAGATACCTAGGAATAAACCTAACCAAAGAGGTGGAAGACCTAAACTCTGAAAAGTATAAAACACTAATGAAAGTAATTGAAGATGACAGGAAGAAATGGAAAGACATTCCATGCTCATGGAGCAGAAGGACAAATATTGTTAAAATTTCTTTATTACCCAAAGCAATCTATATATTTAATGCAATCCCTACCAAAATATCAATAGCATTTTCCACAGAGCTAGAACAAACAATCCTAAAATTTGTCTGGAACTAAAAAAGATCTTGAATAGCCAAAACAATTTTGAAAAAGAAAAGCAAAGCCAGAGGCATCACAATTCTGAACTTCAAGTTATATTACAAAGCTGTAATGATCAAGAGAGTATGCTAGTAAAAACAGACACATGAAGAGAATAAAAAACCCAGAAATGAACTCATAACTCCATGGTCAACTAATCTTTGACAGAGCAGGAAAGAATATCCAATGGAAAACGGGAAAACTGGACAGCAGCACACAAAGAAATGAAACTGGACCACTTTCTTACACCATACACAAAAATAAATTCGAAATGGATGAAAGAGCTAAATGTGAGACAGGAAACCATAAAAATCCTTTAGGAGAACACAGTCAGTATCCTCTTTGACAATGATTGTAGCAACTTCTTACTAGATATATCTCTTGAGGCAAGAGAAACAAAAGCAAAACTAAACTACTGGAACTTCATCAAGATAAAAATCTTCTGCACAGTGAAGGAAACAATTTACATAACTAAAAGGTAACCTTCAGAATGGGAGAAGATATTTGCAAATTACATATCTGTTAAAGGGGTAGTATCCAAAATCTATAAAGAACTTATCAAACTCAACACTCAAGTAACCAAATACCCAGTTAAGAAATGGGCAAAAGGCATGAATAGACATTTTTCCAAAGAAGACACCCAGATGGCTAACAGACTCATGAAAAGATGCTCAATGTCACCCATCATCAGGGAAATACAAATCCAAACTACAATGAGATATCACCTCACACCTGTCAGAATGGCTAAAATTAACAACACAGGAAACAACAGATGTTGGTGTGGATGCAAAGAAAGGGTAACTCTTGCACCATTGGTGGAAATGCAAAGTGGTACAGCCACTCTGGAAAACAGTATGGAGGTTCCTCAAATTTAAAAATAAAACTACCCTATGATCCAGCAATTGCACTACTGGGTATTTACCCAAAGGATGCAAAAATACTAATTCAAAGGAAAAGTGCACCCCGATGTTTGTAGCAGCAGCATCTATACTAGCCAAATCATGGAAAGAGTCCAAATGTCCATCGACTGATGAATGGATAAAGAAGAGGTGATTATATATATATATATATATATAAAATTGATATAGATAGATGGATATCATATACAGATACATAGATATATAGATATATAGATAGTGGAATATTACTCATAAGAATGAAATTTTGCCATCTGCAATGAGGTAGATGGAGCTGAGGGTATTATGCTAAGCAAAATAAGTCAGTCATAGAAAGACAAATACCATATGATTTCACTCATATGTGGAATCTCAGAAACAAGACAGATGAACATAAGAGGGAAAAAAAGAGGCAAACCAAGAAGCAGACTCTTAACTATAGAGAACAAACTGAGGGTTGCTGAAAGGAAGGTGGTCAGGCGGGAAGGGTTAAATGGGTGATAGGTATTAAGGAGGGCACTTGTGATGAGCATTAGGTGTTGTAAGTGATAAATCACTACATTCTAAACCTGAAACTAATATTACACTGTATGTTAACTAACTGGAATTTATTTTTTAAAGATTTTACTTATTTATTTGAGAAAAAGAGAGAGCAGGAGAAGAAGCAAAGGGGGAGGGAGAGAGAGGGAGAAAGAATCTTAAGTAGACTCTGCACTGAGCATGAGTCCATCACAGGGCTCGATCTCATGACCCTGAGATCATGACCTGAGCTGAAACGAAGAGTTGGACACTTAACCAAGTTAGCCACCCAGGTGCCCCCTAAGTGGAATTTAAATAAAAACCCGAAACTAAAAAAACAAACAAGCAAACAAAAAAAAAAACACAAAAAAAACCCAATAATAATAAATAAGTAAATAGAAATTAAAAATAAAAATAAGAATGTTGAACTGATACAAACAGTAGGATGTGGTTTCTGGAGGCTGGGGGAAGATATGGGTAAATGTTGATCAAAGGGTACAAAGTTTCAGTTATTCAGGATGAATAAGTTCTGGAGATTTCATGCATAGCATGTTGGCTACAGTTAATAATACAGTATTGTGTACTTGAAATTTTGGTAACTATCTTGATTATGGTAGTAATTTCATTATGTATACATATATCAGAATATTGTATTGTACACTGTAAATATACACAATTTTCACTTGGCAATTACATCTCAGTAAAGCTGAAGAAGTATTTTTAAAAACAAAAAAAAGTTAAAAATTGACACAAACTTCAGAGTCAGACAGAATGAACCTTGAATCCCTGATCCAAAACTTATTAACTGTGTAAGCTTGAGTAAGTCACTTTGAATCTCAGTTGTCTCAGCTAAATTTGGAGAACTTAAAAGTATTTACCTCACAGGGATGTTATGATGTTAAATTAGATAATGTATGCAATGTGCTTAGCATGGTGCCTAGCACACTGTGTTAGCATTCAACAAATGTTTGTTATAAATGTTTAGTATTCTGTGCTTTATAAAATTTCCACAATGGAAATGCATTTCGTTGATCATTACATCAGAAACTAATGATATATTATATCTTGGCTAATTGAATCTAAATTTTAAAAAAGAAAATGCATTTCTTTAATAATCATGAAATGTTTAAATTCATAATTCTTAAAATATACTAATATTTTATAACCCTGAAGAAGAGTACAATTGTCACTATATGCTGTGACAAATGTGTCTAGGTGTTTATTAGCATGGAAACCTACTGTAGCAGCCTTTAAAGTGTTCCTCATCATGATCTCCACTGCCCCGACCTCACAAACATTAGCCTTCCTCAAAAAGCTTGCTTAAAGTAGTGTACTTCTTGAATTCCTCTGAGGAGAAGCCAGGATTACAGCTGGCTGCAAGCTGAAGTACTCCATGCTTTTCACACTTCTGAGACCAGATTTCCCAGTGTGTGTAATAACACTGGCATAATTTATGAAAAGTACAAAAGTGACATAGTAGTATATGGAGATATACACAGTGAGATCAACTCATTCTGAAAATACCTCTTCAAGGAATCAGCTGCATGGCCCAGTGCTGCCATAATTCAAAGGACTTACATAGTCATTGGCAGGCTCTTTTGTGGCCCTGTCTCTGACTTAGGCCAAGTCCTCATAATTACTTGCCTGGACCACCACAGCAGTCTTCTAAAAGGGTTTTCTTTTCCCTATTCTTCCTTTCCAGACCATTCTTTTTTTTTTTAAGATTTTACTTATTATTATTATTATTATTTTTGACAGAGAGAAACACAGCAAGAGAGGGAACACAAGTAGGGGGAGAAGGAGCGGGAGAGGGAGAAGCAGGCTTCCCACTCAGCAGGGATCCCAAGGCAGGGCTTTATCCCAGGACCCTGGGATCATGACCTGAGCTGAAGGCAGATACTTAACCACTGAGCCCCCCCAGGCACCCCCCAGACCATTCTTTATATTTATCAGAGTAGTCAAGGAAATATGAATTTGACCATTTCACTAACCTGTCCAAGGTCTTCTCATTGCCTAAACATTCTCACCTAGGATGTGGTTATCAATTGTGAGATATGCTCGAATGAATAAATGAGATAATGAATTAGTAATGTAATGTGTCCTCCTTCCATTTTTATGGATGAGGCTATTGAAGCCTAGAGAAGGCAGTAATTTGGTAATGGTCATTGAACAAGTCGACAAATATAACACTAGAACCAAGGATTCCTGATTCCCAGGCCAGAGTTATACCTAACTAGTGTATCTTCTGGCCATAGGCTGACCCTTGAAACAAATATCTAGTGAGCTCAGATGCCTACAAAGGCCATAACCCTGGGCATTTGGTGGATCTAGAGAAAGAATTAGGTCATCTCCCTTGCCTCATCATCTTGTTTTCAGTATCCCAGATTTTGTCATTCTTTCAATATGAAAACAAAAACAACAAAATAATAACAGCTTGAGTACTGCGTCTGTGCCAAATACTTTGCTAAGTCTTTTATGTGCACTATCTTATTTAATTCTCTCAACAACTATGAAAAGCAAATGGCATTGCTATCCCGACTTTACATATGAGGAAGCTCATCAAGAAGTAAAGTGACTTGCTAAAATTGAGACATCAATAAGTCATGGAATTGAGATTTGAACTTAGGACTGTCTCACTCCAGAACCTGTGATAGAATTCTCCAGAGAAAGTCTGTCAGTTCTGCCTCTTTTCCTCATATCTGCATTATTTGCACATGCTCAACAACCTCCCCACCTTAGTTTCCCACCAGACTTCAAGGATCCAGTAGCTTGGAAAAGAAACACATAGCAAAATTATTTGCATTAATTTATTGCAGGCAAAATATACTAAAGAAGACTTGGGAGTTTAAATTTAAATTTTATTTTCCTATTAAACAAAACTAACACAAAATACACTTTCACAAAGGCCATCTGCAAAGTGAAATGTTTCCCAGTGTAAAGTGCTCTGTAACTGTGAAAAAACTGCTGGCACAGAAAGCAGCTAAGTGATTTTTACCCTTACTCCTCAACTCCTTTCACTAATCAGAGTTAGATAGGTAAATGAAGTTAGGGAGGAAAATGGCTGAAAATGGTTAAGGAAAATGAGACATGTATATCTAAAGACAGGAAATGTGGCACAGTAGAGAGACACAGTAGAGAGACCTGGTCACAGGCTTGGCTCTGGCACTGATTCCCTGTGGCACCTCAGGTTAGTTCCTTTCCTTCCCTGGGCCACATTTTCATGCTTCAAAAATGTAGGTTTCTCAATCCCATAATTCTCTCAGAGCACCCTTTCAATTCTTTCTTATTCCATGAGAGGTAACTAAAAGGTGGGGAAAATACTTCTAACCCCAAAGGCAGGATATCTGGATTCTATACCCAGATGTTTCTGTGGGACTGTTTTCAGATTAAACTCACATTTAAATTGGTGGACTAGGAGTAAAGTAGATTGCCTTCTATAATGTGTGTGAGCCTCATCCAATCAGTTGAAAGCCTAAAGATGACAAAAAGCTGACCTCTCCGGAGCAAGAGGGAATTCTCCAGCAGACTGCCTTTGGATTCAGACTGCAACTCTCTTGATTCTTCAGCCTGCTAGTCTATCATATTAGATTTTGGATGCACCAAGTCTCCACAATCATGTGAGTCAATTCCTTAAAATAAATCTTTCTCTGTAAATACACAGCACATAGAATTCATGGCTTTTTTCCCATGATTCTTTAGTCTTTCAAAGTTAATTTTTTTAATTTTCATTTTTGAATATTTCCTTTTTTTTTGAATTTTTCTTTTTCCCTTTTTCTACCAACACCTTATCAATCCCTTTTTTAAAAAATATTTTTTATTTTTCATTTTTAGAGTCATATTCTATCCATTCATAGTAGTTAACCTTATTTTTGGTATATATATATATATATATTTTTTAAATTTATATTTATATAAGTATATTTATATAAGTATATTTATAAATATAAATATATTTATATTTATAAATATATATTTATATTTATATTTATATCTATTTATATATATATATAGTTCTCTCTTTAAAATTTTGGGATACAGTTTCTTCTAACAGACCAAAATATACCCAAAATCTCTACTGTATGGCTTTGTTCTAGTCTCCTGCATGATCACATTCTCTCCCTTTTTTTTTTTTAATCCTCTTCTTTCTTTTTTCAACCAACTTCTTATCAACTCCTTTTATAAAATCTTTTATAATTTTCATCTTTACAGTCATATTCCATCCATTCATCATATTAACCCTTATTTTTGTACATATATAAGCTTTTCTTTCTTTAAAATTATGAGAGGCACTTTCTTCTGACAGACCAAAATACACCCAAAATCTAGTGTGTGGAACTGATCTATGCACTAGCCTGATCATATTTGATCATATTCTGTTTTTTTTGTTTGTTTGTTTGTTTGGGTTTTTTGTATCTTTTTCTTTTTTCTTTCCCTTTCTTTTCCCCCAGTTTCAAGTCTGTTCTGATTTGTTTAGTGTATTGTTCTTCTGGGGTGGTTGTTACCCTGTTAGCATTTTGTTCTCTCATTCATCTATTCTCCTCTGGACAAATTGACAAGATGGAAAAAGTCACCTCAAAGTAAAGAACAAGTGGCAGTACCCACTGCAAGGGACCTAATCAATATGGATATGAGTAAGATGTCAGAACTACAGTTTAGAATGACGATTTTAAAGATACTAGCTGGGCTTGAAAAAGCATGGAAGTTATTAGAGAAACCCTTTCTGGAGAAATAAAAGAACTAAAATCTAACCAAGTCGAAATCAGGCTACTAATGGGGTGCAAAAAAAATGGAGGCTCTAACTCTTAGGATAAATGAGGCAGAAGAGAGAATTAGTGATATAGAAGACCAAATGATGGAAAATAAAGAAGCTGACAAAAAGAGAGATAAACAACTACCGGATCACGAGGGAAGAATTCGAGAGATAAGTGATACCATAAGACAAAACAACCTTAGAATAATTGGGATCCCAGAAGAAGAAGAAAGAGAGAGAGGGGAAGAAGGTATATTGGAGCAAATTATAGCAGAGAACTTCCCTAATTTGGGGAAGGAAACATGCATCAAACTCCAGGAGGCACAGAGAACCCCCCTCAAAATCAATAAAAATAGGTCAACACCCCGACATCTAATAGTAAAATTTACGAGTCTCAGAGACAAAAAGAAAATCCTGAAGGCAGCTTAGGAGAAGAGATCTGTAACCTACAATGGTAGAAATATTAGATTGGCAACAGACCTATCCACAGAGACCTGGCAGGCCAGAAAGGACTGGCATGATATCTTCAGAGCACTAAATGAGAAAAATATGCAGCCAAGAATACTATATCCAGCTAAGCTGTCATTGAAAATAGAAGGAGAGATAAAAAGCTTCCAGGACAAACAAAAACTAAAGGAATTTGCAAACATGAAACCAGCCCTACAAGAAATATTGAAAGGGGTCCTCTAAACAAAGAGAGAGCCTAAAAGCAACACAGACTAGAAAGGAACACAGACAATATACGTTAACAGTCAACTTACAGGCAATACAATGGCACTAAATTCCTATCTTTCAATAGTTACCCTGAATGTAAATGGGCTAAATACCGCAATGAAAAGACACAGGGTATCACATTGGATAAAAATATAAGACCCATCGATATGCTGTCTGCAAGAGACTCATTTTAGACCCAAAGACACCCCCAGATTGAAAGTGAGGGGGTGGAAAACCATTTACCATGCTAATGGACACCAAAAGAAAGCTGGGGTGGCAATCCTTATATCAGACAAATTAGATTTTAGACCAAAGACTATAATAAGAGATGAGGATGGACACTATATCCTACTTAAAGTGTCTATCCAACAAGAAGATCTAACAATTGTAAATATCTATGCCCCTAACATGGGAGCAGCCAATTATATAAGCCAATTAATAACAAAAGCAAAGAAACACATGGACAACAATACAATAATCGGGGGGACTTTAACACCCCACTCACTGAAATGGACAGATCATCTAAGCAAAAGATCAACAAGGAAATACAGACTTTAAATGACACACTGGACCAAATGGACTTCACAGACATATTCAGTATGTTCTATCCCAAAGCAACAGGATACACATTTTTCTCTAGTGCCCATGGAATATTCTCCAGAATAGATCACATCCTAGGTCACAAATCAGGTCTCAACTGGTAACAAAAGATTGGGATCATTCCCCACATATTTTCAGACCATTATGCTTTGAAACTAGAACTCAATCACAAGAGGAAAGTTGGAAAGAACTCAAATACTTGGAGGCTAAAGAGCATCCTACTAAAGAATGGAAGGGTCAACTAGGAAATTAAAGAAGAATTAGAAAAATATCATGGAAACCAATGAAAATGAAAACACAACTGTTCAAAATCTTTTGGATGCAGAAAGTATATAGCAATACAAGCCTTTCTCAAGAAACAAGAAAGGTCTCAAATACACAACCTAACCCTACACCTAAAGGAACTGGAGAAAGAACAGCAAATAAAGCCTGAACCCAGCAGGAGAAGAGAAATAATAAAGATCAGAGCAGAAATCAATGAAATAGAAACTAAAGAACAGTAGAACAGATCAAAGAAACTAGGAGCTGGTTCTTTGAAAGAATTAATAAGATTGATAAACCCCTGGCCAGACTTATCAAAATATAAGAGAAAGGACTCAAATAAATAAAATCATGAATGAAAGAGGAGAGATCACAACCAATACCAAAGAAATACAAACAATTATAAGAACATATTATGAGCAACTCTAGGCCAGCAAATTAGATGATCTGGAAGAAATGGATGCATTCCTAGAGATGTATCAACTACCAAAACTGAAACAGGATGAAATAGAAAACCTGAACAGACCTATAACCACTAAGGAAATTGAAGCAGTCATCAAAAATGTCCCAACAAACAAAAGCCCAAGGCCAGATGGCTTCCCAGGGGAATTCTATCAAACATTTAAAGAAGAATTAATACCTATTCTTCTGAAACTGTTCCAAAAAATACAAATGGAAGGAAAACTTCCAAACTTGTTTTAGGTGGCCACCATTACCTTGATCCCAAAACCAGACAAAGACCCATGAAAAAGGAGAATTACCGACCAATATCCTTGATGAACATGGATGCAAAAATTCTCACCAAAATACCAGCAAATAGGGTCCAACAGTACATTAAAAGGATTATTCACCACGACTAAGTGGGATTTATTCCTGGGCTGCAAGTTTGGTTCAACATCCACAAATCAATCCTTGTGATACAATACATTAATAAAAGAAAGAACAAGAACCATATGATCCTCTCAATAGGTGCAGAAAAAAGCATTTGAGAAAGTACAGCATCCTTTCTTGATCAAAACTCTTCAGAGTATTGGGATAGAGGGTACATACCTCAATATCAAAAAGCCATTTATGAAAAACCCACAGTGAATATCATTCTCAATGGGGAAAAACTAAGAGCTTTTCCCCTAAGATCAGGAACAAGAAAGGGATGTCCACTATCACCACTGCTATTCAACATAGTATTAGAAGTCCTAGCCACAGCAATCATACAACAAAAAGAAAGAAAAGGCATCTGAATCAGCAAAGAAGAAGTCAAACTCTCACTCTTTGCAGATGATATGATACTTTATGTGGAAAACCCAAAAGACTCTACCCCAAAACTGCTAGAACTCATACAGGAATTCAGTAAAGTGGCAGGTTATAAAATCAATGCACAGAAAATCAGTGGCATTCTTATACACCAACAAGTCAGAAGAAAGAGAAATTAAGGAGTCGATCTCATTGACAATTGCACTCAAAAATATAAGATACCTAGGAATAAGTCTAACCAAAGAGGCAAAGAATCAGTACTCAGAGAACTATAAAATACTCATGAAAGAAATTGAGGAAGACACAAAGAAATGGAAAAAATGTTCCATGCTCATGGATTGGAAGAACAAATACTGTGAAGATGTCAATGCTACCTAGAGCAATCTACACATTTAATGCAATCCTTATGAAAATACCATCCACTTTTTTCTTTTTTTTAAAGATTTTATTTATTTATTTATTTATTTATTTATTTATTTATTTATTTGAGAGAGAGAGAAACAGCATGAGAGGGGATAGGGTCAGAGGGAGAAGCAGGCCTCCGCCGAGCCAGGAGCCTGATGTGGGACTCGATCCCAGGACTCCGGGATCATGACCTGAGCCAAAGGCAGTCACTTAACCAACTGAGCCACCCAGGTGCCCCCATCCACTTTTTTCAAAGAAATGGAACAAATAATCCTAAAATTTGTATGGAACCAGAAAAGACCCTGAATAGCCAGAGGAATGTTGAAAAAGAAAAGCAAAGCTAGCAACATCACATTTCCAGACTTCAAGCACTATTACAAAACTGTCATCATCAAGACAATATGGGACTGGCACATAAACAGACACCTAGATCAATGGAACAGAATAGAGAGCCCAGAAATGGACCCTCAACTCTATGGTCAACTAATCTTCGACAAAGCAGGAAAGAATGTCCAATGGAAAAAAGTCTCTTCAACAAATGGTGTTGGGAAAACTGGACAGCCTCATGTAGAAGAATGAAACTGGACCATTTCCTTACACCACACACAAAAATAGACTCCAAATGTTTGAAAGACCTCAATGTGAGACAGGAGTCCATCAAAATCCTAGAGGAGAACAGAGGCAGCAACTCTTCGACCTCAGCTGCAGCAAATTCTTCATAGAAACATAACCAAAGGCAAGGGAAGCAAGGGCAAAAATGAACTATTGGGGCTTCATCAAGATAAAAAGCTTTTGCACAGCAAAGGAAACAGTCAACAAAACCAAAAGACAACCAACAGAATGGGAGAAGATATTTGCAAATGACATATCAGATAAAGGGCTAGTATCCAAAATCTATACAGAACTTCTTAAACTCAACACCCAAAGAACAAATGATCCAATCAAGAAATGGGCAGAAGACATGAACAGACATTTTTCCAAAGAAGACATCCAAATGGCCAACAGACACATGAAAAAGCGCTCAACATTGCTTGGCATCAGGGAAATCCAAATCAAAACCTTAATGAGATACCACCTCACACTAGTCAGAATGGCTAAAATTAACAAGTCAGGAAACGATAGATGTTGGTGGGGATGCGGGGAAGGGGGAACCCTCCTACACTGTTGGTGGGAATGCAAGCTCATACAGCCACTCTGGAAAACAGTATGGAGGTTCTTCAAAAAGTTGAAAATAGAGCTACCATATGATCCAGCAATTGCACTACTGGGTATTTACCCCAAAGATACAAATGTAGGGATCCGGAGGGGTAAGTGCACCCTGATGTTTATAGCAGCAATGTCCACAATAGCCAAACTATGGAATGAGCCAAGATGTCCATGGACAAATGAACAGATAAAGAAAATGTGATATATATACACAATGGAATATTATGCAGCCATCAAAAGGAATGAAATCTTGCCATTTGTATGACATGGATGGAACTGGAGGGTGTTAGGCTGAGCAAAATAAGTCAATCATATAAAGACATGTATCATATGACCTCAGTGATATGAGGAATTCTTAATCTCAGGAAACAATCTGAGTGTTGCTGGAGTGGTGGGGGGGAGGGATGGGGTGGCTGGGTGATAGACATTGGGGAGGGTATGTGCTATGGTGAGAGCTGTGAATTGTGTAAGAGTGTTGAATCACAGTTCTGCACCTCTGAAACAAATAATATATATTTTAAAAAAGAAGAAGTGGATAGCAGGAAGGGAAAAATGAAGGGGGTAAATCAGAGTGGGAGATGAGCCATGAGAGACTATGGACTCTGAGGAAGAAACTGAGGGTTCTAGAGGGGAGGGGGTGGGGGATGGGTTAGCCTGGTGATCGGTATCAAAGAGGGCATGTACTGAATGGAGCACTGGGTGTTACACACAAGCAATGATCATGGAACTCTACATCAAAAACTAATGATGTAATGTATGGTGATTAACATAACATAATAAAATTTAAAAAAAGGAAAAGAAAATGAGGGGGGGGAAAAAGAATCTGAGAAGTTTGGCCACACAAAAGGGATTGATTTCTTCTTCCTGAGGTTGCACTGAGGAGTGGGGGCAGCAATCATTCAGATCTGGGGTTGAGGATTGGAGCACCACCATATTTACTTTTTTTTCATTGTCTAAAGCAGCATGAAAAGCCTTCAGGGAAGAAAAGCCACATAGAACAACCTTAAACAGCTTACACTGAGCCCAGACCCCTGGCAGAGGTGAAGCAACTTTGCCCAGGCAAAGACACCTGAGAATCAGTACATCAGGTCCCTCCCACTGAAGACTAGCAGGAACATCAGGCGAATACCAAGTTTATGGATCACATAGAACTGTAAATAGCCTGTGCTAGGGGAAAATAGTTTATAGAATTCAAGGTTTTTTTCTCATGAGTCTCTAGTCTTTCAGTTTAAAATTTTCTTTTTCTTTTTTCTTTTCAACTTGTTTCTTATTTTATCAACTCTTTGTTTTTAAGTCTTTTTTTAACTTTCATTTTTACATTTACATTTTATAGGTATATTCTTCATTTTTGGCTTCCTTTCACTGTATTCAGTTTTAATTTTGTATATTGCTTTCTTTACAATTTAGGATTTAGTGTCTTCTAATAAACAAACGAATCAAAATACACCCAGGACCAAGTGGATCATCCTGTTTTGTCCATCTGGGAGATTATATTCTCTCCCCCACCTTTTTTTTTTCCTTTTTCTTTTCTTTTTTGGTTACTGGCCTCTTTGGATTTGTCTAGTATGTATTTTGCTGGGGTCATGGTTGATATTTTTGATTTTGGTCTCTCATTCATACATTCTTCTCTGGGCAAAATAACCAGAAGGAAGAATTCAAAACAAAAGAAGAGAGTCTGTTTCTTGGTTTGTCTCTCTCTCTCTCTTTACCTTTACTCATTTGTTTTGTTCCTTAAATTCCACACATCAGTGAAATCATAAAAGTATTTGCCTTTCTCTGATTGACTTATTTCACTTGGCATTATACCCTCTAGTTAATCCATGTTGTTGCAAATGGCAAGATTTCATTCTTTTTATGGCTGAACAATTTTCCATTGCATATATACCATAACTTCTTTATCCATTCATCTACTGATGGACACTTGGGCTGCTTCCATAAGTTGACTATTGTTTATAATCCTGCTATAAACATAGGGGTGCATTTATCCTTTTGAATTAGTGTTTTTGTATTTTGGGGGTAAATGTCCAGTAGTTCCATTACCAGTTTGTAGGGTAGTTCTATTTTTCACTTTTTGAGGAAACTCCATACTGTTTGGCACCATGGCTGCACTAGTTGCATTCACACCAACAGTACAAGAGGGTTCCTCATTCTCCATATCCTCACCAACACTCTTTGTCTCTTCTGTTTTTTATTTTAGCCATTCTGACTGCTGTGATGTGATATCTCATTGTAGTTTTGATTTGCATTTCCCTGATGAATGATGTTGAACATCTTTTCATGTGTCTGTTGGCCATCTAGATGTCTTTTTTGAAAAATGTCTATTCATGTCTTCTGCCCGTTTTTTTTTTTTTTTTTTTTTTAGGGGGGGGGAGGGGGGGGGGGGGAGGGAAAAGGAGAGAGAGAATCTTAAGCAGGTTCTATGCCCAGCACAGAGTCTGATGCAGGGCTCTATTTCACAACCCTGACATCATGACCTCAGTTGAAATCAAGAGTAGGATACTTAACCAACTGAGCCACCCAGGTGCCCCACTTCTGCCCATTTTTAAACTGGATTATTTCGGGGGCTTTTTGGTGTTGAGTTCTAAAGTTCTTTGTATATTTTGTCAGATATGTCATTTGCAAGCATCTTTTCCCATTTAGTAGGTTGCCTTTTATTTATGTTGGTAGATTCTTTCCCAGTGTGGAAGCTTTTTATTTTGATTAGTCACAATAGTGTATTTTTGCTTTTGTTTACCTTGCCTCCAGAGACATATCTAAAAAATATTGCTACAGCTGATGTCAGAGAAATTACTGCCTGTGCTCTTTTCTAAGATTTTTATGGTTTCAGGTCTCACATTTAGGCCTTTAACTCATTTTGAATTTATTTTTTGCATATGGTATTTAAAAGTGGTCTGGTTTCATTCTTTTGCATATAGCTTTCAAGTTTTCTCAACACCATTTGTTGAATAGACTATCTTTTACCCATTGGATATTTTTTCTTGCTTTGTCCACAATTAATTGACCACATAGTTGTGGATTCATTTCTGGGTTTTCTATTCTGTTCCATTGATCTATGTGTCTATTTTTTGCCATTACCATATTATTTTGTTCTCTACAGCTTTGTAATAAAACTTGAAATATGGAATTATGATGCTTCCACCTTTGCTTTTCTTCTTCAAGGTTGCTTTGGCTATTCATGGTTTTTGTTTTTCCATACAAATTTTAGGATTGTTTGTTTTAGTTCTGTGAAAAATGCTATTGGCATTTAATAGAAATAGAGAGTAAAACAGTGATTGTCAGACACTGTGGGGTGGGGGAAATGGAAAGATATTTGTCAAAGGCAGAAACTTCCTGCAATAAGATAAATAAGTTCTAGGGTTCAAATTCATGTCATTGTGACTATAATTAACTGTACTGTATTATATACTTTTAAATTGTTGAATGTAGATCTTAAATATTAGTGCTACCAAAAGAATGGTAGTTATATGAGGGAATTAAGATGTTAACTAATCTTATTGTGGTAATCATTTTACAATATATAGGTTCATCAAAGCATCACATTTTTTCCCTTATACTTATATATGTCATATGTTAATAACATCTCAATAAAGCAGGACAAAAGATAAAAGCAATACAAAAATTAAAAATTCAGGATGATATAAAAATAAAATAATAATTATAGGTAATATTTATGTAATGCTTACCTGGTGTCAGCCTTTATTCTAACTATTATCTGTAAATGAGCTCATTTTATCTTTACATCAGCCTTATTATAATTCTATTTTAAGATGAGAAAACTGAGGCTCAGCTAAGTGAAGCCACTTGCCCAACTTCACACAGCTAGAAAGCAGAATAAGTTGGGATTTGAAAACAGCAGTCTAGCTCTAGAGTCTAGCTCTTAATTACAAAACAGAACAGCACAGGGGCGCCTGGGTGGCTCAGTCGGTTAAGCGGCTGCCTTCGGCTCAGGTCATGATCCCAGGGTCCTGGGATCGAGCCCCACATCAGGCTCCCTGCTCGGCGGGAAGCCTGCTTCTCCCTCTCCCACTCCCCCTGCTTGTGTTCCTTCTCTCGCTGTGTCTTTCTCTGTCAAATAAATAAATAAAATCTTAAAAAAAAAAAAAAAAACAGAACAGCACAAATGTATGAACTGCACAAGTGTGGCCTCAGGAATCAGACAGCCTGGGTTCCAATTCAAGTCCTGACATTTACCAGCTGTGTGAAATTGGTCAAAATACTCCACTTCTTTGTACTTTGGTTTTCTCTGTGAAAAAGAAGTAATAATAGCATATAAATCAGAGGGCTGCTGAAAGGAGTCAATGAGATAAAGCACATAAGCATGCTAAGGTTGTCTCTGACATAATGTACTCAATAAATGTTACCTATAAGCATTTAGAAAAGACAGAACTTTGTGGGGTTTATATATTTGGGAATGATGGGAGCCAGTAAAGAAAGAGGGTGATGCTATTATGAAGAGAAATAAAGAATTCAAAATTAAAAAAAAAAGAATTAGAAATAGGCAGTATCATGACAGTCGACAGAAGCATGTGGTAATGTAATGTAGTTAATTGGTCTTAATTAGACCATAACCTCCACAACCCTTAATCTGTGTTAAGTCCCAGTTCTGCTATTTTCAGTGGCTACATGACATTGAGCAGGTTATGTAATCCCAAATCTGCCTCAGTGTTTTTATATGTAAAGAGAGAACACCATTAGTACTTACCACAAAGAGTACTGGGATGATTAAATGCACTAACACATACAAAGCACTTTGAACAATATTTGACACACAAGATGCTCCCAATGAATGTTGGCTTGTATTATTTCCAAATTGAGAGAAATATTTGCTTAATGAAGTTTGGCAGCACCTATGAAAGGAAAGGAGACAGAAAGAATAAAGGGAAACCTAACATTTAAGTGTGCATGTCTTCAAATCCATCCCCTCTTCTTCATCCCCACTGCCCAGGACCTTGTTTGGATCCTTATTATTTCTCACCTGGTCTTATTGTATATGGAGTGGAACAAGTAGGACATGAGTTGAGGAAAAAGAAACAACCTTGTTTGCCTGGATCATCAGGTTGAAGAAGGTTCTTGATTGCTTGGTGAGAGAATTTAGACTTGACCCTAAAGGCAATAGGGAGTCCTGGAAGATTTTGGAACAAAAAATAGTATTGTAGAATTGTGGGTATGTTTTTAATTATCTTAATTGAATTAAGATTAGGTTTGGGAAACTAATTAGAAGACTTTCCAATTACCCAGATAGAGATGATTAGTGCCTGACAAGTTACTAAAGAAGGAAAGACAGGATACAAGAAATACTGGGGAAGCTAATGAGATGTTGAAAATTAATTTAGTCACTCAATATTCATTGAACATCTATTATATGTCTGGTATGGTGACAGGCTTTGGGGATTCAGCAACATATAATAATTCATTCATCAACAAATATTTATTGAACAATGACAAAGTCATGCATTGTTCTAGGAGCTGGAGATTCAGCAGTGGTTCCTGTTTTCAAGGAGCTCAAACCCTAGACTGGAGAAAGATAATTAAGGTAGATTTTGACAATGCTGGGATAAAGATTAAATCAGCATGAAACCTAGTCTGTTCTGGCAATGGGAGAATGCTACCTAAACTGTGTCATCCTCAGGAGTAAAATAACAGGGGTGGAAGTAAGAGAGAAAAGAAGAGACCAGGTTGTGAAGGTTTTTGATGTCACAATAGAAAGTTTCAACTCTTTCTTTTGGGCAAAAGGTGGGCATTACAGGATTTAAATAAGGGTGTTTGATCCAATTTTAGAAATGTTGCTCTGAGAGTAAAGGTGGGGTGGACTAGTTTGTAAATGTAAAGACAGTGTAGAATGTAAAGAACAGAGAAGACTCCCAAATTTCTAGCAGGTCAGAAAAGTCCCATAGAGATCCTCCAATATTAACCAACTTCATTCAATTTTATAGACTGAGATTCCAGAGAGGTCAAGTGACTGGTTGTATAGCTAATAAAATAGCAAACCTTAAATCTATAGGTCTGCTCTGATTCTCAGTATAGTGTTCTGATTACTATTTCCTGGTTTGGAACTAGAAGATGGTCAGTAAAAAGGACTACAAGAATAGGGATGGCAAGTATGGACAGCAAGATAATGAGAGAGAGATTAGAAGACAGGATTTCAAACTGGGTCTGGGGGGGCAGTAAGGGGTGAAGGGTGGGAGAAGCTTTGTTTTTTCCACATTAGTAACTCCAAAGTTTTACAAACCTTACCACTAAAAAAGGAACATTCCTTTGTCACAAGGCCAAGGAAAGGTGAATGGCAAGAGAGTTGGAGGGGAGCGTGCTAAGAAAGTATATGCAGTCTGTAAAGGAAACATGGGATGTAACCTTTAAAGAACAAGTCAGAAAGTTGAGATTTTTGCCTATTTTGCTAACCACAGCCTCAATCACGAAAGATGTACTCCAGTGCCCTCTGCTGAATCCTAAAGGCTGTCTACCTATCTTTGAGCGAGGCAGGCTCAGAGAAAAAGCTAAGATGGCGGCGACGCCCGAACACTGTATTTCTGTCATAGAGCATAATGGGAAGGATTTGGAAGCAATAACTGGAGGATGGACCCCAGACGCTGACCGCTGGATTTGGGGTTTTGAATCCCAGAGCTGTGACAGCACCTTCCTTGCGAAAGCACTTTGGAAAATCTGAAGAGGTCTCTGACAGGTATGGCGATGTTGTCATTAATGCAGACAATCCAGTAGGCGGCGGTAGAGGGCAGCATGCTAGCCACAGCCATTCTTTATTTCTATCTACAACTGAGCTGTTACGACAGGATTTGAAGCTGAGTTAAAGTTTAAGATTGGTGGAATTTAGACTTTAGAGCAAAGAATTTTAATCTGAGACACTTGGGTGAGTCACATAGCAGGGCTTTGTGGCAGTGGTGAAGATCAGTGAGTGAAGGCTTTGAAATAGTATATAAAAACATTCATGTGTAATTTTCTGTGCATTTTAGGGTAGAGAGTGTTCAAAGATTTCATTAGATTTTCCCAAAGGGATTGGTGAATCTTTCCTTTAAAAAGGTGAGGTTCTAGGCCAAAGATAAGGTGCTCTAATGATTATGTAGAACTTTAGAGCCAGACTGGTTTCACATCTATACTCCACTAACCCCTAGCTGTGTGATCTTAGGCAAGCATCTTAATCTGTCTGTGCTTCAGTTACTCATCTGTAAAATGAGGATAACAGCAGTGACTACCTCTCAAAGTTGTTATAAAATTAGTTTATTAACTAAAAATTTTTATAATAAGCATTTATTAAGTAAAAATAATTTAATATCTTCCCCAAAAGTTTAATAACCCTTGGTAGCATTAGAGGATCTCATGTTGTTACACTATCAACATCAATTCTCTCCTTTGATCCTCCTTATGATTTTATAGGGTTGGTTAACACATAAGGAGAATTGAGACAGGGACAGGCTAAATAACTTTACATAAGGTTGTTCAGCTAGTCAGTGACAAAGTTAGGATTCTAGATTCTTAGCCTAGTGCTGTTTCTATTATGCTGTGATGGACTGGTGCAAAGGACCTTATAGAAACTTGGGTTAAATCTTCTAACAATGACTCTCATTGAGAATAAATCCTCTGGTGGTTCTGTATCTATCCTGGGCTTGAACATATGTGACAGGGAGCAAATTGCATATTGGGCAACCCAACTCATTTATAGTAGAGTAACTTAATTGTGATGTGCCCTATTAACATTCAGATTTGTCCAGGTTTCTCACATGTTAAAAGAAAGTAAAAGCTTTCCTTGACACTGTTCCATCTCCAGTTGTCACCTTCTCTCCTTCTCTTCTCAGTAGGCTTCAAAAAAGAGGGTTGGGTTTCAAAGCCTTCACTTCTGCTTCCCCTATCAACTCACTTCCCTAAGCATATTATCAGTACCCTTCTTATTGGCAAGGCCAGTAGACACTCTTTTGACCCATGTGCTACTTAATAACCTTATTGACCCTTGATCTGTAAGGTACCATCTCCCTCTCCTTTTATGGTTTATTTTCCTCTGCCTATTCCTTAAGTATTGATATTCTGTAGACATATGTCCTTGGCCTTTTCTTCTTATGTTACATTTATTTCCTGGACGATCTTATCCCCTCACTCAGTTTCAAACAACACCTGAAGCTAATGGCTATTAAATTTATGTCCACAGCTCAGGCTGCTTTCCTCAACTTAAGACCTACTTATCAAACTGCCTACCATACATCTCACAAGCACCTCCAGCTCTTTTTTCTTTTTTTAAATTTTATTATGTTATGTTAGTCACCATACAATACATCATTGGTTTTTGATGTGGTGATCCACGATCCACTGTTTTCGTATAACACCCAGTGCTCCATGCAGTACGTGCCCTCCTAAATACCCATCACCAGGCTCTTTTTTCAAAAACTGAATTTGTCATTTTCCCCTTGCCTTAGATCCAAAGTGCTGCTGTCCAACTTAGTCACCAAAACCAGAACTTTGGCTATAATTCTTGATTTATTTGTTCTACTTTAACTCTTACACCCCACCAATCATCAATTTACCTGTTCATTTAACAAGTACTAACTGAACACCTATTTTGTTTCCAGCATTATGCTAGGTGCTGAGGATATAGCACCTAGTTCAGTCCCTAACACAACCCATATCTTTGTGCAACTTTCATTCCATTATCAAGGCAAATATTAAGCTGTGATTTACACAATTACAATTTTAAGTCCTGAGAATGATGACTGGTGTGCTATGGAAGCACCTAATGTGGAGTCATGGAAGACTTCCCTGAGGAGGTGATATTTGAATTGAGGGCTGAGGAATGAATAGGAATTCATTACATAAAGAGAAGTAAGAGAGTCTGGACAGAGGAGAGAGCATGTGTACAAGGTCCAGAGACAGTGAGGAGGGTGACATATTTGAGAATCAAAAAGGCTATTGTGTGGGGCACTTAGAGAACACAGGACAAAGTAGCATGAAACAAGGCTGGGAAGGTGGGCAGAATCTTTATAGGCCATAGGAAGAATTTGGACTTTTTCCTAAGACTAATGAGGAGCAACTGAAGAGTTTTCATCAGAGAAGTGACATGGTCAAATTTGGGTTTTGAAACGATAACTCTGCCTGCTGAAAAGCAAACCAGAAGACTGGGGAGACCAGTTAGGATGCTTCTGAGGTAGATCAGGCAAGAGAGGTGGTGGCTTCTATTAGTTTTGTAACAGTGAAGGTCAGAGAGATGGGCATAATCAGGGATTATTTTAGCAAATAAAACAATAGGACATCAAGATTGACTAGATATGATGGGTAAGAGGTGGAGACATAGCGAGAATAAAAGTCCTAGGTTTCTAGTTTCTTGCTTGAAAAACTAAGCGAAGGTGGTGTCATTTTCTTAGTTGGGAACAGTATAAGGAAGAACAAGTTTGGGGTACAGTGAGATGATTAATTGAATTTGAGATATCATAGTTTAATCGAAATTTTTTTTTGCTTTCCCAGTGATACATAAAATAATGATATTTCTTGAAGAGGATGCCATATTAATTTTAGTTAAATTTTCTTGTTGAAAACAGGAACATGAATGAGGTCACTTAGGGAGAGAATATAGACTCAGAAGAAAAGGGAATAGAGGTCTGAACCTTGAGGATTTCTAACATTGAAAAATCCAGGAAAGAGAGATGAATTTGCAGAGAGAGAGAGAGAGCACTTACACAGGAAAATAGGAGGAAATCTAGGAATGTCTAGTGCTCCAGAAGACAAAAGAGAGTACTTTATTTTTTAAATTTAATTTAATATTATTATGTTATGTTAGTCACCATACAATACATCATTAGTTTTTGATGTAGTGATCCATGATTCATTGTTTTCATATAACACCCAGTGCTACATGCAGTACGAGCCCTCCTT
Source organism: Mirounga leonina (assembly GCF_011800145.1). Taxonomy (NCBI): domain Eukaryota; kingdom Metazoa; phylum Chordata; class Mammalia; order Carnivora; family Phocidae; genus Mirounga; species Mirounga leonina. The sequence goes on along the minus strand of NW_023270096.1, from coordinate 1,771,737 downwards.
AATACCCATCACCGGGCTAACCCATCCCGCCACCCCCTCCCCTCTAAAACCCTCAGTTAGTTACTCAGAGGCCATAGTCTCTCATGAATCATCTCCCCCTCCAATTCACCCCTTCATTTTTCCTTTCCTTCTCCTAATATCCTCCATGCTATTCCTTATGTTCCACAAATAAGTGAAACCATATGATAATTGACTTTCTCTGCTTGACTTATTTCACTTAGCATAATCTCCTCCAGTCCCATCCATGTTGATGTAAAAGTTGGGTATTCATCCTTTCTGATGGCTGAGTAATATTCCATTGTATATATGGACCACATCTTCTTTATCCATTTGTCTGTTGAAGGGCATCTGGGCTCTTTCCACAGTTTGGCTATTGCAGACATTGCTGCCATGAACATTGGATTAAATATGGCCCTTCTTTTCACTGCATCTGTGTCTTTGGGGTAAATACCCAGGAGTGCAATTGCTGGGTCATAGGGTAGCTCTATTTTTAATTTTCTGAGGCACCTCCACACTGTTTTCCAAAGTGGCTGTACCAACTTGCATTCCCACCAACAGTGTAAGAGGGTTCCCCTTTCTCCACAACCCTTCCAACATTTGTTGTTTCTTGCCTTCTCAGTTTTTGTCATTCTAACTGGTATAAAGTGGTTTCTCAATGTGGATTTGATTTGAATTTCCCTGTTGGCTAATGATGATGGACATTTTTTCATGTGTCTGTTAGCCATTTGTATGTCTTCTTTGGAGAAGTGTCTGTTCATGTCTTCTGCCCATTCTTTGACTTGATTATTTGTATTGTGGGTGTTGAGTTTAAGAAGTTCTTTATTGATCTTGGAAATCAGCACTTTGTCTGTAGTGCCATTTGCAAATATCTTCTCCCATTCTGTGGGTTGCCTCTTTGTTTTGTTGACTGTTTCCGTTGCTGTGTAGAGGCTTTTTATCTTGATGAAATCCCAACAGTTCATTTTTGATTTTGTTTCACTAGCTTTTGGAGATGTATCTTGAAAGAAGTTGCTGTTGCCGATGTCGAAGAGGTTACTGCCTATGTTCTCCTCTAGGATTTTGATGGATTCCTGTCTCACATTGAGGTCTTTCATCCATTTTGAGTTTATCTCTGTGTATGGTGTTGGAGAATGGTCGAGTTTCATTTTTCTTTATATAGCTGTCCAATTTTCCCAGCACCATTTATTGAAGAGACTGTCTTTTTTACATTGCATATTTTTCCCAACTTTGTCAAAGATTCGTTGACCATAGATTTGAGGGTCCATATCTGGGCTCTCTATTCTGTTCCATTAGTCGATAATATCTGTTTTTGTGCCAGTACCATGCTGTCTTGGTGATCACTGCTTTGTAATATAGCTTGAAATCAGGCAATGTGATGCCCTCAGCTTTGTTTTACTTTTTCAACATTTCCATGGTGATTCGGGGTCTTTTCTGATTCCATACAAATTATAGGATTGTTTGTTCTAGCACTTTGAAAAATGTCATTGGAATTTTGATCAGGATGGCATTGAAGGTATAGATTGCTCTGGGTAGCATAGACATTTTAACAATGTTTATTCTTCTGATCCATGAGCATGGAATGTTTTTCCATCTTTTTGTGTCTTCTTCAATTTCTTTCATGAGTGTTCTGTAGTTCCCAGAGTATAGATCCTTTACCTCTTTGGTTAGGATTATTCTGAGGTATCTTATGGTTTTTGGTGCTATTGTAAATGGAATCATTTCTCTAATTTCTCTTTCTAGAGTTGCATTGTGAAGGTATAAGAAAGCAACTGATTTCTGTGCATTGATTTTGTATCCTGCCACATTGAATTGCTGAATTGCTGTATGAGTTCTAGTAATTTGGGAGTGGAGTCTTTTAGATTTTCCACGTAAAGTTTCATGTCATCTATGAAGAGAGAGGGTTTGACTTCTTCCTTGCCAGTTTGAATGCCTTTTATTTTTCGTTCTTGTTGTTGTCTGATTGCTGTTGCTAGGACTTCTAGTAGTATGTTGAACAATAGTGGAGAGAGTGGGCATTCTTGACGTGTTCCTGATCTTAAGGGAAATGTTCTCATCTTTTCCCCATTGAGTGTGATATTCACTGTGGGTTTTCTATAGATGGATTTTATGAACTTGAGGATTGTTCCCTCTATCCCTATACTCTGGGAGTTTTAATCAGCAAAGGATGCTGTATTTTGTCAAATGCTTTTTCTGCATCAATTGAGTGGACCATATGGTTCTTCTCTCTCCTCTTATTAATATGTTTTATCACATTGATTGACTTGCGAATGTTGAACCATTCTTGCATCCCAGGGATAAATCCCACTTTGTCGTGGTGGATGATCCTTTTAATGTATTGTTGGATCCTATTAGCTAGGATTTTGTTGAGAATTTTGGAATCCATATTCATCAGGGATATTGGTCTGAAATTCTCCTTTTTGATGGGGTCTTTGCCTTGTTTGAGGATTAAGGTAATGCTGGCCTCATAGAATGAGTCTGGAAGCTTTCCTTCTGTTTCTATTTTTTGAAACAGCTTCAGGAGAACAGGCCTTATTTCTTCTTTGAATTTTTGGTAGAATTCCCCAGAGAATCCCTCAGGCCCTGTGTTCTTGTTTTTTGGGAGGTTTTTGATCACTGCTTCAATCTCTTACTGGTTATTGGCCTATTCAAGTTGTCAATTTATTTCTGTTTCAGTCTGGCAGTTTATAGGTTTCCAGGAAGGCATCCATTTCTTCCAGGTTCCTTAATTTATTGGCATAGCATTGTTGATAATAATTTCTAATAATTGTTTTTATTTTTTGGTGTTAGTCGTGATCTCTCCCCTTTGGTTCATAATTTCAGTAATTTGGGTTCTTTCTCTTTTCTACTGGATAAATCTGGCCAGTGGTTTATCGATCTTATTAATTCTTTCAAAGAACCAACTTCTAGTTTCATTGATCTGATCTACTGTGTTTCTGGCTTCTAATTCATTGATCTCTGCTCTAATCTTAAGTATTTCTCTTCTAATGCATGGCTTAGGCATTGTTTGTTGCTTTTTCTCTAGTTCTTTAAGGTGTAGAGTTACTTGGTGAATTCGGGATTTTTCTATTTTTCTGAGTGAGACTTGGATGGCTATGTATTTCCCCCTTAGGACCGCCTTTGCAGTATCCCATAGGTTTTGGACCAGTGTGTTTTTGTTCTCATTGGTTTCCATGAATTGTTTAAGTTCTTCTTTGATTTCCTGTTTGATCCAAGCATTCTTGAGCAGAGTGGTCTTTAGCTTCCAAGTGTTTGAATTTCTGCCAATTTTTTTCTTGTGATTGAGTTTCAGTTTTAAAGCATTATGGTCTGAGAATATGCAGTGAATAATCTCAACCTTTGGGTATCGGTAAAGACCTGATTTGTGACCCAGTATGTGGTCTATTTTGGAGAAAGTTCCATGTGTGCTCAAGAAGAATGAGTATCCTGTTGTTTTAGGATGGAATGTTCTGCATATATCAATGAGGTCCATCTAGTCCAGAGTGTCATTCAAAGCTCTTATTTCTTTGTTGATTTTCTGCTTAGATGATCTGTCTATTGCTGAGAGTGGAGTATTTAGGTCTCCTAACATTAACATATTATTAGCAATATGACTCTTTATTTTGGTGAACAGTTGGCTTATGTAGATGGCTTCTCCCATGTTGGAGGTGTAGATATTTGCAGTTGTTAGATCTTATTATTGGGTAGACACTTTAAGCATGATATAGTGTCCTTCTGTGTCTCTAACTACAGTCTTTAGCTTAAAATCTAATTTGTCTGATATAAGAATTGCTAACCCAACTTTCTTTTGAGGTCCATTCACATGGAAGATGGATCTCCATCCCTTCACTTTCAGTCTGGATGTAACTTTAAGTTCAAAATGAATCTCCTATAGACATATAGGATGGGTCCTGTCTTTTTATCCAATCTGCAACCCTGTGCAGTTTTATGGGAGAATTTAGGCCATTCACATTGAGAGTGATTATTGAAAGATATGAATTTATTTTCATCATGTTGCCTGTGAAGTCCTTGTGTCTATAGATTGTCTCTGTAAATTTCAGCTCCATATCCTTCTTGGGGTATTTTTCCTTTTATAGAACCCCCCTTAATATTTTTTGCAGGGCCACCTTAGTGGTCACTTATTCTTTCTGTTTCTGCCAGTCTTGGAAGCTCTGCATCTCTCCACCCATTCTAAATGACAGCCTTGCCAGATAAAGTTAAAGTATTCTTGGCTGCATGTTCTTCTTGTTTAGTACCCTGAATATGTCTTGCCAGCCCTTTCTGGCTTGCCAGGTCTCTGTGGATAGGTCTGACGTTATTCTGATATTTCTCCCTCTGTAAGTAAGGAGTCTCTTCCCCCTAACTGCCCTTAAGATGGTTTCCTTGGTTCTAAGATTTGGGAGATTTACTATTACATGCTGTCATTTTGGTCTGTTTTCCTTGATCTTGGGAAGGGTCCTCTCTGCCTCTAGGACACAAATGTTTGTTTCATTCCCCAGATTAGGAAGCTCTCAGCTACGATTTGATCAAATATATCTTCTAGTCCTCTCTCTCTCCACCCCCTCAGAGATGCCGATTATTCTGACATTGGAACGTTTCAAGGTGTCACTTATTTCTCTAATTCCGTTTTCATGGATTTTGATTTGTTTCTCCCTGGCTTCCTCTTTATCCTTCTTTTCTATCAATTTGTCTTTTCGGTCACTAATTCGTTCTTCTGCCTCATTTACCCTAGGTGTTAGATTATATAGATTATATTGGATCTCATTCATAGCATTTTTTTAATCACAATTTTTTTTATTATGCTACATTAATCACCATGCATTACATCATTAGTTTTTGACGTGGTGTTCCATAATTCATTGTTTGTGCATTACACCTAGTGCTCCATACAATTCATGCCCTCTATAATATCCATCATCAGCCTAACCCCTCCCCCCACCACCTCCCCTCCAGAACCCTGAATTTCTTTCTCAGAGTCCATAGTCTCTCATGGTTTGTCTCCCCCTCTGATTTCCACCCCCTTCATTTTTCCCTTCTTACTATCTTCTTTTTTTTTTTTTTTAACATACAATGTATTATTTGTTTCAGAGGTACAGGTCTGTGATTCAACAGTCTGAAATAATTCACAGCTCTCACAATAACACATACACTCCCCAATGTCTATCACCCAGCCACCCCATCCCTCCCACCCCCCACCATTCCAGCAAACCTTACTATGTTTCCTGACATTAAGAATTCTTCATATCAGTGAGATCATATGATACATGTCTTTCTCTGATTGATTTATTTTGCTCAGCATAATACCCTCTAGTTCCATGCACGTCATTGCAAATGGCAATATTTCATATTTTTGATGGCTGCATAATATTCCATTGTATATATATACCACCTCTTCTTTATCCATTCATCTGTTGATGGACATCTTGGCTCTTTCCATAGTTTGGCTATTGTGGACATTGCTACTATAAACATTGGGGTGCACATACCCCTTCAGATCCCTACATTTGTATCTTTGGTATAAATACCCAGTAGTGCCATTGTTGGGTCATATGGTGGTAGCTCTATTTTCAACTTTTTGAAGAACCTCCATACTGTTTTCCAGAGTGGCTGAACCAGCTTGCATTCCCACCAACAGTGTAGGAGGGTACCCCTTTCTCTGCATCCCCGCCAATATCTGTCACATCCTGACCTGTTAATTTTAGCCATTCTGACTGGTGTGAGGTGGTATCTCATTGAGGTTTTGGTTTGGATTTCCCTGATACCAAGCAATGTTGAGCACTTTTTCATGTGTCTGTTGGCCATTTGGATGTCTTCTTTGGAAAAATGTCTGTCATGTCTTCTGCCCATTTCTTGATTGGATCATTTGTTCTTTTGGTGTTGAGTTTAAGAAATTCTGTATAGATTTTGGATACTAGCCCTTTATCTGATATGTCATTTGCAAATATCTTCTCCCATTCTGTCGGTTGTCTTTTGGTTTTGTTGACTGTTTCCTTTGCTGTGCAAAAGCTTTTTATCTTGATGAAGCCCCAATAGTTCACTTTTGCCCTTGCTTCCCTTGCCTTTGGTGATGTTTCTATGAAGAATTTGCTTCAGCTGAGGTCGAAGAGTTGCTGCCTGTGTTCTCCTTTAGGATGTTGATGGACTCCTGTCTCACATTGAGGTCTTTCAACCATATTGAGTCTATTTTTGTGCGTGGTGTAGGGAAATGGTCCAGTTTCATTCTTCTGCATGTGGCTGTCCAATTTTCCCAACACCATTTGTTGAAGAGACTGTCTTTTTTCCATTGGACATTCTTTCCTGCTTTGTCGAAGATTAGTTGACCATAGAGTTGAGGGTCCATTTCTGGGCTCTCTATTCTGTTCCATTGATCTAGGTGTCTGTTTATGTGCCAGTTCCATATTGTCTTGATGATGACAGTTTTGTAATAGTGCTTGAAGTTTGGAAATGTGATGTTGCTAGCTTTGCTTTTCTTTTTCAACATTCCTCTGCCTATTCAGGGTCTTGTCTTGTTCCATACAAATTTTAGGATTATTTGTTCCATTTCTTTGAAAAAAGTCGATGGTATTTTGATAAGGATTGCATTAAATGTGTAGATAGCTCTAGGTAGCATTGACATCTTCACATTATTGGTTCTTCCAATCCATGTGAATGGAACGTTTTTCCATTTCTTCATGTCTTCCTCAATTTCTTTCATGAGTATTTTATAGTTTTCTGAGTACAGAATATTTGCCTCTTTGGTTAGATTTATTCCTAAGTATCTTATGGTTTGGGGTGCAATTGTCAATGGGATCAACTCCTTAATTTCTCTTTCTTCTGTCTTGTTGTTGGTGTATAGGAATGCCACTGATTTCTGTGCATTGATTTTATATCCTGCCACTTTACTGAATTCCTGTATGAGTTCTAGCAGTTTTGGCATGGAGTCTTTTGAGTTTTCCACATAAAGTATCATATCATCTGCAAAGAGTGAGAATTTGAGTTCTTTGCTGATTCAGATGCCTTTTCTTTCTTTTTGTTGTATGATTGCTGTGGCTAGGACTTCTAAAACTATGTTGAATAGCAGTGGTGATAGTGGATATCTCTTTCGTGTTCCTGCCCTTAGGGGGAAAGCTCTCAGTTTTTCCCCATTGAGAATGATATTTGCTGTGGGTTTTTCATAGATGGCTTTTATGATATTGAGGTAGGTACCTTCTGTCCTGATACTCTGAAGAGTTTTGATCAAGAAAGGATGCTGTACTTTGTCAAATGCTTATTCTGCATCTGTTGAGAGGATCATATGGTTCTTGTTCTTTCTTTTATTAATGTAGTGTATCACATGGATTGATTTGCAGATGTGGAACCAACCTTGCAGCCCAGGGTTAAATCCCACTTGGTCATGGTGAATAATCCTTTTAATGAACTGTTGGATCCTATTGGCTAGTATTTTGGTAAGAATTTTTGCATCCATGTTCATCAAGGGTATTGGTCGGTAATTCTCCTTTTTGATAGGGTCTTTAGTTTGGGGATCAAGGTAATAGTAGCCTCATAAAACGAGTTTGGAAGTTTTCCTTCCATTTCTATTTTTTGGAAGAGTTTCAGAAGAATAGGTATTAATTCTTGAAATGTTTGGTAGAATTCCCCTGGGAAGCCATCTGGCCCCGGGCTTTTGTTTTTTGGGAGATTTTTGATGACTGTTTCAATTTCCTTAGTGGTTATAGCTCTGTTCAGGTTTTCTATTTCTTCCTGGTTCAGTTTTGATAGTTGATACATCTCTAGGAATGCATCCATTTCTTCCAGATTATCTAATTTGCTGGCATGGAGTTGCTCATAATATGTTCTTATAATTGTTTGTATTTCTTTGGTGTTGGTTGTGATCTCTCTCTTTCATTCATGATTTTATTTATTTGGGTCATTTCTCTTTTATTTTGATAAGTCTGGGCAGTGGTTTATCAATTTTGTTAATTCTTTCAAAGAACCAGCTCCTAGTTTCGTTGATCTGTTCTACTGTTCTTTTGGTTTCTATTTCATTGATTTCTGTTCTGATCTTTATTATTTCTCTTCTCCTGCTGGGTTTAGACTTTATTTGCTGTTCTTTCTCCAGCTCCTTTTGGTGTAGGGTTAGGTTGTGTACTTGAGACCTTTCTTGTTTCTTGAGAAAGGCTTGTATTGCTATATACTTTCCTCTTAGGACTGCCTTTGCTGCATCCCAAAGATTTTGAACAGTTGTGTTTTCATTTTCATTTGTTTCCATGAATTTTTTAAATTCTTCTTTAATTTCCTGGTTGACCCATTCTTTCTTTAGTAGGATGCTCTTTAGCCTCCATGTATTTGAGTTTTTTCTTACTTTCCTCTTGTGATTGAGTTCTAGTTCCAAAACACTGTGGTCTGAAAATATGCAGTTAATGATCCCAATCTTTTGAGACCTGATTTGTGACCTAGGATGTGATCTATTCTGGAGAATGTTCCATGGGCACTAGAGAAGAATGTATATTCTGTTGCTTTGGGATGGAATGTTTTGACTATATCTGTGAAGTCTATTTGGTCCAGTGCATTATTTAAAGTCTTTATTTCCTTGTTGATCTTTTGTTTAGATGATCTGCCCATTTCCGTGAGGGGGGTGTTAAATTCCCTCACTATTATTGTATTGTTGTCAATGTGTTTCTTTGCTTTTGTTATTAATTGGCTTATATAATTGGCTGCTCCCATGTTAGGGACATAGATATTTACAATTGTTAGATCTTCTTGTTAGATAGACCCTTTAAGTAAGATATAGTGTCCTTCCTCATCTCTTATTATAGTCTTTGTTTTAAAATCTAATTTGTCTGATATAAGGATTGTCACCCCAGCTTTCTTTTGGTGTCCATTAACATGGTAAATAGCTTTCCACCCCCTCACTTTCAATCTGGGGGTGTCTTTGGGTCTAAAATGAGTCTCTTGCAGACAGCATATCGATGGTTCTTATATTTTTATCCCATGTGATACCTTGTGTGTTTTGAATGGGGCATTTAGCCCATTTTCATTCAGGGTAACTATTGAAAGATATGAATTTAGTGCCATTGTTTTGCATGTAAGGTGACTGTTACTGTATATTGTCTGTGTTCCTTTCTGGTCTATGTTACTTTTAGGCTCTCTCTTTGCTTAGAGTACCCCTTTCAATATTCTTGTAGGGCTAGTTTCATGCTTGCTAATTACTTATTTCTTGTTTGTCCTGGAAAGTTTTTATCTCTCCTATTTTCAATGACGGCCTAGCTGGATATAGTATTCTTGGCTGCATATTTTTCTCATTTAGTGCTCTGAAGATATAATGGCAGTGCTTTCTGGCCTGCCTGGTCTCTGTGGGTAGGTCTGTTGCCAATCTAATCATTCTATCATTGTAAGCTACAGATCTCTTCTCCCGAGCTGCTTTCAGGATTTTCTCTTTGTCTCTGAGACTTGTAAATTTTACTATTAGATGTCACGGTGTTGACTTATTTTTATTGATTTTGAGGGTGGTTCTCTGTACGTCCTGGATTTTGATGCCTGTTTCCTCCCCCAAATTAGGGAAGTTCTCTGCTATAATTTGGTCCAATATACCTTCTGTCCTCTCTCTCTTTCTTCTTCTGAGATCCCAATTATTCTAATATTGTTTCATCTTATGGTATCATTTATCTCTCAAATTCTTCCCTCATGATCTAGTAGTCGTTTATCTCTCTTTTGGTCAGCTTCTTTATTTTCCATCATTTGGTGTTCTATATCACTAATTCTCTCTTCTGCTTCACATATCCTAGCAGTTAGAGCCTCCATTTAAAAAAAATTTTTATTATGTTATGTTAATCACCATACATTATATCATGTAATTTGTAGTTTTTGATGTAGTGTTCCATGATTCATTGTTTGCATATAACACACAGTGCTCCATGCAGAACATGCCCTCTTTAATACCCATCCCCAGGATAACCCAGTCTCTCACCCCCCTCCCCTCTAGAACCCTCAGTTTGTTTTTCAGAGTCCATAGTCTCTCATGGTTCATCTCCCCCTCCAATTTCCCCCCCTTCATTCTTCCCCTCCTGCTATCTTCTTTTTTTTTTTTTTAACATATAGTGTATTATTTGCTTCAGAGGTACAGGTCTGTGATTCAACAGTCTTGCACAATTCACAGCGCTCACCATAGCACATACCCTCCCCAATGTCTATCACCCAGCCACCCCATCCCTCCCACCCCCCACCACTCCAGCAACCCTCAGTTTGTTTCCTGAGATTAAGAATTCCTCATATCAGTGAGGTCAAATGATACATGTCTTTCTCTGATTGACTTATTTCGCTCAGCTTAATACCCTCCAGTTCCATCCACGTTGATGCAAATGGCAAGGTGTCATTCTTTTTGATGGCTGCATAATATTCCATTGTATATATATACCACATCTTCTTTATCCATTCATCTGTCTCTGGACATCTTAGCTCTTTCCACAGTTTCGCTATTGTGGACATTGCTGCTATAAACATTGGGGTGCACGTACCCCTTTGGATCCCTACATTTGTATCTTTGTGGTAAATACCCAGTATTGCAATTGCTGGATCATATGGTAAGAGCCTCCCTTTTTGATTTCACCTCATTAAGAGCCTTTTTGATTTTGATGTGGTTAGATTTTAGTTCTTTTTTTTCTCCAGACAGGTTTTCTCTAATATCTTCCATGCTTTTTTCAAGCCCAGCTAGTATCTTTAAAATCTTCATTCTGAACTCTAGTTCCGACATCTTACTAATGTCCATATTGATTAGGTCTCTGGCATTCGGTACTGGCTCTTGTTCTTTTTGTTGAGGTGATTTTTTCCATCTTGTCATTTTGTCCAGAGGAGAATAGATGAATGAGAGAACAAAATGCTAACAGGTAACAACCAATCCAGAAAAATATACACTAAACAAATCAGAAGAGTCCTGAAACCAGGGGAAAAGAAAGGAAAAGAAAGAAAAATAAGGAAAAATTTAAAAACAAACAAAAAACAGAATATGATCAAATATGATCAGGCTGGTGCATAGATCAGTGCCACACACTAAATTTTGGGTGTATTTTGGTCTGTCAGAAGAAAGTGCCTCCCATAATTTTAAAGAAAGAAAAACTTATATATTCACAAAAATAAGGGTAAATGGGATGAAGGGATGGAATATGACTGTAACGATGAAAATTGTAAGATTGTATAAAAGGAATTGATAAGAAGTTGGTTGAAAAAAGAAAGAAGAGGATTGAAAAAAAAGAGGGAGAGAATGTGATCAGGCAGGAGACTAGAGCAAAGCCACACACTAGAGATTTAGGGTATATTTTGGTCTGTTAGAAGAAGCTGTATCCATATATATATATATATATATATATATATATATATATATATACACACATATATACACACACACACAACAAAAATAAGGTTAACTCCTATGAATGGATAGAGTATGACTCTAAAAATGAAAAATAAAAAAGATTTTTTAAAAACGGGATTGATAAAATGGTTGAGAGAGAAAAAGAAAAATTCAAAAAAAAAGAAAAAGAAAAAAGGAAATTAAAAAAATTAACTTTGAAAGACTAAAGAATCATGGGGAAAAAGCCATGAATTCTATATGCTGTATTTCCCTAATACTGGAGTTCTGCCCTTCTCTTTGGTGGGTAAACTTGGTCTTGACTGGCTGTTCTTGCTGATATTCTGGGGGAGGGGCTGTTGCCGTGGTTCCCAAATGTCTTTGCCGAAGGCAGAATTGCCCCGCCTTGCTAGGTCCGGGCTAAGTAATCTGCTCGGGTTTGCTCTCGGGAGCTTTTGTTCCCTCCAAGCTTTCCATACAGCTTTGAAGGACAAGGGTGAAAATGGCAGCCTCCCAATCTCCACCCAGAGGAGTCAAGAGCTCGGGGCCCCCTTCCTCAGTGCACCCCCAGAGAAAAGCAGTCAATCACTCCCATCTCCCCGGTCTCCGACAGCACTCTGTGCTCACCCTGCCTGTGACTGAGCATTTCTAGCTATGGCACATGACCCTGTTTGGAGCCTCTAAACCCAGCAGATCCCTGTGGTGCACTCTTCCTGGTGGGAAGGGGAGTCTCCCCGGATCTGCTGCTTGTGAGTCCCTGCTGGAATAGCAGTGGCCCAACTGTGCCGCAGATCACGGTTTATGGCAACCCTGAGCTGCAAGCCCACTCAGCTTCATCTCTGTAGCCGGCTTCCCTGCTCAGATACCTAGGAACTCTGCCACACTCAGGCACCCCCCATCTTTCTGTGACCCCGAGGGTCCTGAGGCCACACTGTCCCAGGGGGTTCCACCCCCCACTTAACCACTGGAGTGATGTCCCTCAGCAGAGCTGACTTCTAAAGTTTCCGATTTTGTGCTCTGTTGCTCTATCACTTGCTGGTATCGGCTGATGCAGGCCCCCTCCCCCGCCATCTATCTTCCCGAATATCGCCTCGGATTCACTTCTCCTCACGTCCTACCTTCCAGAAAGTGGTCGCTTTCCTGTTCATAGAGTTGCTGCTATTCTTTTCTTCGATCTCCTGTTGAGTTCATAGGTGTTCAGAATGGTTTGATCCCTATCGAGCTGAATTCTTGGGACCAGACAAAATTTAGGTCTCCTACTCCTTTGCCATGTGGCTCCTCCCTCTTATTGATAGCATTTTTAAGTTCTGCCAGCTCACCTTTCATTTCTGCCCTTAGAAACTCTATGTTGCCATTAATCAATTTCTCCATTTTAGCTATCGTCTTCACAACTGCTACCCTGAATTCCATTTCTGACATCTTGATTATATCTGCATCCATTTGTAAATCTGTGGCAGAAGTCACAGTCTCTGAGTCTTTCCTATTTGGGGGATCCTCCTCCTAGTCATTCTGTTGAGGGGTGGTTGAGGGAATGTACAGAGTACAAATTATTGACCACAACCCACAGAAGATGCACCTCTTTTATAAGGACCTTAGGGTTGTCAGCCTCTTGTTCTCCCAACCTGTCTTCTGGGGGAGGGGCCTGCCACACTGTTACTCAGGCAACCCTGTTTGGGCAGAGTTGCCTTCCCCCTGTGGGGGGGGGGGGGCGATGGGCTAAGTGAAAACCTGTTTTGGGGGGCTTTTGTTCTCAGGTGTCTTTCCCTGGCGGTTTTCTGCATCTCTTCCAAGAGTCAGAGCAGAAGAGACCATTTCCAACCCTCTGTCTCAGAACAGAGAGATCACAGTCTGTTCTTAATGAGCTCTCCAGGCCACGCTATCTCCATTTCTGTCTGTGCTGCTATATACTGCAGTGTCCTGGGTTTTGCGCCCCTCAGCAGCACTCCCAGCCCTCACCTCCAGGTCAGGGCATGGGGGCATGTGTCTGCCCTTTGTGCTTCTAAAACCACCAGCTGCCCCCAGTTCACACACGTGGGCCCACTGCTCCAGGTTTCAGTCCAGGGGGCTGCCCTAAAATCCTTTCCCCACCACTACCGGTCTGTGAGTCTGTGCCCTGTCCCCAGTGCAGGAGGCTATCACTAACTGGCAGTGTAGGATCCCCACAGCTCCCTCCCCCTTCTGTTTATCTTTGGATATGTGCCTGCAGAATCATGGCTCCCCACTTCATACCTCAAAACCAACTTCCTGCAATATTCTGTTTGTAGAGATCTGGATATATCTTCTTACATCTCAGGCTGATTTCGTGGGTGTTCAGAGTGGTCTGATAGATAACCAGTTCAATTCCGGGGACCAGTTGGAATAGGGTCCCCTACTCTTCCACCATTTTTTTCAAAATCAAGAGAGTACTTTAAAAAGAAAGGGAATCAAGGGCGCCTGGGTGGCTCAGTTGGTTAAACAACTGCCTTCGGCTCAGGTCATAAACTTGGAGTCCCTGGATCGAGTCCCGCATCAGGCTCCCTGCTCGGCAGGGAGTCTGCTTCTCCCTCTGACCCTCCCCCCTCTCATGTGCTCTCTCTCATTCTCTCTCTCTCAAATAAATAAATAAAATCTTAAAAAAAAAGAAAGGGAATCAAGTAAGATGAAAGCTAAAATATATCTATTGGCTTTATTGACATGGAGATCATTGGGAACTTTGCAGGAATTGATCTTGGGTGGTGGTTTGGACATAGAAACCATATTAGAATAGGTTGAGAAGTACATGAAAGGTGGGGAAGTGTTATCAAATAGTGCAGATCTTTTAAGATTAGTTATGAAAGGCAGACAAAAATGGGGAAGTATCTGGAAGTTGATATGAAATCCTGTTTTTGCTTCCTAGTTTGCTCTTAATTTTTGTCTTTCCTCTGACTTTCCTTTACTGCTGTCTTGGTTCAGACCCTCCTTATCTATTGCCTGAACTATTGCAATAGGATTCTCTGTGGATATGCTCCTCTAGATCTATTTTTCATACTGCTTCCAGAGTGTTCTCTCTAGAAGCCAGATCCCACCATTTAACTCCCTAGTTTGAAGCCCTTGAATGGTTCTGCAGCAGGTACAAGATAATAGCAAAGACCCTTGACCCTGTGCCTATTACTTGCCCTTTGCAATTCCTTAAATATACCATGATATTCCATGTTTTTATGCCTTTGACTACTATTTCTTCTTCTATAATGCCTTTTCTCACCTAGTCTGCCTAGTAAATACCTGTTTGGATTGTTCAGGCCATCACTTGCTCTTTAAAACCTTTTCTTACTCTCTTAGTTTATTACTTTCTTCTACTATTTCTGTATTCTGTATATATTTCTATAATTACATGAAACTTACTATGTTGTAATTATTTGCTGATATGTCTGTTACCCTTAGTAGACTGTAAGTATATCAAGGTACTGGCTGTGCCTTTTGCTCCTTCATCCATCTCCAGTGCCTTGCACTGTACCTAGCCCATAGTAAGCACATGAACAAGAAAAAAAATCATTCTTTCAAGACACAAGCACAAAAATTCATAGAGGAAAATATTAAGAAATTTCAAAATATTGATGTTAAAGTGAAATGAGTTAAACTATTTCTATAATAGACCCTTCTCAGAGAGGACTTCTGAAGTGCTTTCCTCTTTTTTTTACATCCTTCCTCTCATTAGTCTCATGATTTCTCTAACTGCTCCATCAGAGACAGGTGCCACCCCCAATGCTTTTCAATTCCCCAAATCTGCTCAGATTTTCCTAAGGACCTATGAAACCATCATCCTTGCATTTATCACAACTCTCTTGAGCCAATTGATATTTACCACCTGTCCAGCTCGCTGAGGGAACAAGGACCTGAATTTATGTCTTTGTCTTATTTGTTCTAAATCTACCCCCATTTTAGCATACACGACTTCCAAACATTCCAGATTTCAATTGAAGAGACAAAGACCTCAGAAGGCCACATTCCCCTGTCAGTGTGTATCTATTTATTTATTATTGCTAGTTCTGTTACACTACAAAATTATGTTTATGAGGATGTTAAGTGTCCAAATTAAATATCTTTGGCGGTTTTGTCAGTTTACATTCCATGGAACATTGAATGGTATTGTACTCTGTGTGTGTGTGTGTGGTCATGTAGAAAATTCCCCAAAGTATGTTGTCATTAATTGCGAATTAATGGAATTGGAATTGCGAAACCTGAGTTATAGTCCTGAATCTGTTATCATTAATTCACTGATTCATTCATCCAGTTAACAAATATATTAAGGTCCTATGATGTACAAAGCACAATGCAGGTTCTATATGGAACACAGAGGCCAATATTTTTCCTTCATCAGAATACTGTGATTTATCAATCTCAACAGTATCTCACAGACTCAAAGAACTTCATTCATTCATTTATTCAGTAGATAATTATTGAAAACCTATAGTTTGCCAGATAAGGTACTGGAAAAAAGTGATAATTAAGACAGACATGTGATCCCTTCCCTTGGGGAGTTGATAACCCTATAGATAACCTATAGAAGGCAGTAAATCATTTAACAGATGGAGAAGAGACTCAGAGAGAGGACATAGTGACTTTACAATGTATAAATTGCCTATTTCATGACCTGCAGCTCCTTGAGTTTTTCTTTTTCTCTTAACTACATAATCTTATACCACAGAATCTACAATATGGGAAATTTCTGAGCCTACAGGCTCCACTGAATCAAATCCTAACTGTGGTAGGGAATGGACCCTGCTAATAATGAATCTTTGCCAAATAACATTTTCCTCAAGTCTCCTGAACAACCTCCTACTTATTCATGAGCTAGGCATTGTGCTGGAAAACATCTGGCTCTCTAAGAGTTGAGTATATGACTCAAACACTACAATTCTGCTAATACTGCTAAAATGTTATAGCCTTCATTTGAATCCTGCTACTTTTGGAAGAAGGGCTCTGTTGGACCCACAGTTTGGATTTAAGATCTTCCACCATACATAATGGGAAATGTTAAAAACTGAAGAAGAAAGTAGAAGGAATGGATTGATCATTTGAAAGAAATTAATGAAATATAAAACATACAATAAGCCATGGAGTTGGTCATTAAACTCAAAAGCTGTTTTATACTTAAAGACCAATTAAATAGACAAAACTTTGATGAGTATTTCAAAAAATAAAAAGAGAAGGTACAGATAAATAACATTAGAAGTAATATTTTAGACATAACCAACAGATACAAGAGGTATTTTTTTTAATATTACTAGTGAACAGAAGAGTCCAAAAATAAACCCTTGTATACATGGAAATTTAATATAAGTTGACAGTTCAAGTCAATGAAGAAGCTGACTTACATTTAAAGTGTTTTTGAAGCAATTGGCTAACTATATTAGGGCAAAAATTTCTACCTCAAATAATTCACAAAAATAAATTACACATAGATTACAAATCTAAATGTAAGAGTTAAAACATAAAAAACATTGAAAGAATGTTATCAGAATATATAATAAACTTGGGATAAGCAATATTATCCTAAGGCACAAACAAACAAACAAAAGCCATAGAGGAAAAGATGAGATATTTGACCATATACTTTTAAAAAAACTTATGTATAAAAAAATAAAAAATGAAAAACTTATGCATGTCACAACATACCATAAACAAAAACAGATGACAATTGACAAGTCACAGACAGGGAAAAAATATTTGCAACATACATTTAAAAATTTTTAAAAGTAATGTCCAGAATATATATGATGTTTATATATATTATATATTTCAATAAATCAATAAGATGACAAACTGACAGTAAAATGGCACATATAATAAATAGATAATTCAAAGAAGAGGAAACACAAAAGTTTATAAACATTTGAAAATATGTCCAACCTTATCAATTTTAAGGGTAACAAAGACTAAAATGAGATATCCATTTTTACTCATGATATGGGAAAATTTTAAAAAGTTCTCAATACTAATTAATCTTTGAACACTACATCAAAAACTAATGATGTACTATACGTTGGCTAACTGAACATAATAAAATAAATAAATAAATAAATAAATAAATAAATAAATAAATAAAAGTTTTCAATAGCATGTATGGGGAGAGTCTGGGAAATCAAATAGTCTGATACACTGGTGGGAGTGTAAATTGTGCTATGGCCATATTTGGGGGAACAATTTGATAGTATCTATTAATATCTTAAATATTGTTCTCTATGACAAAATAGTTTCAGCTCTTAACATCTGCGCTAGAGAATAAAACATGCACAAGGAGACATATATGTAGATGTTCTTTCACCATTATACTGTTTGTAATAATGAAAAGTTTGAGAAACTCTGAATGTCTATAAATAGGAAGATGGTTAAACAAAATTTGGTATATTCATTGTCTGGGTCTTATGCAAGATGTAAAATAATGTATACTATGGAAATATCTCCAAGACTTTATAAGGAGGTAAATAAAAACTTTAAAAGTTGAAGAACAGTATGTTCAGAATGCTGCCATTTATGTGAAAATAAACAAAACCCCACATATTTACAAAATTTCCACAAGTGCATATATATGCATGTAAATGCATAAGGAGAGGTCTGGAAGGTTTAGTGTCTGAGTTATTCGGTCCACGGACTATAGAGCCAAAAGTCTATTCCAGAAAGAGTCAAAGTTTCATTGGCATTTGGTGGTCTGGAACAAGTTGAGTAATCTTGATGAGTGTATCCTTTAAGACCAAGAGAGGTGTGGGACCCTGAAGTGAAAGTATGACTGTAAGAAAGTTAGCAAACATGGTTCCCTCAGGGATGGCCAAAGATTGCTGGTAGTAGGGATGAAAAATTCCACTTACTGAGCACTTTCTGTGCAGGCAATGAACTAGCTACTTTGTGTATGTTTATATCATAACATCTTTAGAATAATCTTGTAAGCCATGACTTGTTATCCCCTTACACATGGAGAAATACACTCTCAGGAGTAAATTGAACTTCACAATTCTGTGAAGTGGCAGAGCCAAAATTTGAACCCAGTTATATATGACTTTTTAACTGTATGACTGAAGAGCATATTTTTTTTTTCCTCTAGGTTAACTTTTTAGATTCCAATGTTAAGGTGGCTGAATTCTTGGGTTTTCTGAACAGGTTACCTCAGTGGTTCTGGTATCCATGGATATATATGATTTGAAAGTAGAGTCTTAGAAAGACTATGACCAGTGACAGTTGAGATCACAAACCTTTGGTGCAGAGATTTTGAAGACTAGAAAGTTAATGAGAACTGCCACTGAATGCTAATTCCCCCTCCAGACAATAACAGTAGGTCTCCAAATATGCCTTGATGGCGGGAGCACCTTTTTCCATGTGTACAATCATATTTTCCATGTTTACTGCTGTCAAAAAGCAAGTACATAGGGATGATAAATATGCATGTGCCCATCCACATTCCATTTTACTGAACCTTAGTACAATATCCTGCCCCATACTAACTGTGTCACACTAGATGAACTAGATGGCATTAATAGCTATTATCTTTCAATGCTTATTATGTTCTTGGAACTGTGCTAAGGGCTTTTCTGACATTACTATCATTTAATTCTTACACCAGATATATGAGATAGGTTTTATCATTACCCTCACTTTACAGATGATCAACTGAAGATTAGGGAGGCTAAAGAACTTGCTCAATGTTACATTACCAAGAAATAGAAAAGGAGGAATCAGATACAGGACTGTCAGATTCTGTAACCTGTGTCCCTAACTATACTTGTCTACTGCCTTTTTGAGGCAATTTACTCAATTTCTTCTTCCATAAAATGAGGACATTTATTGTTTTTGCCTACCCAGGGCCTGTTATTCCTCCTGGTAGTAGAACCCATATTTTTCCTCTGGGAACCACCTCTTTTCCACTCCCATTCCACATGGTTGGGTGAGGAGGGGCTGATTTCACTCTTTGTTTGTTCCCCAGACATGACCATCCAACATTTTATTCCTTTAGATACAGTGGTTTTTGCATGCATGGACACTGAACCTTGTTTAGCTAATTAGTTGTGTACCATAGGGACTGGTTCAGAGATAGATACATGATTTAATTTATTACAAAGTAATATAAGATTGTTCTTTAAACAATGGAGAAAGAGATTTCCTTTTTATGGACTAGAATGAGGGTAGACATAAACCTCTTTTTAGTGGGGGATGCCCTAAGGAGAGAATATTACTAAGAGTGACATCAGTATAGTGGAAAGGGGAGCTGAAAGATATTGGGTCCTGATGATATGGTTTGAATCCCTAGATACAGCCATGACTGAAACCATTTACCCCTACATTTTTTTTCAGTGCATTTATTTAAACAAATATTTGTTGAGTGCCTATTGCATCCCAAGCACTGCTTCAGGTATGGACATACTGTAGGAAACAATACAGATGTGGTCCTTTGTCCTTAGTTACATGAGTCAATAAATTCCTTTCTCTGCTTAAACCCAATTTGAGCCTTTTAAAATTTCTTTCACTTCAACTGAAATAGTCCTGACCATTACAAGAATGATAATAATGACTTCTAAGGGTATTCGTGTGGGTTAAAATGCTGTGATATTTGTATGTTAAGTGCTTAGTATAGCGTCTGGCACATACTAGGTGTTCAATAAATAATTTTGTGATTCCATATTGAATATCTTCAGGGACCTTCCTAAATGAATTATCCTATTTCCCAATAAAATACTAGCAAATCGAATTCAATAGTACATTAAAAGAATTATTCACCATGATTAAGTAGAATTTATTCCTGGGCTGCAGGGATGGTTCAACATTCACAGCTCAATCAACGTGATACACCACATTAATAAAACACAGGTTAAGAATCATATGATCCTGGGGCACCTGGGCGGCTCAGTTGTTAAGCGTCTGACTTCAGTTTAGGTCATGATCCCCCAGTCCTAGGATAGAGCCCTGCATGGGGCTCCCTGCTCAGTGGGGAGCCTGTTTCTCCCTCTGCCTGCTGCTCCCCCTACTTGTGCTCTCTCTCTGTCAAATAAATAAATAAAATCTTAAAAAAAGAACCATATGATCCTGTCAATAGATGCAAAGAAAGCATTTGACAAAATACAGCATCTTCCTTGCAAAAAACCCTCAACAAAGCAGGGATAGATGGAAAATACCTCAAATCATAAAGGCCATATATGAAAGACCAACAACTAGTGTCATCCTTAATGGAGAAAAACTGAGAGCCTTTCCCCTATGATCAGGAACAAGACAAGGATGTCCACTCTCCCCATTACTATTTAACGTAGTACTGGGAGTTTTAGCTTCAGGAATCAGACAACAAAAAGAAATAAAAGTCATCCAAATCAGCAAGGAAGAAGTCAGATTTTCACTGTTTGCAGATGACGTGATACTCTATGTAGAAAACCCAAAAGACTCCAAAAAAATTGCTAGAACGAATACATGAATTCAGCAAAGTTGCAGTATATAAAAATAATGTACAGAAATCTGTTGCATTTCTATATACCAATTAATGAAGCAGCAGAAAAAGAAATGAAGGAATCGATCCCATTTACAATTGCACCCAAAACAATAAGATACTTAGGAATAAACCTAACTAAAGAAGTAGGAGATCTGTACTTTGAAAACTACAGAATGCTTATGAAAGAAATTGAAGAGGACACAAAGAGATGAATGAAACTGGACCACTTTCTTACACCATCCACAAAAATAAATTCAAAATGGATGAAAGACCTAAATGCGAGAGAGGAATCCATCAAAATCCTAAAGGAGAACACAGGCAGAAACCTCTTTGACCTTGCCCATAGCAACTGCTTACTAGACATATCATTGGAGGCAAAGGAAACAAATGAACTATTGAGACTTCAAGATAAAAAGCTTCTGCAGCAAAGGAAACAATCAAAAAAACTAAGAGGCAGCTTATGGAATGAGAAAAGATATCTGTAAATGATGTATATGATAAAGGGTTAGTATCCAAAATCTATAAAGAACTTACCAAACTCAACACCCAAAAAACAAATAAACTAGTTAGGAAATGGGCAGAAGACATGAATAAACATGGTTCCAAAGAAGACATCCATATGGCTAACAGACACATGAAAAGATCAGGGAAATATCAGGGAAATACAAATCAAAGCCACAATGAGATACCACCTCACATCTGTCAGAATGGCTAAAATTAACAACACAGGAAACAAGTGTTGGTGAGGATATGGAGAAAGGGGCACCCTCTTGCACTGTTGGTTAGAATGCGAACTGGTACAGCCACTCTGGAGAACAGTTTGGAGGTTCCTCAAAAAGTTAAAAATAGAACTACCCTACAATCCAGCAACTCCACTACTAAGTATTTACCCAAAGGATACAAAAATACAGATTTGAAGGGGAGATATGCACCCCAGTGTTTATAGCAACATTATCAACAATAGCCAACTATGGAGAGAGCCCAAATGTCCATCGATTGATGTATGGATAAAGAAGATGTTTTATATATATAATGGAATATTACTCAGCCATCTTAAAGAATGAACTATTGCCATTTGCAATGATGTGGATGGAACTAAAGTGTATTTTTATGCTGAGTGAAATAAGTGATTCAGAGAAAGACAAATACCATATGCTCTCACTCATATGGGGAATTTAAGAAAGAAAACATATGGGAAGGGGAAAAAGAAAAAAAAAAAAGGAAAGAGGGAGACAAGCCAGAAGATACTCTTAATGATATAGAACAAACTCAGGGTTGATGGAGGGAGGTGGGGGTGGGGATGGGCTAGATGGGTGGTGGGTATTAAAGAGGACACTTGTTGTAATGAGCACTGGGTGTTGTATGTAAGTGGTGAATCACTGAATTCTACTCCAGAAACCCATATTGCACTGTATATTAACTAAAAATGTTTAAATTAAAAAAATAGATTATCCTATTTCCTATTGAAATACTTCAGGTATCTTTTAAATTTAATAAAAATAAAATAAGAGTCCCTGGGAAACTGTATATAAAGAGATTTAAGAGACATATCAACAACAACATATGGACTTTATTTGAACAACACACAAGAGTTAAGCAACAGTGAGTGACATTTGAATGCTGATCACATATTTGATATATTAATATTTTAGGTGGGTTTTTTTAAAGATTTTATTTATTTATTTGACAGAGAGAGACAGTGAGAGAGGGAACACAAGCAGAGAGAGTGGGAGAGGGAGAAGCCGGCTCCCCGCAGAGTGGGGAGCCTGATGTGGGATTCAATCCCAGGACCCTGGGATCATGACCTGAGCCAAAGGCAGTCGCTTAACCAACTGAGCCACCCAGGCGCCCTTTAGGTGTGATATCATTACAGTTATGCTTTAAAAAACTTTGTTTAGAAATACATGCTGATTGCTTCTCAGCCTTTTGGCTAAGATCAAGTGTAGAAATACATGCTGAAATATTTTGTGGATGAAGTAATTTAATTTCTGGGATTTATTTCAAATTACTTTGGGAAAGGGGAAAGTGGGTCGTGGACATGTATGAAACACAAGGGTCCATGAGTTGCTAACTACTGAAAGTGGGTGATGTCTACATATTGGTTCACCATAGTATTCCTTCTAGTTTTTTTTTGTCTGAAATTTTCCTTGCTAACAAGGCATTTTTCTAATCATTATGTTATCTGTCAAAAAAAAAAAAAAAAAAACCTTCCTTGACTCTATATTTTCTACTTCAAATCCTCTTTCTTTCCTTCATGGCCAAACTTGGAAGAAAACCTGCCCATACTTCTTTTTGTCTACTACTTCCCTTTACAGTGATTCCAGATTTCCTTCATTTTGGCTTCTGTGTTTACCAATTTGGTGAAAGGCTTTTTTGTTAATATCACTGGGTTTGATTGCCTCATTATAAAATCTCTCATCCCAATAAATAAATAAATAAATAAATAAATAAATAAATAAATAATAAAAATTCTCTCATTCCTCTGCTTCTGTTCTCTCTCCGACCACTCCTTCTCAGGCTTCTTCACTGGCTCACTTCTTTTCACCCCTTTCTCTGCTCAGAGTTGGGATTCTCCAGGGTTCTGCCTAGTTCCCTCCTCTACTCACATGACAAACACCCTCAGTGATCTTAGTCATCCCCATGGCTGCTAATCGATAAATACAGTTTACCCATTAACAATATGGGTTTGGGGCGCCTGGGTGGCTCAGTTAGTTAAGCGACTGCCTTTGGCTCAGGTCATGATCCTGGAGTCCCGGGATTGAGTCCCACATCGGGCTCCCTGCTCGGCAGGGAGTCTGCTTCTCCCTCTGACCCTCCCCCCTCTCATGCTCTCTGTCTCTCATTGTCTCTCTCGCAAATAAATAAAATCTTAAAAAAAAAAAAAAACAATATGGGTTTGAACTGTGTGGGTCCACTTATACATGGATTTTTTAAAATAAATAGATTGGAAAAATTCTTGGAGATTTGCAACAATTTGAAAAAACTCACACACAAACTATGTAGCCTAGAAATACCAAAAAAACAAAATTAAGAAAAAGTTAGGTATTATTGTAAGAATACAGGATATAATACATATAACATACAAAATATGTGTTAATCAACTGTTCATATTATTGATATGGCTCCCGGTCAAGAGTAGGCTATTAGTAGTTAAGTTTTCAGGGAGCCCAAATTATGTGTAGAGTTTTGACTGTACTGGGAGATTAACACCCCTAGCCCTTGTGTTGTTGATCCCCAATGTTTCCCTTCTAAATGATTAGCAACATTATTATTTTCGTCAGCTTCTGATCCAAGCCAGAAATCCTATACTCTTCCACTGCATTCACGCAAGGTATCTGTTGTCCTTTCATTCATTCATTCATTCATTCATTCATTTATTCATCCTGCCTGCGGATTCTATTTAGATCATAGAATATGTAATTTAAAAGGTGTATGTTTAAATAAATGATAAAATATATCTGATTGCATCATCTCTAACAATTTATACTTATTCATCCTAGTAAAAACTATTTTGGGGGGTATTTTCCCATTAGGAGAATGAGGGATTGCTTATATTCGGGGGTCACCTTATATTCAGGCATATATGGTATCTGTGATGACCATCCATACTACCTTAGGAGTGAGCTCCTTTTATTCCTCTTGTCTGGATGATTGAAATAACATGTAATTGGTTTCTAGGCTCTTCCACTTCCATAACACCTACCAGAGTTGGCTTCCAAATGTTTATTTTGTCGTCACTCACCTGCTTAAAACTTTCCCATTGCCCAAGTCTTCTACAAAGTAATTTTTATACACTTCTATAATAACACCTGTAATGGAAAAATACTGTGAACTCTTACCTCTAGACGCATAATAGTATGACCTAAAGTGGACAGCTTGGAGGCATGAGATTTCTTTAAAATCCTATGTTTTGTCAAAAAATAAATAAATAAAGTTATCCTTGTGTAATCTAAAATATTAAAATAGATTTTTAAAATTATTATTGAATATTAGTATTATTACAAAAGGATGTGCCAGATAAATTAAAATACTGCCCAACATTTCCATGCATGCTGGGAAACCTTGTGCCAATATTTGAGAAGAATGACCTATAGAATGAACACAAAATTTCTGATTTCATTCACAAGGCCCTCTGTGATATATGGCTCTATCTTACCTTATTAATTTTCTTTCTTGACACTCCCTTCCCATTTTTGCCCCTAGATCACTATGCTCTAAGCACTATAGCCAATGTTAGATCCCTGAATTATTTTATTAAAAACAGAAGGTGCACCTGGGTGGTTCAGTCAATTGAGTGCCCAACTCTTGGTTTTGGCTCAGGTCATGATATCCCGGGTGTGGAATCGAACCCCATGTCAAACTCTGCGATCAGTGTGGAGTCTGCTTGTCCCTCTCCCTCCTCCTCTGTGCCTCCCCCTACTCTATAAATAAATAAATAAATAAATAAATAAATAAATAAATAAATAAATAAAATCTTAAAAAAAAACAGGACAAAAACCCTAGGAGACAAAGAAGAGGGACAGATGAACCTATGTCACCTTCATTCCATGCATGAACTCTTTTGAAAATTTTTTTGAGTATTTTTGACACACAGTGTTACATTAGCTTCAGGTGTACAACATAGAGATTCAAATTCTCCAATATATTATACTATGCTCACCACCAGCATACCTACTACCTGTCACCATACAATGCTATTACAATATCATTGACTATATTTCTTGTGTGTCTTTAATTCCAGTGACTTCATTCCATAATTTGACACCTGTATCTATCACTTTGCTTCACCCATTTTTCTCATGCCCCACTCCCTCCCCTGAAGCAACCATTGGTTAGTTTTCTGTATTTATAGGTGTGATTCTACTTTTTTTATTTTGTTAAGTTAGCCACCATACAGTACGTCATTATTTTTTTATGTAGTGTTCAATGATTCATTAGTAGTGTATAATACCCAGTGCTCATTACAACACGTGCCCGCCTTAATACCCATCACTTGGCTCCCCACCTCCCCTCCCCCATCCCCTCTGAAACTCTCAGTTTGTTTCCCAGAATCCATAGTCTCTCATGGTTTGTCTCCTTCTCTGATTCCCTCCTCCTTCAGTTTTCCCTTCCTTCCCCTATTGTTCTCCATGCTATTCCTTATGTTTCACACTTGAGTGAAACCATATGATAGTCTTTCTCTGCTTGACTTATTTCACTTAGCATAATCCCCTCCAGTTCCATCCATGTTGATGCAAATGGTGGGTGGTCATCTTTTCTGATGGCTGAATAATATACCATTGTATATATGGACCACATCTTCTTTATCCATTCATCTGGTGAAGGGAATCTATTTTTTTGTATGTCTTTTCATTTTTTTTTTTTGGTTATATATATGAGTGAAATCATATGGTATTTGTCTTTTTTTGACTGATTTATTTTACTCAGCATAATACCCTCTAGGTCCCTCCATGTCATCACAATGTCATAATTTCATTCTTTTTTAAAGCTACATTATATATATATATATATATATATATGCCACATCTTCCTTATCCATTTATCTATTGATGAATACTTAGGTTGCTTCCATAACTTAGCTATTGTAAAAATGTTGAAATAAACATAAGGGAGGGAGAAAAAAAAGATGGTGGAGGAGTAGGGGACCCTATTCCAACCAGTCCCCTGAATTGAGCGGGATATCTACTAGACCACTCTGAACACCCACAAAATCAGCCTGAGATGTAAGAAGATATATCTGGATCTCTACAAACAGAATATTGAAGGGGATTGGTTTCAAGGTATGAAGCAGAGAGCCGAGATTCTGCAAGCAGACATCAGAAGATAAATGGAAGGAGGAGGGAGCTGTCAGGTTCCTGCACTGCAGGAGCACAAAAGCCTCCCACACTGAGGACGGGGCACAGACTTACATACTGGTAGCTATGGGGAAAGGACTTTAGGGCAGCACCCCCGGACTGAAACCCAGGGAGGTGGGGCTACACATGCAAACTGGGGGCAACTGGTGGTTTTAGAAGCACAAAGGGCAGAGATGTACCTGGACCTGGAAGCAAGAGTTGGGAGTGCTGCTGAGGGGCACACAACCCAGGACGTTGCAGTTTATAGAAACACAGACAGAAATGGAGATAGTGTGGCCTAGAGGGCTCATTGAAGAACAGACTGCAGTCTCTCTGTTCTGAGGCAGAAAGTTGGAAACAAACTCTTCTGCTCTGAATCTCAGAAGAGATGCAAAAAGCCACCAAGGAAAGCCTCCAGAGCACAAAAGCCCCGCAAAACAGGTTTTCACTGAGCCCGTCCACCTCCATAGGGAGCAGGGCAACTCTGCCCAAACAGGGTTGCCTGAGTAACAGCATGGCAGACCCCTCCCCCAGAAGTCAGGTTGCAAGAGCAAGAGTCCTACAACCCTAAGGTCCCTACAAAACAGGTACCGCTTGCTAAGGTTGTGGTCAATAATTCAGTCTCTGTACATTCTTTCAATCACCCCTCAAGAGAATGAATAAGAGGAGGAAGCCCCAAAATAGGAAAGACTCAAAGATTGTGACTTCTGCCACAGAATAACAAATGGATACAGATATAACCAAGATGTCGGAAATGGAATTCAGGATAGCAGCTCTGAAGACGACAGCTAAAATGGAGAAATCAATAAATGGCAACATAGAGTCTCTAAGGGCAGAAATGAAAGCTGAACTGGCAGAACTTAAAAATGCAATCAGTGAGATCCAATCTAATCTAGATAATCTAACATCTAGGGTAAGTGAGGCAAAAGAATGAATTAGTGACTGAAAAGAGAAATTGATAGAAAAGAAGGATAAAGAGGAAGCCAGGGATAAACAAATCAAAATCCATGAAAACAATTAGAGAAGTAAGTGACACCATGAAACATTCCAATGTCAGAATTATTGGGATCCCTGAGAGGGTAGAAAGAGAGAGGGCTAGAAGATATATTTGAGCACATTGTAGCCAAGAACTTCCCTAATCTGGGGAATGAAACAAACACTGTGTCCTAGAGGCAGAGAGGACCCCTCCCAAGATCAAAGAAAACAGACCAACACGCCAGCATGTAATAGTAAAACTCCGAAATCTTAGAACCAAGGAAACCATCGTAAGGGCAGTTAGGGAGAAGAGAATCCTTACGTACAGAGGAAGGAACATCAGAATAACGTCAGACCTATCCACAGAGACCTGGCAAGCTAGAAAGACCTGGCAAGACATATTCAGGGTACTAAATGAGAAGAACATGCAGCCAAGAATACTTTATCTGGCAAGGCTGTCATTTATTTATTTTTATTTTTTATTTTATTTATTTTTTAATTTTATTATGTTATGTTAGTCACCATACAATACATCATTAGTTTTTGATCTGGTGATCCACAATCCACTGTTTTCTTATAACACCCAGGGCTCCATGCAGTACATGCCCAACTTAATACCCATCACTGGGCTAACCAGTCGCCCCTCCCCGCTCCCCTCTAAAACCCTGTTTGTTTCTCAGACTCCATAGTCTCTCATGGTTCATCTCTCCCTCCAATTCCCCACCCCCCGTCATTTTTCCCTTCCTTCTCCTAATGTCCTCCATGCTATTCCTTATGTTCCACAAATAAGTGAAACCATATGATAACTGACTTTCTCTGCTTGACTTATTTCACTTAGCATAATCTTCTCCAGTCCCATCCATGTTGATGTAAAAGTTGGGTATTCATCCTTTCTGATGGCTGAGTAATATTCCATTGGATATATGGACACATCTTTTTTTTTAAGATTTTATTTATTTATTTGAGAGAGAGAGAATGAGAGAGAGAGCACTTGAGAGGGGGGAGGGTCAGAGGGAGAAGCAGACTCCCTGCCGAGCAGGGAGCCTGATGCGGGACTTGATCCAGGGACTCCAGGATCATGACCTGAGCTGAAGGCAGTCACTTAACCAACTGAGCCACCCAGGTGCCCTGGACCAAATCTTTATCCATTCGTCTGTTGAAGGGCATCTCGACTCTTTCCACAGTTTGGCTACTGCGGACATTGCTGCTATGAACATTGGGGTGCATATGGCCCTTCTTTTCACTACATCTGTGTCTTTGGGGTAAATAACCAGGAGTGCAATTGCTGGGTCATAGGGTAGCTCTACTTTTAAATTTTTGAGGCACCTCCACACTGTTTTCCAAAGTGGCTGTACCAACTTGCATTCCCACCAACAGTGTAAGAGGGTTCCCCTTTCTCCACAACCTCTCCAACATTTGTTGTTTCTTTCCCTGTCCATTTTTGCCATTATAACCAGTGGAAAGTGGTATCTCAATGTGGTTTTGATTTGAATTTCCCTGATGGCTAATGAGGATGAACATTTTCTCATGTGTCTGTTAGCCATTTGTATGTCTTCTTCAGAGAAGTGTCTTTTCATATCTTCTGTCCACTTTTTGAATTGATTATTTGTTTTTTGGGTGTTGAGTTTGAGAAGTTCTTTATAAATCTTGGATACCAGCCCTTTATCTGTAGTGTCATTTGCAAATATCTTCTCCCATTCTGTGAATTAAGGCTGTCATTTAGAATGGATAGAGAGATGCAGAGCTACCAAGACTGGCAGAAACTGAAAGAATATGTGACCACTAAGCCAGCCCTGCAAGAAATATTAAGGGGGGTTCTATAAACGGAAAAATACCACAAGAGGGATATAGAACAGAAATTTACAAAGACAATCTATAGAAACAAGGACTTCACAGGCAACATGATGACAATAGATTCATATCTTTCAATAATTACTCTCAACGTGAATGAGCTAAATTCTCTCATAAAATGGCACAGGGTTGCAGATTGGATAAAAAGACAGGACCCATCCATATGTGTCTATAAGAGACTCATTTTGAACCTAAAGATACACCAGACTGAAAGCGAAGGGATGGAGATCCATCTTCCATGCCAATGGACCTCAAAAGAAAGCTGGGGTAGCAATTCTCATATCAGACAAATTAGATTTTAAGCTAAAGCCTGTAGTTAGAGACACAGAAGGACACTGTATCATTCTTAAAAGATCTATTCAACAAGAGGATCTAACAATTGCAAATATCTACACCCCTAATTTGGGAGCAGCCATCTACATAAGCCAGCTGTTAGCCAAAATAAAGAGTCATAATGATAATAATATGTTAATTTTAGGAGACATCAATATTCCATTCTCAACAATAGACAGATCATCTAAGCAGAAAATCAACAAAGAAACAAGAGCTTTGAATGACACACTGGACCAGATGAACCTCATAGATATATACAGAACATTCCACCCTAAAACAACAGAATACTCATTCTTCTTGAGCACACATGGAACTTTCTCCAAAACAGACCACATACTGGATTACAAATCAAGTCTCAACCAATACTCAAAGACAGTGATTATTCCCTGCATAGTCTCAGACCATAATGCTTTATTTTTTTTAAGATTTTATGTATTGATTTGGCAGAGAGAGACACAACAAGAGAGGCAACACAAGCAGAGAAAGTGGGAGAGGGAGAAGCAGGCTTCCTGCAGAGCAGGGAGCCCGATGCGGGGATCAATCCCAGGACCGTGGGATCATGACCTGAGCCGAAGGCAGATGCCCAATGACTGAGCCAGCCAGGTGACCCTTTTTTTTTTTTTTTAAGATTTTATTTAAGACCATAAAACTTTACAAGTGGAACTCAATCACAAGAAAAAATTTGGCAGAATTTCAAACACTTGGAAACTAAATACCACTCTGTTTAAGAATATTTGGGTCAATCAGGAAATGAAAGAAGAACTAAACAATTCATGGAAACCTATGAGAATGAAAACACATTGGTACAAAGCTTTAGGATATTGCAAAGGCTGTCCTAAGGGGGAAATACTTAGCCATCCAATCCTCACTCAAAAAAATAGAAAAATTCCGAATTCACCAAATAACTGTACACCTTAAAGAACTAGAGAAAAAGCAACAAATGATGCCTAAGCCATGCATTAGAAGAAAAATAATTAAGATTAGAGCAGAGATCAATGAATTAGAAACCAGAAACACAGTAGATCAGATCAACAAAACTAGAAGCTTGTTCTTTGAAAGAATTAATAAGATCAATAAACCACTGGCCAGACTTACCCAAAAGAAAAGAGAAAGGACCTAAATTAATAAAATTATGAGTGGAAAGGGAGTGATCACGACTAGAACCAAGTAAATAAAAACAATTAATAGAAATTATTATGAACAACTCAATGCCAATAAATTAAGCTACCTGAAAGAAATGGATGCGTTCCTGGAAACTTGTAAACTACCAAGACTGAAACAGGAAGAAATTATCAACATGAATAGGCCAATAACCAGTAACAAGATTGAAGCAGTGATAGAAAACCTCCCAAAAAACAAAAGTCCAGGGCTTGATGGATTCCCTGGGGAATTCTACCAAACATTCAAAGTGGAAATAATACCTATTCTCCTGAAGCTCTTTCAAAAAATAGAAACAGAAAGAAAGCTTCCAGACACATACTATGAGGCCAGCATTACCTTAATCCACAAACCAGGCGAAGACCCCATCAAAAAGGAGAATTTCAGACTGATATCCCTGGTTAATATGGATTCCAAATTTCTCAACAAAATCCTAACTAATACGATCTAACAATGCATTAAACGGATCATCCACCATGACCAAGAGGGATTTATCCCTGGGATGCAAGCATGGTTCAACATTTGCAAATCAATCAATGTGATAGAACACATTAATAAGAAGGGAGAAGAGCCATATGATCCACTCAATTGATGCAGAAAAAGCATTTGACCAAATACAGCATCCTTTGATTAAAACACTTCAGAGTACAGGGATAGAGGGAACATTCCTCAAGTTCATAAAAACCATCTATAGAAAACCCACAGCGAATATCACCCTCAATGGGGAAAAGCTGAGAGCCTTTCCCTTAAGATCAGGAACACATCAAGGATGCCCACTCTCACCACTATTGTTCAGCAGAGTACTAGAAGTCCTAGCAACAGCAATCAGACAACAAAAAGAAATGAAATGTATTCAAATTGGCAAAGAAGAAGTCAAACACTCTCTTTTCGCAGATGACATAATACTTTATGTGGAAAATCCAAAAGACTCCACCCCCAAATTACTAGAACTCATACAGCAATTCAGAAATGTGGCAGGATACAAAATCAATGCACAGAAATCAGTTGCTTTCTTATACACTAACAATGTAACTGTAGAAAGAGAAATTAGAGAAACGATTCCATTTACAATAGCACCAAAAACCATTAGATACCTCAGAATAAACGTAACCAAAGAGGTAAAGGATCTGTACTCTAGGAACTACAGAACACTCATGAAGGAAATTGAAGAAGACTCAAAAAGATGGAAAAACATTCCATGCTCATGGATTGTAAGAATAAACATTGTTAAAATGTCTATGGTGCCCAGAGCAATTTATACCTTCAATGTCATCCAGATCAAAATTCAAATGGCATTTTTCAAAGTGCTGGAACAAACAATTCTAAAATTTGTATGGAATCAGAAAAGACCCTGCATCACCAAGGAAATACTGAAAAAGAAAAACAAAGCTGGGGGCTTCATGTTGCCTGATTTCAAGCTATATTACAAAGCAGTGATCACCAAGACAGCATAATACTGGCACAAAAACAGACATATAGACCAATGGAACAGAATAGAGTGACCAGATATGGACCCTCAACTCTATGGTCATCTAATCTTTGATAAAGCATGAAAAAATATGCAATGGAAGAAAGACAGTATCTTCAGTAAATGATGCTGGGAAATTGGACAGCTATATACAGAAAAATGAAACTCGACCATTCTCATACTCCATGCACAAAAATAAACTCAAAATGGATGAAAGACCTCAATGTGAGACAGGAATCCATCAAAATCCTAGAGGAGAACATAGGCAGTAACCTCTTTGACATCGGCCACAGCAACTTCTTTCAAGATACATCTCCACAGGCTAGTGAAACAAAAGCAAAAATGAACTTTTGGGACTTCATCAACATAAAAAGCTTCTGCACAGCAAAGGAAACAGTCAACAAAACAAAGAGGCAACCCACAGAATGGGAGAAGATATTTGCAAATGACACTACAGATAAAGGGCTGGTATCCAAGATCTATAAAGAACTTCTCAAACTCAACAACCAAAAACAAATAAGTCAAAAAATGGGCAGAAGTCATGAACAGACTCTTCTCCAAAGAGGACATACAAATGGCTAACAGACACATGAAAAAATGTTCATCATCATTAGCCATCAGGGAAATTCAAATCAAAACCACATTGAGATACTACCTTACACCAGTTAGAATGGCAAAAATTGACATGGCAAAAAACAACAAATGCTGGAGAGGTTGTGGAGGAAGGGGAACCCTCTTACACTGTTGGTGGGAATGCAAGTTGGTACAGCCACTTTGGAAAACAGTGTGGAGATTCTTCACAAAATTAAAAATAAAGCTACCCTATGACCCAACAATTGCCCTACTAGGTATTTACCCCAAAGTCACATATGTAGTGAAAAGAAGGGCCATATGAAACCCAATGTTCATAGCAGCAATGTCCACAATAACCAAATAGTGGAAAGAGCTGAGACGCCCTTCAATAGATGAATGGATAAAGAAGATGTGGCCCATATATACAATGGAATGTTACTCAACCAACAGAAAGGACGAATACCCAACTTTTACATCAAAATGGATAGGACTGGAGGAGATTATGCTAAGTGAAATAAGTCAAGCAGAGAAATTCAATTATATGGTTTCATTTATTTGTGGAACATAAGGAATAGCATGGAGGACATTAGGAGAAGGAAGGGGAAAATGAAGGGTGGGGAGAAGTCAGAGGGGAGATGAACCATGAGAGACTATGGACTCTGAGAAACAAACTGAGTGTTTTAGAGGGGATGGGGTGGGGGGATAGGTTAGCCTGGTGATGGGTATTAGGGAGGGTACATATTGCATGGAGCACTGGGTGTTATACAAAAACAATGAATCATGGAACACTGCATCAAAAACTAATGATGTACTGTATGGTGACTAACATAACATAATAAAGTAAAATAAAAAAAATTTAAAAAAAGAAAGAAACCTAAGGGAGCATATATATTTTCAAATTGTTTTTTTTTTTTCTCTTGATAAATAACCAGTAGTTGAATTGTTGGATTGCATGGTATTTCTATTTTTAATTTTTTTGAGGAAAGATATTTCATGCAAAGCAATTTTTTTATTTCAATATCTTTATCGAAAATTATATCCCTTTGTGCCTAAGCAATCTTGAGATAGAAGAACAAAGTTGTAGATATCAAAATTCCAGATTCCAAGATGTACTACAAAGATGTGGTAATCAAAACAGTATAGTACTGGCAGAAAAATAGACACATTGATCAATGGAACCAGATAGAGAGCCCAGAAATAAACCCACATTTATATGGTCAATTAATCTGACAAATAAGGCATGCTTATACAATGGGGAAAAGACAGTCTCTTCAATAAATGGTGCTGGGAAAACTGGACAGATACATATATAAAAAAAAAAAACTGGATTACTTACATCATACATAAAAACAAACTCAAAAGAGATTAAAGGTCTAAATGTGAAACATGAAACCATAAAAATAGAAGAAATCACAGACAATAATTACTTTGACATCAACCATTGAAACATTATTTGTGCCAGTACCATACTGCTTTTATTAGTAGAGTTTGTAGTATATATTAAAATCTGGAATTTTGATAACTCCACCTTTGTTCTTTTCAAGGTTTCTTTGGCTATTGGGGGTCCTTTGTGGTTCTATACGAATATGGGGACAATTTGTTTTAGTTCTCTGAAAATTGCTGTTGGCAATTTGATAAGGATTACATTAAATCTGAAGATTGTGGGGCACCTGGGCGGCTCAGTTGGTTAAGGATCTGACTTGATTTTGACTCGGGTCATGATCTCGGGATCGTGAGATTGAGCCCCATGCTGGGCTTCATGCTCAGTGTGGAGTCTGCTTGAGATTCTCTCTACCCCTCTCCCTCTCAAATAAATAAATAAAATATTTAAAAATATCTGTAGTTTGTTTTGGGTTGTATAGACATTTAAATAAAATTGATTCTCCCAAACCACGGGCATAGAATATCTCCATTTGTTTGTGTCATCTTCAATTTCTTCCATCAATGTTTCATAGTTTTCAGAGTACATGTCTTTCATCTCCTTGGTTAAATTTATTCCTAGGTGTTTTATTATTTTTGGTGTCATTGTAAATGGGATTGTTTTCTTAATTTCTTTTTCTGCTACTTTGTTAATAGTGTTTAGAAACACTACATATTTCTGGGTAGTAATTTTGTATCCTACAACTTCACTGAATTCATTTATTACTTCTTGCAGTATTTTTGCTGAAGTCTTTAGGATTGTCTATGCATACTATCATGTCATCTGCAAATAGTGATGGTTTAACTTCTTTACCAATATAAATGTCACTTATTTATTTTTCTTCTCTGTGACTAGGATTTTCAGTACTATGTTGAATAAAAGTGCTGAGAGTGTTTAATCCTGATCATAAATGATAAGTACTCAGTTTTTCACCATTAAGTATGTTGCTAGCTGAAGATTTTTCATATATGACTTTATTATGTTAAAGTATGTTCCCTCCAAATCCACTTTGTTGAGTTTTTATTTGGAATGGATGTTGAATTTTGTCAAATTCTTTTCCTGCATCTACTGAGATAATCATATGATTTTTATCCTTTGGTTTGTTAATGTGGTGCATCATATTGATTGATTTGTAGATATTGAACCATCCTTGCATCACTGGAATAAATCCCACCTGATCATGGTGAATAATCCTCTTAATGTATTATTGAATGCCATTTGATAATATTTTGTTGAGGATTTTGCATCTATGCTCATCAGTGATATTGGCCTATAGTTTCTTTCTTTCCATCTTTCCTTTTTTTTTTTCTGTGCTTTCTTTGTCTGCTTTTGGTATGAAGATAATCCCAGCTTTATAGAATGTATTTGGAAGCTTTTTCTCCTCTTTTTTTGAAATAGTTTGAAGAGACTAAGTATTACGTCTTCTTTAAATGTTTGGTAGGATTCGCCTGTGAATACATCTGGTCCTGGAATTTTATTTTTTGGTAGATTTTTTATTAAAAGTCAATTTTGATACTAGTAATTTGTCTGTTTAGATTTTTTATCTTTTTCTGGTTCAATTTTAAAAGATTGTTTCAAAGGCTGGGAATGTGGTAGAGTAGGAGTACCCTAAGCTCACTATGTCCCAAGGATACAACTAGGCAACACTCACAACAGCTCACATAACCCAGAAAATGACCCAAAGACTGGCAGAACAAACTCCACAACTAAGGTTAGAGCAGAGGCCACATCAAAGAAGGTAGGAAGGGTGAAGACATGGTTTGGGAGAAAAATGGACCATGACCATCCATGGTTGGGAGGGAGCTAAGGTTGCAGAGAAGGTTGAGAAACAGACTATCACATTGGGAAGCCTGCATGGGGAAAATGAACCTCTATAACATTTGGCTTTGAAAGTGAGAGCTGCTGAATTTCATGAGGTCTTACAATGAGCATCCCTAAACACTGGAATTTTAAAACTCAGTGGGCTCAGCTCTTGGAGAGTCCAGAGGGCATTGGGATTCTGCATCCTTGCCTTTAAAGAAACAGCATGACAAGCAGCCCATTCAGTTGCAGTGTAGAACCAGCAGTTTGAAAGATACCTGGGACATATGAGAGTGAGAGTTATTTATTCATCTCAGAGCATGTCCAGAAGAGGCAGCGATCACAGGGAGACCCCTCCAGGAACAGAGGAGCTGGTAGGTACCACTTTCCTCCCCCAAACCCTAGCATAAACACAAGGCCACCTATGGAAAAGAGTGCGGTGCCAACACTTGCTACCGAACTGGATTACACCAAGCCCCCCCTCCCATGCTTAAGTGGATTTGCCCTTTCAAGTCATGCTTGCTTCAGTTCCTGCACTGCAGAGCACCTCCCCCAGAAGACCTATGCAATCTCTCACCAACACCATGTCTCCTGACACTTACACTTTGTAAGGCCTTGGCTCTGGTGGCAGTAGTGGCAATGGGTCTTATTTCACAAGCAGACCATCATGTACATTGTGAAACTGTGCTCCACCCTGCTGGGTAACATATGCTACCCACAACAGACAAAAAGAGCCTCTGAACATGACTGAACTGAAGGAAAAATCAGCCAGGACACAATAGCAGAAAACATGCAGAACTCATAGAAGACACCACCTGAAGTGCCAGGCCCTGGAGAACAGGGGACACTGCACTGCAGGGTACTATAGGACCTCATCTTCATAAAGTCATTACTTTCAAGAGTAGGATATGCAGCTGAGACAGAGTTAGACAAAATGAGACAGAGGAATATGTCTCAAATGAAGAATAGGAGAAAACCACAGCAAGAGTCCTAATTGAAACAGATATAAGTAATATACCAGATAGAAAATTTAAAGTAATGATCATAAAGATACTCACTGGACTTGAGAAAAGAATGGAGGACTTCAGTGACACCCTTAACAAAGATATAAAAAAATAACATATCAGAGATAATGAATACAATTAATGAAATTAAAAATACACTTGATGTAATAAATAGCAAGCTAGAGGAAGCAGAGGAATGAATTAATGGCCCAGAAAACAGTAAAGACAAGTATATGAGCTGAGCAAATGAAAGAAAATAATTATGCAAATTGAGAATAGCCTTAGGGAACTCAGGAACTCCATCAAGTTTAATAACATTTGCATTATAAGGAGCCCAGAAGAAGAGAGAGAAAAAGGGGGCAGAAAATTTATTTGAAGAAATAATATCTGAAAACTTCCCTAATGTGGAGAAGGAAACAGATATCCAGATCCTGGAGGCATAGAAATCCCCCAACAAAATCAACCCAAGGAGGTACACACCAAGGAACTAGTAATTAACAAGGCAAAAAATAGTGATAAACAAACAAACAAAAATTAAAAGCAGCAAGAGAAAAGACGACAGTTACATAGAAGGGAAATCCTATAAGGCTATGAGCAGATTTTTTAGCAGAAACTTCACAGGCCAGAAGAAAAATGACATGATATAATCTAAGTGCAAAATCTGCAGCCAAGAATACTCTATCCACCAAGGTTATCATTCAGAATAGAAGGAAAGATAAAAAGTTTTTCAGACAAACAAAAACTAAAGGAGTTCATGACCACTAAACCAGTCCAGGAGAAATAATTAAGGGGTACACTCTGAGTGGAAAGGA
This sequence comes from Mirounga leonina, assembly GCF_011800145.1. Classification (NCBI taxonomy): domain Eukaryota; kingdom Metazoa; phylum Chordata; class Mammalia; order Carnivora; family Phocidae; genus Mirounga; species Mirounga leonina. The sequence continues at coordinate 1,733,807 of NW_023270096.1, read as the reverse complement.
AAGACCATAAATAAGAGTACAAAAATTTGGAAGCACAAAAGCAGTAAATAGATATATTTGTAAAAATCAGTCAAGGGATTCACAAAAGGATATAAACTCTGAAACCATATACCTAAAATGTGGGGGGAGAGATATAAAGAATGGATTCAAATTTAAGTGACTTAATTTATACTGCAAATGCAGAAGATTTTATATATAAATCTAATGGCAACAACAAATCAAAACTAAGTATTAGATATACAAAGAAAAAAGATGAAGAAATACCAGTATACCACTAAAGAAAGCCAGCAAACCATGAAAGAGAGAAAGGAACAAAGGATCAGAGAAAAACTACAAAGGAAAACAACAGAACAATTAACAAAATGGCAATAAATACATATCTATCAATAATTAATTTCATGGACACTTGGCCTGCCTCCATAATTTGATTTGGTTATCATAAATAATGCTGTTATAGTTGTGGCATCTCTCTCTATCTCTTTATATCTATCTATATCTATATCATCTATATGCCATGGAATATTATTTAGCTATAATAAAGAATGAAATCTTGCCATAAGTGAAATAAGTCAGTCAGAGAATGACAAATACCATCTGATTGCACTCATATGTGGAATTTAAGAAACAAAACAAATTAGCAAAAGAAAAGAGAGAGAAGTCAAGAAATAGCCTCTTAACTATTGAGAACAAACTGATGGTTACCAGAGGAGAAGTGGGTGGGCGGGTGGGCGAAATAAGTGATAGTAATTAAGGAGTGCACTTATTGTGATGAGCACTGGGTATGGAATTGTTGAATCACTGTATTGCACACCTAAAACTAATACAACACTGTATGTAAACTTCACTGGAATTAAAATGAAATGAAATGAAATAAAACAAAACAAAACAAAATAAAACAAAATAAAATAAAATAAAAAAATATTAACTTTGAATCTAAATGGACTAAATGCTCCAATCAAAAGACATAGGGTGACACAGTGGGTAAAAATTCAAGACCCATCAATATGCTGCCTACAAAAGACATTTAAGATATAAAGACACATGCAGAATGAAAGCAAAGAAATGGAGAAACATTTATCATGCAAGGTAATTTCAAAACAAGCCAGAGTAGCAATGCTTATCAGACAAAACAGACTTTAAAACAGAGTGTAACAAGAGGCAAAAACAAAGGACACTATATAATAATAAAGGGGACAATCCAACAGGAAGATATAAATAATTGTAAATATTTAAGCATCCAATATGGGAGCACCCAAATATATAAAACACTTAATAACAAACATAAAGGAAATAATCAATAATAATACAATAATAGTAGAGGAATTTAACACCCCACTTCCAACAATAGGCAGATATTCTAAACTGAAAGTCAGCAAAGAAGAGTGGCTTAGAAAGACACACTGGATCAGATGGATTTAACACATATATTCAGAACATTCCATCTTAAACCGTGGAATACACATTCTTTTCAAGTGCAAATGGAACATTTTCCAGTATAAACTACATACTAAGCCACAAGACAGTTCTCAACAAATTCAGAAAGTTCAACGTCATACCATGCATCTTTTCTGTACACAACAGTGTGAAACCAGAAATTAACCACAAGACAAAATCTAGAAAGACCACAAACGGAGGTTAAATAACATGCTGCTAAACAATAAATATGTCAAACATGCAATCAAAGAAGTCAAAACCTACATGGAAACAAATGAAAATGAAAAACACAATGATCCAAAATCCTTGGGATGCAGCAAAAATTGTCCTAAGAGGGAAGTTTATAGCAATACAGGACTACCTCAAGAAACAAGAAAAATCTAAAATAAACAATCTAACTTTATGCCAAAGGAAGCTAGAAAAAGAACAAACCCCAAACCAGCAGAATTAAGAAAATAGTAAAGATTTGAGCAAAAATAAAAGATATAGAAACTCATAAAGCTCCAGTAGAAACCAGGAAGTGGTTCTTTGATAAGATCAACGAAATCAATAAACCTGCAGTCAGACTCATCAAAAAAAAAAAAAAAAGAGGATTCAAATAAACAAAATCACTAATGAAAGGGGAGAAATAACAACCAACACCACAGTACAATAAACAATTATAAAAGAATACTATGAAAAATTATATGCCAACAAATTGGACAACCTAGAAGAAATGGATAAATTCCTAGAAACATATAAACTACCAAAACTGAAACAGGAAGAAACAGAAAACTTGAACAGACAATCACCAGCAAAGAAATTGAATCAGTAATCAAACTCCCTACAGGGGCACCTGGGTGACTCAGTTGGTTAAATGTCTGCCTTTGGCTTATGTCATGAGCTCAGGGTCCTGGGATCTAGCTGGTGGACTCCCTGCTCAGTGGAGAGTCTCCTTCTCCCTCTCCCTTTTCCCTTCCCCCTAGCTTGTGCTCTCTCTCTCAACTAAATAAATAAAATCTTAAAAAAAAAAAACTCCTTAAAAACAAAAGTCCAGGACAAGATGGCTTCACAGGCAAATTCTACCAAACATTTAAAGAAGACTTAATACCCATTCTTCTCAAACTATTCCAAAAAATAGAAGAGGAAGGAGAACTTCAGAATTCATTCTCTGAGGCCAGCAATACCTTGATGCCAAAACCATATTAAGACACTACATACACACACACACATACACACACAAAAGGAAAACAGGCCAATATCCCTGATGAACACAGATGCAAAAATTCTCCACAAATAGTAGCAAATCTAATTCAACAACACATTAAAAAAGATCATTCACCACAATCAAGTGGGATTTATTCCTAGGTTGCAAGGGTGGTTCAATATTCACATATCACTGCTTCTGAATAGCTTTCCTCTTCATGTCTGGGAGATAGTGCAGGGTATACTACTCTGAGTTTGGGGAATATGGAGGGAGGAAGAGCATTGAGAAAAAGCCAGAACCATCTTTAGGATTTGATATTTGTTAAATACCACTCAATTCAGTAGAGAATGTCCAGGGTATGGCTTCTAGCAGATGAAAGGAGAACAACAGACAAGTCACCCCACTCAGATAAAAATGATTTGGTGGAGAGGGTATAAAGGAAGTTCAGGCCTTACCTTCCTTATCAGTCATAAAGACAAACATAAAGTGTCGATAGAGTTGAGTCAATTTCCTGAGGAGGAAGGGAGGGTGTTGGGCAATAATTAATAACATCTGACAAAACTGTTTCTAACTGGCCAGCATGGGTTCCTAGGGTAACTCTTCAGGATTCTGTGTTATGCAGTTCATGTCTGGTTGTCATAGCAAGACAAATGTAATAATAACTATACTTTCCTCATTCAGGTCACTCACTCATCAGAATCCCCCACTCATGGGAAAAACACGTCTTGGCCTTTTTTTTTTTTTTTTGCAAGCTCTACTTCAAAAGGGTTCTCCCTTCCTTTTCTAGGCAAGGTCAGGTCAGCTGCAGGAAAACAACTTCATTATTTCTCTCAGTTTCATCCCTACCCGCCTCATCTCCTCTCTCTGTCTCTGTCTCTTTCACACACACACACACACACATGCACACACACACAGAGTTTCAGTGATGCCTTTCTGTGCTAAGCTGGGAGATTGACATACTCCTACCATAGGTATGATATGGTGTCTAAACAGCCCAGCCTAGAACATCTAAAAAAATCAACTCTGCCAACTGCCTATCATATGCCAGGTATTGTACAGTTTTTAACAGAATCCCTGTTAACAAAACTTGCTTGGGGGATTTTTTAATTGAGATATAATTGACATATTAGTTACAGGTCTACAACATAATGATTCAATATTTGTACATATTGTGATGATTGATAGATATAATCAATCATCATCTTATAGATGAACAAACTGAGGCTTGAAAAAGGCAAGGGAGGCAATGGAACTAGAAACCTATGCCAAGTATCTCTGGTTACAAAGCCATATGCTCTGTGCATTATAACTTTCCATTGTGGAAGAAACAGAGCAACAGGGAGATGCTATGCATGTTAAACTTTCATTTATCTTATTTAATTCTCACAACAAAATGATGAGTTGGCAAGTTCTGTTATCTCTCACTTATGAAGAAACTAAGGTTCCTACTCACTTCCATACACATAGAGTAAAATTGATACACTGGATAGATGACTAGGATAGCCCTATATAAGGTGTTTTAAATATTTGTACAAGAAATGACTAACAACAAGAATGAATAACTGTAATAACCAATCTTACATGAATCTTATAGCCATAATCTTGAGTGAAAGAAGCAAGATACAAAAGACAGCATAGCAAATGACTCCATTTATATAAAATTTAAAAATAGGCAAAACTATAGTGTCAGACAGAAAAGCAAGGAAATTATTTATTATTCTATATTTTCATTTATATTTCCTCCTCTGCTCATTTGCTCCCTCACTCTATCTTTTCCTCCCTCTCTCCCCATCACTCTGTCTCTTTTATTTATATGGTATGTATCTCAAAAAATACATATATTTTTTACTCTATTAGGTCGTAGGGAATGTCCTGGGACTTTCCTGAAAGGAACTTTACAGCATCCATCTTGGGAAACACCACATCCTAGGTTAAGGCATGATGACTGTGAGAAGGCCAAGATGTGGTACACGTAGTAGGTGCACAATAAATAAACGTTCCCTTTATTTTCTTTACTTTGTGGCCCCAGTCAGACTCAGATGGTAACACAAAAAAACATAATGCCAGGTAATTTGAGGGGATATGTGCTAGGTTATTTTTGGAAGGATATACCTTCAAAACCTACAAATCTATCATTGTCAGAAGATGCTTCAGAAAACACATCAATCTGTCATCTGCTTCAAGTTCTCTTTTTTGTGATGTGACAGAGGAAACAAGAAAGGAGGTCTACCTGGCTATAAACTTTTTTAAAAAACAATAGTCTATTGCTTCAAAATCTACTTTATGTTAATTTTCCCTACATTCAAGTCATTTTAACACACAATCACGAGAGTTTAAAGACATAACATAATAACATCGAAGCGAGCAGTTTTTAGTACATATTAAAATAACTTACCTTCTTTGGCTAACACTGTTTGGTACAAGGTACTCCTGTTCTGGTTATTAAAAGACAGTGTAATACAAGAACTGAAAATACCAGGTGACTCCATTGAAACAGATGTGAAGCTCAGATGACTACTTTCATTTGGTGACTGTAGGCAGGTATCAGCTATTGATGTGGCTGTGCCTGCTGGACTAAACTCCCATCACCAATGCAGTAGGTAACTAGAGAAACTTGTGTTTGAAGCCTAGTTTTGTCATGTACAGGCTGAGTGAACTTGGGCAAGTTGCTTCATCTTTCTAGGTCTTAGTTTTCTCATGGAACCCAGCAGGACCCCTGCTGACTATGAGAGAAGGGTAGGTAGAAGGATCCTGCCAACAAAAAGTGAGCTCCTCTACCAAGGAGACAGGACCAAGAATAGTAATTCTTTCATCTCCACCCCTCCACTTCCACTGAGAATACCCACTCAGGATATTCCAGCAGGGCCCAACATCACCATTAGCCTTATAAGGGATGAGGAGAAGAAATGATTAACAAAAAAGCAAGGCCTTCTCCTGGTCAGATTGCTGAGCCTGAGGAAGCAAATATGGATGCATAAAAATGCTTACTGAATAAGACCTATCTATCTTCCCAAGGAATGAGGCAGGCTTTCCTGGGACATGATTGGCTTAGTTATTTGTGCCATTGTAGCAACATAGAAAGCAAAGCAGGAAGGACATTACAAGAAAACTAAACAATAAACCAATCTCTTATGAACATGGATGCAAAAATACTAAACAAGTTTTTATTAAATTGAACCCAGCTTTATATAAAGCAAAATGCATCACAAGCAAGTGGGTTTGTTCTAAGAATGAAAGGGTTGTTTAACATTCTAAATCATTAACAGAAAAAGAAGAAAATTATGATCATCTTAGGAGATACAAAAAAAAAAAAAATTGAAAAAACTCCAAAGCCTATACATGATAAAAACCCTTAGCAGAGTAGAAATAGAAGGGAACTTCTTTAATATGATAAAGAATATATATAAACCTACAGAAAACATCACAATTAGTAGTGAAGTATTGAAGCCTTCCCCCTGAAATCAGGGATAAGTAAAGAATGCCTGCTATCACCATTTTGATTCAGATTTATATTGAAGTTCTAGCCATTGCAATAGAATGAGAAAAAGAAATAAAAATAATAAGGATTAGAAAGGAAGATATAAAACTGTTATTATTCTCAGGTGACATATTTGTATATGTATAAAATCCAAAAGAATCTAAAAACTATTAGACTTGATAAGTAAGTTTAGCAAGTTCAGTCAGTATACAAAAATATTTATATTTCTACATACTAGCTATATATAGAAACTGAAATTTGAAATAATGTCATATACATTAGCATCAAAATTACAAAATTCCTAGGAACAAAAATTATGAAAAAAATTTAAGACTCCAGGGGCACCTGGGTGGCTCAGTTGTTAAGCATCTGCCTTCAGCTCAGGTCATGATCCCAAGGTCCTGAGATTGAGCTCTGCATCAGGCTCCCTGATCAGCAGGAAGCCTGCTTCTCCCTCTCCCCTTCCCCCTGCTTGTGTTCCTGCTCTTGCTATCTGTCTCTCTGTCAAGTAAATAAATAAAATCTTTCAAAAAATGTAAGACTCTACTGAAAACAATAAAACATTGTTGAAAGAAATTAAAGAAGGCCAAAATAGAGAGATCCAGCATGTTCATGAACTGAGAGACTCAGTATTTTAAAGATCTACATACTTCCCAAAATAAATATATTGATTTGACACAACCCCACACAAAATCCCAAACACTAGGTTTGTTGGTTTGTTTGCTTTTTTAACCAAATTTGTCAAACTCATTCTAAAAATCATATAGAATTTCAAAGGGCTAGGAACAGCCAAGGCAATCTTGGCCACGGGACTTACATTATAAACCTAACATAAAGCTCTAGTAAATAAGACAGTTTGGTATACTGGCACAGGAATAAACAAACTGACCAATGGAGCAGAATAAATAGTCCAGAAACATACCCACACATATATAGACAACTGATTTATGATGAAGGTAACACTGCAGTGTAGTGAAGAAATAATTGTCTCTTCAATAAATAGTGCTGTGTCAGTTGGATTGCCATATTGGGGAAAATGTAAACCTGGACCCCTATAACACCATACATGGGAATCAATGTCAGATGTATTATAAAATTAAAGGTTGAGGGTAAAACAATAAAACATTTAGATAAAAAAAAATATGGAACATTTTCATGATCTTGGAATAAGCAAAGATTTCTAAAACAGGACAACAAAAGGTCTATCCATAAAGATAAAGTTCAATAACATGAACTAAATTAAAATCACTAACTTCTGTTAATTAAAGATGTCATGTCAAGAGAAAAAAAAAAAAAAAAACAACTCCCAGAGTTGGAGAAAATATGAACAATATATCTGACAAAGGGCTCATATCCAGAATATGTAAAAAATATCTACAAATTAATTTTTAAAAGACCATCTATTAGAAAAATAGGCAAAGGGGCGCCTGGGTGGCTCAGTCATTACGTGTCTGCCTTTGGCTTAGGTCATGATCCCAGGGTTCTGGGATCAAGCCCACATTGGGCTCCCCACTTGGCAGGGAGCCTGCTTCTCCCTCCCTGCCTGCTGCTTCCCCTACTCATGCTCACTCTCTCTCAAATAAATACATAAAAGCTTTAAAAAAAAAGGGAAAAAAAGAAAAAAAAGGCAGATTTGGAAAAGTCGGCAGAGGAGTAGGGGACCCTATTTCAACTGGTCCTCGGAATTGAGCTGGATACCTACCAGACCACTCCGAGCAACTATGAAATCAGCCTGAGATGTAAGAAGATCTGGATCTCTACAAACAGAGGATCACTGGCAGTTGGTTTCTAGGTACGAAGTGGGGAACCTTGATTATGCAGGCAGATATCAGAGGATAAATGGCAGTGGGAGGGAGCCTGGCCGTGGGGATCCCACACAGCCAATGAGCAACAGGCTCCCACACTGGGGATGGGCCACAGACTTGCAGACCAGTAGCAGTGGGGAAAGGACTTAGACAGAAACCTGAGCGGTGGACTGTGCATGCAAACTGGGGGCGGCTGGCGGTTTTAGAAGCACAAAGGGCAGCAATGTGCCTTGACAGGGAGGCGAGGACTGGGAGCACTGAGGAGGGATGCACAACCCAGGACACTGCAGTTTATAGGAGCACAGACAGAAATGGAGATAGTGTGGCCTGGAGAGCTCACTGAAGAACAGATTGTGATATCTCTGCTCTGAGGCAGAGGGTTGGAAATGGTCTCTTCTGCTCTGACTCTCAGAAGAGATGCAGAAAGCTGGCAGGGAAAGCCACCAGAGAACAAAAGCCCCAAGAAAGCGGTTCCCACTGAGCCCATCCTCCACCACAGGTGGGGCAGGGCAACTCTGCCCAAACAGGGTTGCCTGAGTAACAGCACGGCAGGCCCCACCGCAGAAGACAGGCTGGGAAAACAAGAGGCCAGCAACCCTAAGGTCCCTAGACAACAGGTGCATATTGTTTGGGTTGTGGTCAATAATTTGGACTCTGTACATTCCCTCAACTACCAATCAACAGAATGACTAGGAGGAGGAACCCCCCAAATAGAAAATACTCAGAGATTATGATTTATGCTGTAGATTTACAAATGGATGCAGATATAACCAAGATGTCGGAGATGAAATTCAGGCTAGCAATTGTGAAGACAATGGCTAGAATGGGGAAATCAATTAATGGCAACATAGAGTCTCTAAGGGCAGAAGTGAAAGCTGAATTAGCAGAACTTAAAAATGTTATCAATGAGATCCAATCCAATCTAGATAATCTAACAGCTAGGTTAAGTGAGGCAGAAGAGTGAATTAGTGACCTAGAAGATAATTTAGTAGATAAAAAGGGAAAAGAGGACGCCAGGAAAAAACAACTAGAATTCATGAAAATAGAATCAGAAATAAGTGACACCATGAAGTGTTCCAATGTCAGAATTATTGGAATCCCAGAGGGGGTGGAGAGAGAGACAGGACTAGAAGATATATTTGAGCAAATCGTAGCTGAGAAGTTCCCTAATCTGGAGAATGAAACAAACATTTGCATCCTAGAGGCAGAGAGGACCCCTCCCAAGATCTAGGAAAACAGACCAACACGCCAGCATGTAATAGTAAAACTCACAAATCTTAGAACCAAGGAAACCATCTTAAGGGCAGTTAGGGGGAAGAGATTCCTTATGTACAGAGGGAGGAACATCAGAATCATCTCAGACCTATCCACAGAGACCTGGCAAGCCAGAAAGGGCTGGCAAGACATATTCAGGGTACTAAATGAGAAGAACATGCAGCCAAGAATACTTTATCTGGCAAGGCTGTCGTTTAGAATGGATGGAGAGATGCAGAGCTTCCAAGACTGGCAGAAACTGAAAGAATATGTGACCACTAAGGTGGCCCTGCAAGAAAAATTAAGGGGGGTTCTATAAAAGGAGAAAGACCCCAAGAGTGATATACAACAGAAATTTACAGGGACAATCTATAAAAACAACATCTTCACAGGCAACATGATGAATTAATTCATATCTTTCAATAATCACTCTCAATGTGAATGGCCTAAATGCTCCCATAAAATGGCACAGGGCTGCAGATTGGATAAAAAGACAGGACCCATCCATATGCTGTCTACAAGAGACTCATTTTGAACCTAAAGATACATCCAGACAAAGTGAAGGGATGGAGATCCATCGACCATGCCAGCAGACTTCAAAAGAAAGCTGGGATAGCAATTCTTATATAAGACAAATTAGATTTTAAACTAAAGACTGTAGTTAGAGACACAGAAGGACACTGTATCATTCTTTTTTAAAATTTATTATGTTATGTTAAACACCATACATTACATCATTAGTTTTTGATGTAGTGTTCCATGATTCATTACTTGCGTATAACACCCAGGGCTCCATGCAGATCATGCCCTCTTTAATACCCATCACCAGGCTAACCCTTCCTCCCCCCCCCTCCACTCTAGAATCCTCAGTTTGTTTTTCAGAGTCCATTGTCTCTTATGCTTCATCTCCTCCTCCGATTCCCCCCCTTCATTCTTCCCCTCCTGCTACCTTCATTTACTTCTTTTTTTTTTAACATGTAATGTATTATTTGTTTCAGAGGTACAGATCTGTGATTCAACAGTCTTGCACAATTCACAGTGCTCACCATAACACATACCCTCCCCAATGTCTATCACCCAGCCACCCCCTCCCCCCCCCCCCCCACCACTCCAGCAACCCTCAGTTTGTTTCCTGAGATTAAGAATTCCTCATATCAGTGAGGTCATATGATACATGTCTTTCTCTGATTGACTTGTTTTGCTCAGCATAACACTCTCCAGATCCATCCACGTCATTGGAAATGGAAAGATTTCATTCCTGGAGATGGCTGCCTAATATTCCATTGTATATATATATACTAAATCTCTTTATCCATTCATCTGTCAATGGACATCTTGGCTTTTTCCACTGTTTGGCTATTGTGGACATTGCTGCTATAAACATCGGGATGCACATACCCCTTCGGATCCCTACATTTGAATCTTTGGGGTAAATACCCAGTAGTGCAATTACTGGATTGTATGGTAGCTCAATTTTAAACTCTTTGAAGAACCTCCATACTGTTTTCCAGAGTGGCTGCACCAGCTTGCATTCCCACCAACAGTGTAGGAGAGTTCCCCTTTCTCTGCATCCCTGCCAACATCTGTCATTTCCTGACTTGTTAATTTTAGCCATTCTGACTGGTGTGAGGTGATATATCATTGAGGTTTTGATTTGGATTTCCCTGATGCTGAGCGATGTTGAGCACTTTTTCATGTGTCTGTTGGCCATTTGGATGTCTTCTTTGGAAAAATGTCTGTTCATGTCTTCTGCCCATTTCTTGATTGGATCATTTGTTCTTTGGATGTTGAGTTTAAGAAGTTCTGTATAGATTTTGGATACTAGCCCTTTATCTGATATGTCATTTGCAAATATCTTCTCCCATTCTGTCAGTTGTCTTTTGGTTTTGTTGACTGTTTATTTTGCTTTGCAAAAGCTTTTTATCTTGATGAAGTCCCAATAGTTCATTTTTGCCCTTGCTTCCCTTGCCTTTGGTGATGTTTCTATGAAGAATTTGCTGTGGCTGAGGTCAAAGAGGTTGCTGCCTGTGTTCTCCTTTAGGATTTCGACGGACTCCTGTCTCACATTTAGTTCTTTCAACCATTTTGAGTCTATTTTTGTGTGTGGTGTAAGGAAATGGCCCAGTTTCATTCTTCTGCATGAGGCTGTCCAGTTTTCCCAACACCATTTGTTGAAGAGATGGTCTTTTTCCATTGGACGTTCTTTCCTGCTTTGTCGAAGATTAGTTGAGGGTCCATTTCTGGGCTGTCTATTCTGTTGCATTGATCTAGGTGTCTGTTTTGTGTAAGTTCCATATTTTCTTGATGATGACAGTTTTATAATAGTGCTTGAAGTCTGGAAATGTGATGGCACTAGCTTTGTTTCTCTTTTTCAACATTCCTCTGGCTATTCAGGGTATTTTCTTGTTCCATAAAAATTTTAGGATTATTTGTTCCATTTCTTTAAAAAAGTGAATGGTATTTTGATGGGGATTGCATTGAATGTGTAGATTGCTCTAGGTAGCATTGACATCTTCACAATATTTGTTCTTCCAATCCATGAGCATGGAATGTTTTCCCATTTCTTTGTGTCTTCCTCAATTTCTTTAATGAGTATTTTATAGTTTTCTGAGTATAAATTCTTTGCCTCTTTGGTTAGATTTATTCCTAGGTATCTGATGGTTTTAGGTGCAATTGTCAATGGGATCGACTCCTTAATTTCTCTTTCTTCTGTCTTATTGTTGGTGTATAGGAATGCCACTGATTTCTGTCCATTGATTTTATATCCTGCCACTTTACTGAATTCCTGTATGAGTTCTAGCAGTTTTGGGATGGAGTCTTTTGGGTTTTCCACATAAAGTATCATATCATCTGCAAAGAGTGAGAGTTTGACTTCTTCCTTGCCAATTTGGATGCCTTTTATTTCTTTTTGTTGTCTGATTGGTGTGGCTAGGACTTCTAATACTATGTTGAATAGCAGTGGTGATAGTGGACATCCCTGCCGTTTTCCTGATCTTAGGGGGGAAGCTCTCAGTTTTTCTGCATTGAGAATGATATTCACTGTGCGTTTTTCATGGATGGCTTTTATGATATTGAAGTATGTACCCTCTATGCCTATACTCTGAAGAGTTTTGATCAAGAAAGGATGCTGTATTTTGTCAAACGCTTTTTCTGCATCTATTGAGAGCATCATATTGTTCTTGTTGTTTCTTTTATTAAGGTACTGTATCACATGGATTAATTTGTGGATGTTGAACCAACCTTGCAGCTCAGGGATACGTCCCACTTAGTCGTGGTGAATAATCCTTTTAATGTACAGTTGAATCCTATTGGCTAGTATTTTGGTGAGAATTTTTGTATCCATGTTCATCAAGTATATTGGTCTGTAATTCTCCTTTTTGATGGGGTCTTTGTCTGGTTTTGGGATCAAGGTAGTGGTGGCCTCATAAAATGGGTTTGGATGTTTTCCTTCTATTTCTATTTTTCAGAAGAGTTTCAGAAGAATAGGTATTAATTCTTTAATTGTGTGGTAGAATTTCCCTGGGAAGCCATCTGGCTCTGGGCTTTTGTTTGTTGGGAGATTTTTGATTACTATTTCAATTTCCTTAGTGGTTATAGGTCTGTGCAGGTTTTCTATTTCTTTCTGGTTCAGTTTTCGTAGTTGATACATCTCTAGGAATACATCCATTTCTTCCAGGTTATCTAATTTGCTGGCATAGAGATGCTCATAATATGTTTTTATAATTGTTTGTATTTTCTTGGTGTTGGTTGTGATCTCTCCTCTTTCATTCATGATTTTATTTGTTTGGGTCATTTCTCTTTTCTTTTTGATAAGTCTGGCCAGGGGTTTATCAATCTTGTTAATTCTTTCAAAGAACCAGCTCCTAGTTTTTTTGATCTGTTCTACTGTTCTTTTGGTTTCTATTTCATTGATTTCTGTTCTGATCTTTACTATTTCTCTTCTCCTGCTGGGTTTAGGCTTTATTTGCTGTTCTTTCTCCAGCTCCTTTAGGTGTAGGGTTAGTTTGTGTATTTGGAACCTTTCTTGTTTCTTGAGAAAGGCTTGTATTGGTATATACTTTCCTCTTAGGACTGCCTTTGCTGTATCCCAAAGATTTTGAACAGTTGTATTTTCATTTTCATTGGTTTCCATGAATTTTTAAATCATTTTATTTCCTGGTTGACCCATTCATTCTTTAGTAGGATGCTCTTTAGTGTCCAAATATTTGAGTTCTTTCTGACTTTCCTCTTGTGATTGAGTTCTAGTTTCAAAGCATTGTGGTCTGAATATATGCAGGGAATCATCCCAGTCTTTTGGCACTGGTTGAGACCTGATTTGTGACCTAGGATGTGACCTATTCTAGAGAATGTTCCATGGGCACTAGAGAAGAATACGTATTCTGTTGCTTTGGAATGGAATGTTCTTAATATATCTGTGAAGTTCATTTGGTCCAGTGTGTCATTTAAAGTCTTTATTTCCTTGTTGATCTTTTGCTTAGATGATCTGTCCATTTTCCTGATGGGGGTGTTAAAATCCCCTACTATTATTGTATTGTTCTTGATGTGTTTCTTTGCTTTTGTTATTAACTGCCTTATATAATTGGCTGCTCCCGTGTTAGGGACATAGATATTTATATTTTTTAGATCTTCTTGTTGGATAGACCCTTTAAGGAGGGTATACTGTCCCTCCTAATCTTTTATTACAGTGTTTGGTTTAAAATCTAATTTGTCTGATATAAGGATTGCCACCCCAACTTTCTTTTGGTGTCCATTAGCATTTTAAATGTGTTTCCACCCCTCACTTTCAATCTGGGGGTGTCTTTGGGTCTAAAATGAGTCTCTTGCAGACAGCATATCGATGGGTCTTGTTTTTTTATCCACTCTCATAGGTTGTGTCTTTTGATTGGGGCATTTAGCCCATTTACGTTCAGGGTAACTATTGAAAGATATGAATGTAGTGCCATTTTATTGTCTGTAAGGTGTCTGTTACTGTATATTGTCTTTGTTCCTTTCTGGTCTATGTTGCTTTTAAGCTCTCTTTTGCTTAGAGGACACCTTTCAATATTTCCTGTAAGGCTGGTTTTGTGTTTGCAAATTCCTTTAGTTTTTGTTTGTCCTGGAAGATTGTTATCTCTCCTTCTATTTTCAATGAGAGCCTAGCTGCATATAGTGTTCCTGGCTGCATTTTTTTCTCATTTAGTGCTCTGAATATATCCTGCCAGTTCTTTCTGACCTGCCAGATCTCTGTGGATAAGTTTGTTGCCAATCTAATATTTCTATCATTGTAGGTTACAGATCTCTTCTCCTGAGCTGCTTTCAGGATTTTCTCTTTGTCTCTGAGACTCATAAATTTTACTATTAGATGTCAGGGTGTTGACTTATTTTTTATTGATTTTGAGGGGTGTTCTCTGTGCCTCCTGGATTTTGATGCCTGTTTCCTTCCCCAAATTAAGGAAGTTCTCTGCTATAGTTGCTCCAATATATCTTCTTCCCCTCTCTCTCTTTCTTCTTCTTCTGGGATCCCAATTATTCTAATGTTGTTTCATCTTATGGTATCATTTATTTCTCAAATTCTGCCCTCGTGACCCAGTAGTTGTTTATCTCTCTTTTTCTCAGCTTCTTTATTTTCCATCATTTGTCTTCTATGTCACTAATTCTTTCTTCTGCTTCATTTATCATAGCACTTAGAGTCTCCATTTTTGATTGCACCTCATTAATAGCCCTTTTGTTTTCGACTTGGTTAGATTTTAGTTCTTTTATTTCTCCAGAAAGGTTTTCTCTAATATCTTCCAAGCTTTTTTCAAGCCCAACTAGTATCTTTAAAATCATCATTCTGAACTCTAGTTCTGACATCATACTAATGTTCATGTTGATTAGGCCCCTGGCAGTCGGTACTGCCTCTTGTTCTTTTTGTTGAGGTGATTTTTTCCATTTTGTCATTTTGTCCAAAGGGAATAGATGAATGAGAGAACAAAATGCTAACAGGGTAACAACATCCCCAGAAAATATACACTAAAAAATCAGAAAAGACCTGAAACCGGGGGAAAAGAAAGGGAAAGAAAGAAAAGGAAAATGAAAAAAATAAAATAAAAATATAAAAAATATAAAATATAAAAACAAACAAAAACAAACAAAAGAATGATCAGGCTGGTGCATATCAGTGCCACACACTGGATTTTGGGCATATTTTGGTCCATTAGAAGAAAGTGCCTCCCAAAATCTAAAGAAAGAAAAACTTATATATGTACCAAAAAAAGGGTTAATATGTTGAAGGGATGGAATATGACTGTAAAAATGAAAATTATACAAGATTTTATAAAAGGAATTGATAAGTTGGATGAAAAATGAAAGAAAAGGATTTAAAAAATAAAAAGGAGAGAATGTGTGCAGGCAGGAGACTAGAACAAAGTCATACAGTAGAGATTTAGGGTATATTTTGATCTGTTAGTAGAAACTATATCTCAAAATTTTAAAGAGAGTAAACATATATATATATATGCCAAAAATAATGGTAACTACTATGAAGGGATAGAATATGACTTTAAAAATGAAAAATAAAAAATATTTTTTAAAAAAGGGATTGATAAGAAGTTGGTTGAAAAAGGGAAAAAGAAAAATTGAAAAAAAAATGACAGTTAAAAAAATTAACTTTCAAAGACTAAAGGATCATGGTAAAAAGCCATGAATTCTTTGTGCATTATTCCCCTAGCACTGGAGTTCTGCCGTTCTCATTGATTGGTAAACTTGGTCTTGGCTGACTGTTCTTGCTGTTTTTCTGGGGGAGGGGCCTGTTGCTGTGGTTCCTAAATGTCTTTGCCGGAGGCAGAATTGCCCCACCCTTGCTGGGTGTGTGCTAAGTAATCTGCTCGGGTTTGCTCTCCGGAGCTTTTGTTCCCTGCATGCTTTCTGTATGGCTTTGGATTATGAGAATCAAAATGGCGGCCTCACAATCTCTGCCCCAGAGGAGCCGAGAACTCAGGGGCCCCACTGCTCAGTGATCCCCCAGAGAAAAGCAGTCAATCACTCCCATCTCCCCCGCCTCAGGCCGCACTCCATGCTCACCTGGCCTGTGACCAAGCATTTCTACCTCTGGTTCATGACCCCATGTGGAGTCTCCAAACCCAGCAGATTCCTGTGGTCTGCTCCCGTGCCATTCTTCCTGGGGTAGGAAGGGGAATCTCCCCGGATCTGCTGCTGGTTGCGTCCCTGCTGGAAGATCAGGGGCCTGACTCTGCCACGGATCATGGTTTATGGCAACCGATCTGAGAGCCCACTCCTCAGCTCTGTCTCTGCAGTCGGCCTCCTTGCTCCGATACCTGGGAGCTCTGCCACACTCAGGCACCCCCAGTCTTTCTGTGACCCCAATGGTCCTGAGACCACACTGTCCCAGTGAGGGTTTCACCCCCCACTTAGCCACTGGAGTGATGTCCCTCAGCAGAGCCGACTTCTAAAAGTTCTGATTTTGTGCTCCGCTGCTCTATCACCTGCCTGAAGTGGCCAACTGAGGCACCATCCCCCACCATCTATCCTCCTGAATATAGCCTTGGATTCACTTCTCCGTATGTCCTACCTTCCAGAAAGTGGTCACTTTTCTGTTCAGAGAGTTGTTGCTATTCTTTTCTTCAATGTCCTGTTGAGATTGTAGGTGTTCAGAATTGTTTGACCCTATCTAGCTGAATTCCTAGGACCAAACAAAATCCAGGTCACCTACACCTCTACCATCTTGCTCCGTCCCCAACACTGTATCATTCTTAAAGGGTCTATTCAACAAGAAGATCTAACAATTGTGAATATCTATGCCCCCAGCATGGGAGCAGCCAAATACATAAGTCAACTGCTCACCAAAATAAAGAGTCATATTGATAACAATACATTAATTGTAGGAGACCTCAATACTCCACTCTCAGCAATTGACAGATCATCTAAGCAGAAAAATCAACAAACAAACAAGAGCTTTGAATGACACACTGGACCAGATGACCTCATAGATATATACAGATCATTCCATCCTAAAAACAACAGAATACTCATTCTTCTCAAGCGCACATGAAACTTTCTGCAGAATAGACCACATACTGGGTCACAAATCAGGTCTCAACCAATACCAAAAGATTGAGATTATTCCCTGCATATTCTCAGACCACAATGCTCTAAAACTGGAACTCAATCATAAGAAAAAAATTGGCAGAAATTCAAACACTTGGAAGCTAAAGACCACTCTGCTCAAGAATGTTTGGTTCAACCAGGAAATCAAAGAAGAACTTAAACAAATCATGGAAACCAATGAGAATGAAAACACATTGGTCCAAAACCTATGGGATACTGCAAAGGTGGTACTAAGGGGGAAATACATAGCCACCTAAGAATACTCAAAAAAATTGAAAAATCACGAATTCAACAATTAACTCTACACCTTACAGAACTAGAGAAAAAGCAACAAACGATGCCTAAGCCACACTTTAGAAGAGAAATAATTAAGATTAGAGCAGAGATCAATAAATTAGAAATCAGAAACACAGTAGATCAGATCAATGAAACTAGAAGTTGGTTCCTTGAAAGAATTAATAAGATCGATAAACCACTGGCCAGACTTATCCAAAAGAAAAGAGAAAGGAACCAAATTAATAAAATTATGAATGAAAGAGGAAACATCAAGACTAACACCAAGGAAATAAAAACAATTAGTAGAAATTATTATCAACAACTATATGCCAGTAAATAGAGCAATGTGGATGAAATGGATGACTTCCTGGAAACCTATAAACTGCAAGACTGAAACAGGAAGAAATTGACAACTTGAATAGACCAATAACCAGTAACAAAATTGAAGCAGTGATCCAAAACCTCCCAAAAAGAAAGAGTCCAGGACCTGATGGATTCCCTAGGGAATTCTACCAAACATTCAAAGAAGAAATAATACCTATTCTGCTGAAGCTGCTTCAAAAAATAGAAACAAATGGAAAGCTTCCAGACTCATTCTATGAGGCCAGCATTACTTTAATCCTCAAACCAGGCAAAGACCCCATCAAAAAGGAGACTTACAGACCAATATCCCTGATAAATATGGATTCCAAAATCCTCAACAAAATCCTAGCATATAGGATCCAACAATACCTTAAAAGGATCATCCATCACGACCAAGTGGATTTATCGCCAGGAAGAGGAAGGAAGTGTGGTTCAACATTCACGAATCAATCAATGTGATAGAACACATTAATAAGATGATAGAAAAGAACCATATGTTCCTCTCAATTGATGCGCAAAAATCATTTGACAAAATGCAACATCCTTTCCTGATTAAAACTCTTCAGAGTATAGGGATAGAGGGAATATTCCTCAAGTTCGTAAAATCAATCTATGAAAAACCCACAGCGAATATCATCTTCAGTGGGGAAAAGATGAGAGCCTTTCCCTTAAGATCAGGAACACGTCAGGGATGCCCTCTCTCGACACTATTGTTCAACATAGTACTAGAAGTCCTAGCAACAGCAATCAGACAACAAAAAGAAATAAAGGTATTCAAATTGGCAAAGAAGAAGTCAAACTCTCTCTTTTCACAGATGACACGATACTTCATGTGGAAAACCCAAAAGACCCCACCCCCAAATTACTAGAACTCATACAGCAATTCAGTAATGGGAAAGGATACAAAATCAATGCACAGAAATCAGTTGCTTTCTTACACACTAACAATACAACTGTAGAAAGAGAAATTAGAGAAAGGATTCCATTTACAATAGCACCAAAAACCATAAGATACCTCAGAATAAACCTAACCAAAGAGGTAAAGGATCTATACCCTAGGATCTACAGAACACTCATGAAGAAATTGAAGAAGATGCCAAAAGATGGAAAAATATTCCATGCTCATGGATCAGAAGGATAAACATTGCTAAAATGTCTACCTAGAGCAATCTATACCTTCAATGCCATCCCGATCAAAATTCCAATGACATTTTTCAAAGTGCTGGAACAAACAGTCCTAAAATTTGTGTAGAATCAGAAAAGACCCCGAATCACCAAAGAAATGATGAAAAAGAAAAACAAAGCTGGGGGCATCAAGTTGCCCTATTGCAAGCTATATTACAAAGCAGTGATCACCAAGACAGCATAGTACTGGCACAAAAACAGACATACAGACCAATGCAACAGAATAGAGAACCCAGATATGGACCCTCAACTCTATGGTCAACTAATCTTGGACAAAGCAGGAAAAAAACATGCAATGGAAAAAAGACAGTCTCTTCAATAAATGGTGCTGGGAAAATCGGACAGCCACATGAAGAAGAATGAAACTCAACCATTCTCTAACACCATACACAAATATAAATTCAAAATGGATGAAGACCTCAATGTGAGACAGGAATCCATCAAAATCCTAAAGGAGAACATAGGCAGTAACCTCTTTGACATCAGCCACAGCAACTTCTTTCAAGATACATCTCCACAGGCTAGTGAAACAAAAGCAAAAATGAACTTTTGGGACTTCATCAACATAAAAAGCTTCTGCACAGCAAAGGAAACAGTCAACAAAACAAAGAGGCAACCCACAGAATGGGAGAAGATATTTGCAAATGACACTACAGATAAAGGGCTGGCATCCAAGATTTATAAAGAACTTCTCAAACTCAATACCCAAAAAACAAATAATGAAGTCAAAAAATGGGCAGAAGACGTGAAAAGACACTTCTCTGAAGAAGACATACAAATGGCTAACAGACACATGAGAAAATGTTCATCATCATTAGCCATCAGGGAAATTCAAATCAAATCCACATTGAGATACCACCTTACACCAGTTAGAATGGCATAAATGAACATGGCAAGAAACAACAAATGTTGGAGAGGTTGTGGAGAAAGGGGAACCCTCCTACACTGTCAGTGGGAATGCAAGTTGGTACAGCCATTTGGAAAACAGCATGGAGGTTCCTTAAAATTTTAAAAATAGAGCTACGCTATGACCCAGCAATCGAACTCTTGGGTATTTACCCCAAAGACACAGATGAAGTGAAAAGAAGGGCCATATGCACCCCAAAGTTCATAGCAGCAATGTCTGCAATAGCCAAACTGTGGAAAGAGCCAGATGCCCTTCAACAGATGAATGGATGTGGTCCATATATCCAATGGAATATTACTCAGCCTTCAGAAAGGATGAATACCCAACTTTTACATCAACATGGATGGGACTGGAGGAGATTATGCTAAGTGAAATAAGTCAAGCAGAGAAAGTCAATTATCATATGGTTTCACTTATTTGTGGAACATAAGGAATAGCATGGAGGACATTAGAAGGAAAGGAAAAATGACAGGGGGGCGAATCAGAGGGAGTGATGAACCATGAGAGACTATGGACTCTGAGAAACAAACAGGGTTTTAGAAGGGAGAAGGGTGGGGGAATTGGTTAGCCCGGTGATGGGTATTAAGGAGGACACATACTGCGTGGAGCATTGGGTGTTATATGAATGCAATGGATCGTGGATCACCACATCAAAAAGTAATGATGTATTGTATGGTGACTAACATAACATAATAAAATAGAAAAAAAGAAGTGATGCAAATGAAAAAAGAAAAGTAAAAATAGTCAAAAGACTTGAAAACATTTTAAAAATTTATGCAAATTCCCAGTAAGCATACCAAGAAGCGCCTAATTTCATTGGTCATCAGCAAAATACAAATTGAAATGAAATAGAACACTCTGCAGAATGACTAAAATAAAAAAGATGGAAAATACTAAGTTTTGGTAAAGAAATGGAGCACCAGTAATTCTCATCTACTGTCAGTGGGAGTGTAAATTGGTACAAACACTTGGAAGAACTGTTGATAGTATCTTCTAAAACTGAACGTAGTTATACCCTATTCTTAGGTATATAACCAAAAGAAATGGGTAAATAAGCTCATCAAGAAACCTGTTCAGGGATGTTTATAACAGCACTATTTGTAATAGCCCAATCCTGGAAATTCCCCATATACACAGCAACAGTAAGATGGAGAATATGAATAAATACATTCTATACATGGAATACTCAACAGCAATTCAAATGAAACTTCTGCAGTTACATGCAACAATGTGGATGAATCTCACAACCAAACAAGCCAGAAATGGGTGTAAATTGTATGATTCTGTTCATATAAATCACAAAACAGTGAAATCTAATCTGTGTTGTTAGACGTCCTATCAATGGCTCCTTTGGAGGTGTCTAGTGACTAGAACATGGCACAAGGGGAACTTCTGGGATGGTGGTGGTTTTTGTTTTTGTTTTAATATCTGTTGATGTGTTATACTTTAATAAAGGAAGATAAAGAAAGTGAGGCAGTGTATTAGTTTGCTAGGGCTACCATAACAAATTACCACAAAATTGGCTTAAAACAACAGAAATTGATTTTTTCATAGTTCTAGAGACCAGATGTTTGAAATCAAAGTGTCAGCAGGGCTACACTCTCTCTGAAAGCTCTAGGGGAAAATCTTTTTTTGCCTCTTCCAGTTTCTGGTGGCTGTAGGTGTTCCTTGGTTTGTGGCTGCATAACTCCAATCTCTGCCTCCATCTTCAGATGGCTGTCTCTTTCTCCATGTGTGTCTTTCTTCTGTGTGTCTCTCATAAGGATACTTGTCATTGGATTTAGATGATCCAGAATGTTATTTTCCTTCTCCTCCTCCATCTCCAGAACTTTGGATTTGTTATTCGTGTGTGTGTGTGCGTGTGTGTGTGTGTGTGTGTGTGTGTATGAGAGAGAGTGTGCTGGGAGAGGAGGAGGGTCAAGTTCTGAAGGTACTTTCTCCACTTCCCTTTTCAAGAACCAGCTGCACTGGTCTCGGGGGAAAGGAGGGCAGGGAAATACGAGCAAACATCTCTTAACTTCTCATACTTGTGGTTCTCTCCGTTGGTTTTCTTGGTCTCTCTGGGTAAGTTTGACTGGATACTGATGCCTTCTGAGCTCGAGATTCACCTATGAGTCACTAAAGGGCTTCTCTACTGATTAGTTATTAATGCAAAAGATTCAGCCCCAGTTCATACTTTTCCATCCTCTCTTAGGTGCCACTCCCTCCTGTAAACCCCCTTAATGAACTACCATTAAATCAATGTCTAATATGTACTATGTATGATGCCAAGTACATATTGATGAATATAAAGTTTCCCCAGCAGGGACAATATGACAACTGGTGGTGTTTTGGTGTTGAAGAGTGGATTTTAGGTGGGTCTCAGGGGGCTTTTGAGCTTAATGAGGCTGGTTTTCCATAGGTGTAGGGCTAGGGTGAGGGAGATGAGGTTGTCAGAGGGAAGTGGAAGGAAGTGGTTGGATGGAAGCATACATAGGGTTATTGCTGGAGAATCTTAAAGTCCCTTGAAATAAACCCAGAGGTACAGTAATTTGAGGAGGAGTTAAAGTAGAGGTAAGGGTTCCCCCACTTTAGCTGGAGAAATTTGAATATGTTTGTGGGTAGGGGAGCTGGACAGAAGAAGGAAGGTGAGTGATAAAAGTACAGTGAGAAAGCAGTTAAAAATAAAGTATGGTCCAAAGGGGATAAGGGAGAGGGAAGAGGCTCATGCTCTCCTCCTCTCCACCAAGAGGAAAGACCAGGATGGGTGGAGAGAAAGAGAAAAACTTACAGGCTAAGGGAAAGAGGTGGAAGGGCTTCATACATTAAAGAATCTTTTTTTCTGGATTATAAGGAGAGGGGTCCATTTTCTTGGACTGATAACTAGGTGCCAAAGTAAGGACTTTAGGGAAGATGTAGAAGTTTAGAATAGCTGTGCAGGGAGGATGGGGAAAACCTTTGACTGGGAAGGAGAGAAAATATTTCACTTAGTGCTTTAGAACAGTGGTATTCAAAATTGAATAGGCATCAGAATCATCCCAAACAGATTGTTAAAACACAGATTTCTGGGCCTGCCCCTGGAGATTTCTGATTCATTAGGTCTGGAGTGGGACTAGATAATTGCATTTCAAACAAGTTTCCAGGTGATGTTGATTTTGCTGGTTAAAAACCTGATTTAGAGTTCTTGAATCGATTACTATTTTCTGGCTGTATGATTATGAACAAGCTCCCTGGCCTCTCTATATCTTAGTTTCTCATCTGAAAGATAAGGATGATAATCATAGTACCTCTCTTATAAGGCTGTTGTGAAAAATTAAATTAGTTAAGACACATAAAACACTTAGAACAGGGCCTGATAGTAGCTTGGCAGCAAGGTTAAGTACTCAAGATTAGTCCAAGAAGACTGGGCATTTTTTCTGGCAACCTTTCCTCTCTGCCCTATCCTCATCTCTAAGTTCAGGCCGTAAGACTGCCTTCACCTCACTCCTAGGTGCTAACTGTTTTCTAGGGAATTTCTGGAGGGGCCAGCTCCCTGAGGCTAATTTGTAATTCTGTAGCTTCTACACTTAAGCCTGAATCTACTTTATCCTTAGATCATCTATTAGAATTGCTCCAGAGCAGACTGAGAGCTCCATCCTGCCTAGTTAGCCTTGAGACTTGCCATGACAGGTCAGTTTTCAACTTACTGAAGGGTAACACAGCCAAGGCCTGTAAAGCCCTCCTGAAGAGAGGTCTTGAGAGATGGCTTGAGGGAAATCTTAGGTCCAAACTCTCCCTTGGAGGAATCGCTCTGAATCCAGATAAGCTAGAGGCAGACACTAAAGAGAATGACCATGGCTGTTCACACTCCATGCTGGAAACATTATATTAGTGAAGATAAATGGAAGAAGAGACTGTTACCTGGACGCTGGAGACTGAGTTGACTCTTCACTGTGACCATAAATCTGTTGGCCTGTAGATTTTAGCCATAGGTCCTCACTTTGCCCTCTTAAGCTATACAAATCTCATCGGTTCCTTCTATCCTATGACAGACCTTCAGATATTGGCTGAAAGTGACCACGTCTCCTTGAATCTTCTCAAACCAAACAACACAGTGGTAGTGGAGTGGCAGTGCAATGGGTGTCTGGATGAGTCACCAATACCAAGGAGAATAAAAATGTTAGAACCTGCCCTATTGAAATTAGATAAATCTCATATGATTATGAATCTTTTTTTTTAAATTTTATTATGTTAGTCACCATACAATACATCATTAGTTTTTGATGGGGTGATCCACGATCCATTGTTTTCATATAACACCAAGTGCTCCATGCAGTACATGCCCGCCTTAATACCCATCACCAGGCTAACCCATTCACCCTCTCCCCTCCCCTCTAAAACTCTGTTTGTTTCTCAGAGTCCATAGTCTCTCATGGTTAATCTCTCCCTCCGATCCCCCCCCTTTATTTTTCCCTTCCTTCTCCTAATGTCCTCCATGCTATTCCTTATGTTCCACAAATAAGTGAAACCATATGGTAATTGACTATCTCTGCTTGACTTATTTCACTTAGCATAATCTCCTCCAGTCCCATCATGTTGATGTAAAAGCTGGGTATTCATCCTTTCTGATGGCTGAGTAATATTCCACTGTATATATGAACCACATCTTGTTATCCATTCATCTGTTGAAGGGCATCTCAGCTCTTTCCACAGTTTGGTTATTGTGGACATTGCTGCTATGAACATTGGGGTGCATATGGCCCTTCTTTTCACTACATCTGTGTCTTTGGGGTAAATACCCAGGAGTGCGATTGCTGGGTCATAGGGTAGCTCTATTTTTAAATTTCTGAGGAACCTCCACACTGTTTTCCAAAGTGGCTGTACCAACTTGCATTCCCACTAACAGTGTAGGAGGGTTCCCCTTTCTCCACAACCTCTCCAACATTTGTTGTTTCTTGCCATGTTCATTTTTGTCATTCTAACTGGTGTAAGGTGGTATCTCAATGTGGTTTTGATTTGAATTTCCCTGATGGCTAATGATGATGAACATTTTCTCATGTGTCTGTTAGCCATTTGTATGTCTTCTTCAGAGAAGTGTCTTTTCATGTCTTCTGCCCATTTTCTGACTTGATTATTTGTTTTTTGGGTGTTGAGTTTGAGAAGTTCTTTATAGATCTTGGATACCAGCCCTTTATTTGTAGTGTCATTTGCAAATATCTTCTCCCATTCTGTGGGTTGCCTCTTTGTTTTGTTGACTGTTTCCTTTGCTGTGCAGAAGCTTTTTATGTTGATGAAGTCCCAAAAGTTCATTTTTGCTTTTGTTTCACTAGCCTGTGGGGATGTATCTTGAAAGAAGTTGCTGTGGCCGATGTCAAAGAGGTTACTGCCTATGTTCTCCTCTAGGATTTTGATGGATTCCTGTCTCACATTGAGATCTTTCATCCATTTTGAGTTTATCTTTGTGTATGGTGTTAAAGAATGGTCGAGTTCCATTCTTCTTCATGTGGCTGTCCAATTTTCCCAGCACCATTTATTGAAGAGACAGTCTTTTTTCCATAGCATGTTTTTTCCTGCTTTGTCAAAGACTATTTGACCATAGAGTTGAGGGTCCATATCTGGGTTCTCTATTCTGTTGCATTGGTCTGTATGTCTGTTTTTGTGCCAGTACTATGCTGTCTTGGTGATCACTGCTTTGTAATATAGCTTGCAATAGGGCAACTTGATGCCCCCAGCTTTGTTTTTCTTTTTCAACATTTCCTTGGCGATTCGGTGTCTTTTCTGATTCCATACAAATTTTAGGACTGTTTTTTCCAGCACTTTGAAAAATGTCATTGGAATTTTGATCGGGATGGCATTGAAGGTATAGATTGCTCTAGGTAGACATTTTAGCAATGTTTATTCTTCTGATCCATGAGCATGGAATGTTTTTCCATCTTTTTGCATCCTCTTCAATTTCTTTCATGAGTGTTCTATAGTTCCTAGAGTATAGATCCTTTACCTCTTTGGTTAGGTTTATTCTGAGGTATCTTATGGTTTTTGGTGCTATTGTAAATGGAATCCTTTCTCTAATTTCTCTTTCTACAGTTACATTGTTAGTGTGTAAGAAAGGAACTGATTTCTGTGCATTGATTTTGTATCCTATCCCATTACTGAATTGCTGTATGAGTTCAAGTAATTTTGGGGTGGAGTCTTTTGGGTTTTCCACATGAAGTATCATGTCATCTGTGAAAAGAGAGAGTTTGACTTCTTCTTTGCCAATTTGAATACCTTTGATTTCTTTTTGTTGTCTGATTGCTGTTGCTAGGACTTCTAGTACTATGTTCAACAATATTGGCGAGAGTGGGCATCCTTGACATGTTCCTGATCTTAAGGGAAAGGTTCTCAGCTTTTCCCCATTGAGGATGGTATTCAATGTGGGTTTTTCATAGATGTATTTTATGAATTTGGGGAATGTTCCCTCCATCCCTATACTCTGAAGAGTTTAAATCAGGAAAGTATGTTGTATTTTGTCAAATGCTTTTTTTTGCATCAATTGAGAGGACCATATGGTTCATATGGTTCTTCTCCCTCCTCTTATTAATGTGATCTATCACACTGATTCATTTTCGAATGCTGAACCACCCTTGCATCCCGGGGATAAATCCCATTTGCTCATGGTGGATGATTCTTTTAATGTATTGTTGGATCCTATTAGCTAGGATTTTGTTGAGGATTTTGGAATCCATATTCATGAGGAATATCGGTCTGAGATTCTCCTTTTTGATGGGGTCTTTGCCCAGTTTGGGGGTTAAGGTAATGCTGGCCTCATAGAATGAGTTTGGAAGTTTTCCTTCTGTTTCTATTTTTTGAAACAGCTTCAGCAGAATAGGTATTATTTCTTCTTTGAATGTTTGGTAGAATTCCCCAGGGAATGCGTCAGGCCCTGGACTCTTGTTTTTTGGGGAGGTTTTTGATCACTGCTTGAATTTTGTTGCTGGTTTTTGGCATACTCAGGCTGTCAATTTCTTCCTGTTTCAGTGTTGGCAGCTTATAGGTTTCCAGGAAGGCCTCCATTTCATCCAGATTGCTCAGTTTATTGGCATATAGTTGTTGATAATTTCTAATAATCATTTCTATTTCCTTGGTTTTAGTAGTTTTCTCTCCCCTTTCATTCATAATTTTATTAATTTGGATCCTTTCTCTTTTCTTTTGGGTAAGTCTGGCCAGTGGTTTATCAATCTTATTAATTCTTTCAAAGAACCAACTTCTAGTTTCATTGATCTGATCTACTGTGTTTCTGGTTTCTAATTCATTGATCCCTGCTCTAATTTTAATTATTTCTCTTCTAATGCGTGGATTAGGCATCGTTTGTTGCTTTTTCTCTAATTCATTAAGGTGTAGAGTTAGTTGGTGAATTCAGATTTTTCTTTTTTTGAGTGTTCTTAGGTGGCTATGTATTTCCCCCTTAGGACCTCCTTTGCAGTATCCCATAGGTTTTGGACTGATGTGTTTTCGTTCTCATTGATTTCCATGAATTGTTTAAGTTTTTCTTTGATTTCCTGGTTGACCCAAACATTCTTGAGCAGAGTGGTCTTTAGCTTCCAAGTGTTTGAATTTCTGCCAGATTTTTTCTTATATTTGATTCCAGTTTTAAAGTGTTATGGTCTGAGAATATGCAGGGAATATTCTCAATCTTTTGGTATCAGTTGAGGCCTGATCTGTGACCCAGTATGTTGTCTTTTCTGGAGAAAGTTCCATGTGCGCTCGAGAAGAATGAGTATTCTGTTGTTTTAGGTTCGAATGTTCTGTACATATCTGTGAGGTCCATCTGGTCCAGTTTATCATTCTAAGCTCTTGTTTCCTTGTTGATTTTCTGCTTAGATGATCTCTCTATTGCTGAGAGTAGAGTATTGAGGTATCCTACATTTAACGTATTGTTATCTATATGACTCTGTATTTTGGTGAACAGTTGGCTTATGTAGATGGCTGCTCCCATGTTGGGGGCATAGATATTTACAATTGTTAGATCTTCTTTTGGGTAGACCCTTTATGAATGATGTAGTGTCCTTCTGAGTCTCTAACTATGAACTTTAGTTTAAAATCTAATTTGTCTGATATAAGAATTGCTACCCCAGCTTTCTTTTGAGGTCTGCTGGCATGGAAGATGGATCTCCATCCCTTCACTTTCAGTCTGGATGTATCTTTAGCTTCAGAATGAGTCTCTTGTAGACAGCATATGGATCAGTCCTGTCTTTTTATCCATTCTGCAACCCTGTGCCATTTTATCAAAGCATTTAGTCCATTCACGTTGAGAATGATTATTGAAAGATATGAATTTATTGTCATCATGTTGCCTGTGAAGACATTGTTTTTATAGGTTGTCCCTGTAAATTTCTGTTGTATATCACTCTTGGGTTCTTTCTCCTTTTATAGAACCCCCTTTAATATTTCTTGCAGGGCCGGCTTAGTGGTCACATAGTCTTTCAGTTTCTGCTGGTCTTGGAAGCTCTGCATCTCTCCATCCATTCTAAATGACAGCCTTGCCAGATAAAGTATTCTTGGCTGCATGTTCTTCTCATTTAGTGCCCTGAATATGTCTTGCCAGCCCTTTCTGGCTTGCCAGGTCTCTGTGGATAGGTCTGAGATGATTCTGATATTCCTCCCTCTGTACCTAAGGAATCTCTTCCCCCTAACTGCCCTTAAGATGGTTTCCTTGGTTCTAAAATTTGCAAGTTTTACTGTTACATGCTGGGGTGTTGGCCTGTTTTCCTTGATCTTGGGAGAGGTCCTCTCTGACTCTAGGACACAAATGTTTGTTTCACTCCCCAGATTAAGGAAGTTCTCAGCTACGATTTCCTCAAATACATCTTCTAGTCCTCTCTTTCTCTCCACCCCCTCCAGGATTCCAAAAATTCTGACATTGAAACGCTTCATGGTGTCACTTATTTCTCTGATTCTATTTTCATGGATTCTGAGTTGTTTTTCCCTGGCCTCCTCTTTTCCCTTTTTATCTATTAAATTGTCTTCCAGGTCACTTATTCGTTCTTCTGCTTCACTTACCCTGGCTGTTAGATTATCTAGATTGGATTGGATCTTATTGATAGCATTTTTTTAAAAAGATTTTATTTATTTTTCAACAGAGAGAGAGACAGCGAGAGAGGGACCACAAGCAGGGGTAGTGGGAGAGGGAGAAGCAGGCTTTCCACTGAGCAGGGAGCCCGATGTGGGACTTGATCCCAGGACCCTTGGATCATGACCTGAGCTGAAGGCAGACACTTAATGACTGAGCCACCCAAGCGCCCCCATTGATAGCATTTTTAAATTCTGCTAATCCAGCTTTCATTTCTGCCCTTAGAGACTCTATGCTAATTGATTAATTGATTTCTCCATTCTAGCCATTGTCTTTGCAATTGCTAGCCTGAATTCCATCTCTGAAATCTTGATTATATCTGTATCCATTTGTAAATCTGCAACATAAGTCATAATCTCTGAGTCTTCTCTAATTTGGGGGGTTCCTCCTCCTAGTCATTCTGTTGATGGGTAGTTGAGGGAATGTATAGAGCCCAAATTATTGACAACAACCCAAGCAAGATGCACCTGTTTTCTAGGGACCTTGGGGTTGCTGGTCTCTTGCTTTCCCAGCCTGTCTTCTGGGGGAGGGGCCTGCCGTGCTGTTACTCAGGCAACCCTGTTTGGGCATAGTTGCCCTGTCCCCCTGTGGCGGGGGATGGGCTCAGTAGGAATCAGCTTATTGGGGCTTTTGTTCTCTGGCGGCTTTCCCTGCTGGCTTTCTGCATCTCTTCTGAGAGTCAGAGCAGAAGAGACCATTTCCAACCCTCTGCCTCAGAGCAGAGAGATCACAGTCTGTTCTTCGGTGAGCTCTCCAGGCCACACTCTCCGTTTCTGTCTGTGTTCCTATAAACTGCAGCGTCCTGGGTTGTGCACCCCACCGCAGTGCTCCCAGTTCTGCCTCTAGGTGGGGCACGTCTCTACCCTTTGTGCTTCTAAAACCACCAGCCACTCCCAGTTTGCATGCGGGACCCTGCCGCTCCAGGTTTCCATTCTGGGGGCTGCCCTAAAGTCCTTTCCCCGGCACTACTGGTCTGCTAGTCTGTGGCCCATCCCCACACATGAGGCTGTCGCTCACCGGTGTAGGATCCTCATGGCCAGGCTCCCTCCTGCTGCTGTTTATCTTCTGACATCTGCCTGCGGAATCATGGCTTCCCGTTTTGTACCTCGAAACCAACCACCCATGATATTCTGTTTGTAGAGCTCCAGATCTATTTTCTTACATCTCAGGCTGATTTCGTGGGTGCTCAGAGTGGTCTGGTAGATATCCAGCTCAATTCTGGGGACCAGTTGAAATAGGGTCCCCTACTCTCCCACCATCTTTTCTTCCTGATTATGAATCTTTTATAATATTAGTATCTCTTAATATTGTCACTCACAATGATGACTTTTACCTTTTCCTTATTTATTTATTTATTTATTTGTTTATTTATTTATGTCCAGGCATATCATGTTGCAGATTTTTTTTTTGAAATTAAATCAAGCTAAACAATTCTGACATTTTGCACAAATGCTGCTGTAAAGCCTTCCTATAAGTAGGATTTTAGAGTGAACTATCTAAACCTTCTTTTGCATTCTCAGTGATAATTTTTTTAACCCCACAAGGCTCTCTGTGGGTAAGAAGTAGCATCATGCAGTGAAAAGAGCTTTGGATAGCCTTAGAAAACTCAGATTCAAATCTCAACACTTCTGCTTAAGAGTCTTATACTCATATGGTTGTCACTCAATTTTTATATATATCTTTTCTTTCTTTTTTTTCTTTTTAAGTTTTAATTTAAATTGCAGTTAGTTATCATACAGTGTAATGTTAGTTCATTTTTTTCACTTAAAAAATGAAGCTAATAATCCCCAGATGATTAAAGTGCTCTAGTGTTTGTGAGGTAACCTATAAATTGTCCATCACAGTGCCTGCAATAAGTACACATTCAAGAGATTACATTTCTGACCTTTCCACTTAGTAAAGTGGCATAATAATAATACTGCTCTACTGTGGTTATAAAGATTAGATGAGATTTGTACATGTGTACAGAACTCTAAAGGGCTATACTACCCATTATTTTAAAGTAACTGTATTAATAAATACATGTGTAGAAGAGTCAGAGTTGCACAGCCTTCTGGTCAGTGTGTATGCTGAGCTTCCAAGCCTTTGCCTGTGGAGGGAGTAGAAAAAAGACACGGGTTTGTCTACTTGCCTCAGTCAAAATTACAAATTTCTCTCAAAAGAGGTTTGAGTCAGGGCGCCTGGGTGGCTCAGTTGGTTGAGCGACTGCCTTCGGCTCAGGTCATGATCCTGGAGTCCCGGGATCAAGTCCCGCATCGGGCTCCCTGCTTGGCAGGGAGTCTGCTTCTCCCTCTGACCCTCCTCCCTCTCATGCTCTCTGTCTCTCATTCTCTCTGTCTCAAATAAATAAATAAAATCTTAAAAAAAAAAGAGGTTTGAGTCAGGCAAAACAAACAAAACAGAAACTAGTGACAAAAATTAGACTAATAAGTTTAGACTGAAAGTGTGGGAAAATTAGTTGGGGGACAAAAGATTAATAACTATAGTCATCATTATAATTACCATCCTAACAGATCTCAATTATTAAATTCCTGTATCTGGAACTGG
Organism: Mirounga leonina; assembly: GCF_011800145.1. Taxonomy (NCBI): domain Eukaryota; kingdom Metazoa; phylum Chordata; class Mammalia; order Carnivora; family Phocidae; genus Mirounga; species Mirounga leonina. The sequence goes on along the minus strand of NW_023270096.1, from coordinate 1,702,220 downwards.
GTTAGAAAGCCCATAATGTTCCTCTTTAATATTCCCAGCCACCTTGTTCCTTTTCATATTTTCTAAATGAGGGAACTGAGGCTGTGAGAGGTTAAAGTACTTGCTTAAGATCACACAGAACACAGAATTAGTAAGTGATAGACCTAGGATCCCAATTCAAAATCCAAAGCCACTTTAATGCTCTGCCATGTCCTTATTTACTGGAGCAAGAAAGCATGATGTGGCATGCTTAGAGTTAGGCTCTGGCTATAGTTCTGGATTAAGTTTGTATTTGGCTGTGTGCCCTTGGGAAATTCACTTAATTTTTCTGGCCCTAAATTGCCACATGTGTAAAATAAGGGAAATCATACCTACTTCAAAAGGTTGTTCTATGGGTAATTAAGATCATATGTATAAAATGTAAGGGCCCCAACCTCACAATGTCATAGAGTGAGATAAGAGAGAATATTCAGTGACAATATCTGAGAATGAGGGATTAGAGATATAGAGGGAAGCCAGGAGACCATGATGTTTTCCAGCAAAAGAAATAGTTTCCCAAAGAAAACAGTGACCAACACTGGGAAAAAAAAAACACTGCAAATAAATTTTAAAAATGAGTGAAAATATTCCTTAAAATTTGTCAGTGAAAGAGGTCACTTGTGACTCGAGGAGAGAAAAAAGAGCCAGACTGCAGTAGATTGGGAATCTAAAGGAAAGTGAAGACATGGAAACAGTGAATGGAGATTACTGTGGCCAGAAATTTGGCTGAGAAAGAAAGAAAGTGGAGGCTGTTATTTGAGGAAGAGGCAGTGTGGAAGAAGGTTTGATTTTATTTTGCAGTGGGAGGAATTTGAACATGTTTGTGGATAGAAGGGCTGGACACAAGAGGGAAGGTAAATACTAAAGATATCAATGAGAGAGAGGTTAAAAAATGAAGAATGGTCCATAAAGGGCAGGGGAAGGGGAAGATGCCCATGCTCTTTTCCTGTCCTCCCAGAGGAAAATCCAGAGTGGCTGAAGAGAGAGACAACATTATAAGCATAAGGGGAGGGGATAGAGGGACTTCATATCTAACAGAATCTGTTTTTTGTTTTGTTTTAGTTTGGTTTTGGTTTTGGTGTTGTTTTGTTTTTTGATAAAGAGGACAGGAGTCCATTTTCTAGACTGACAATTAACTGCCAGAGTAAGGACTTAAAAAAAAAAAAAAGGTAGTGGTTTAGAATAGCTGTCCAGGGAAGATGGGAAGAGCCTCAGATTGGGAAGGAAAGATTCTCCTTTTGAGTGTAATAGTGAATAATTCAGGCATCAGCTATTCTTGAGAGTCTTGCGTCAATTGTCACTAGTTGTGGCTCCATGGACAGGCGGGGATACTAACCACTATATTAACGAGGAGCTGTGGCCCCATGGACAAATTACCTCTCATTTCTGTGACTCAATTTCTTCATCTATAAAATAGGAAGGATATGATATTTACCTCATAGGGTAATTGTAAAGATTAAATGAGGTATTGCATCTAGAACCCTTAGCACAGGGCCTGACATACAGAGTTAATCCAAGTGCTGATCAAGTGTTGGCTGTTGTTAGTATTTTGGGTGCAGGCATGGATGTTCTTTTTTGGCTATCTTCTTTGTATGGTCGCTTACCTGGGGTCAGGGAGTTCATTAACATAATAAAATTAAATTAAAATAAAGAAAGAAAGAAAGAAAGAAGGGTGAATTCAAAGGTAACATTCTCCATTCAATTATTTTTTCACTCATTTATTTAACAAAGATATATTGAACCCTTAGTATACTTTAGGTTCTGTTTTGTATGAGAGAATTAACCAGTCAGATGACAGGTAAGATCTCTGACACGTAAGTTCCAGTGAGAAAAATTAGAATCAAGAAAGAATGGCAATGTGGAGGGGGCTACACTCTGGAAAACCTCAGCATTTGAGGGATAAATGGAGAAGGAGAATCTGGGAAAAGTTATAAAGAAAAGAATGAAACCAGGAGATATGGATTCCTTGAAAATCAAGAGTTAGTAAGGAAAAACAACAACAACATAATTTTGGATGTTTTGGAGAATTCAAATAAGACAGGAAGAAGCCATGGGATTGACAGTGAAGAAATTCATGGATGATCCTGAGGAGATCAGAATGTAGAGTGAATTTAAAAATTAAGAGATGGGGGTAAGGATATGGAAGCAATAACTATGGAAAACCCTTTCCAGAATCTTGGCTCAAAATGGACGAGTTTAGAGGAATGATCCAGAGAAAGAGGGGCTGTGAAGATGCCAGATAAAGCAAAGCAGGGTAGATGGGGGAAGTAAGCACAGATAGAGAGATTAGTCTGGAACAGAAAGGAACTCTCATATAAAAGACAAGAATAAGCTTGAAGGTGGAGGGATCAGAAGTTGTTTAGAGGGATTTAGCCTGGTGCTATTCTATGGTTTCAGTGAAACTGGAGAAGTCTTATCTACTAGGAGTTCTGAATAGGATATATTAGTGTTAGGTGCTTGAGTAAGAGGAGTAAGTTTGAAATAGCCATCTTGGGCAGGTGAAAAGAAAGATGATTAAGGATGAAAGAAAAGACTGTTGAACTAAACTATGACTCAACTGAACTTTGAAAAATCCCTGGGCTAGGAGGAGCTCTTTTAAATGTCCTACATTTCTAATTCAGAAGATCCAAGACTGTATATGCCATTGCCTCAGACATCTATGGCCATGATTATCTATACATATCACAAAAGCTGACGAAAGGGCACCAGGAGCTGATCTTGGTATCCAGGTACATACATCCCTATAGATGCTGGATTCCATAGGGACGGCCCCATATGCTTCAGTATCTCCTGGAGCCTCCAGTCTCTGCTTCTGCTCTCTGTTACTAGTCTCCAGAGGGGCTTTAAAGTCCCCAGTGTGTCTATATCTCACATGAGAGGTCACTCTGCGTGCACTGAAATCTAGAATTAGAGGCTGACCTGGCTTTTCTCAGACACAGCCAAGGTGTGTCAGCATTCCCCTAAGTGACCTTAGGTAACCTCTGAGAGAGCTGAGGATGGCATCAGGGAGCCCTGAATCTCTCACTGGGCCCCAGAATAGCATCTCTGGCCCCAGAGATAAGTTCAGGCTGATTCCATCAGTGAAGTGTAATCAGAGAGACCCTTTACCTGGGAGTATTTGGTTTGGGTGACTCCTGCCCATCTTAAGAGTAGGGAATGAGAAATCCCCCAAGAGATGAGCTGACTGAACCTCACTTCTACCACTCAGGTATGGGGGCCAGAGTGGCTCCCCCATAGACAGCACAGCTGAGAGCCTTAAATCTACTCATCCCCACATCCCACCTCAGGTCCTTGGGGGCTGGTGCTGAGGAAAAGTCCAAAAGACCCTGGCAATTCCATTACTCTATATTAGGGTTTTAGGAAAGTTCTCTCTTATAAAGTAAAATTTGAGCAGAAACTAGGAGGAAGTGAGGGAAGGATCCATGCAGATATCTGGGGAAGAGTTGTCCAGGCTGAAGGAACAAGTACAAAGATTGAGTATAGAGAATGCTTTGAGTGTCGGAACAAACAGCAAAGAGGCCAATGTGGTTGGATATGGTGGCCAAGGGGCAGTGGTAGATGAGATTAGAGATATAAAGGTAGGGTGGTGGAGGTGGGATGGAGTTGGGTGGAGTGTAGGCTATTGTTAAGGACTTTGGCTTTTACTCTGAATTAGAAGCCAGCCATTGGAATGGTTTGGACAGACTTGAGCTGATTTGCATTTTCAAAGGATCACTCTGACTGCTGTGCTGAGAATTGACTGGAATGGAGTAAGGTCAAGAGCAAGACCAATTGTAGGCTATGGCAGTAATCTAGCTGAAAAGTGATGGTGGCTTGCAACAGAGTAGTTGCAGTGAATGTGCTGAGAAGTTGGGGGATTCATAGTATATTTTGAAGACAAAGCTGATCAGTTGTGCTGAGGGATTGAATGTGAGATGTGAGAAAAAGAAGAGGCAAGGATGATTCCAGTGCTTTTGGCTTCATAGGGTTTTTGTGAAGATGAGATAAATTAATCCATATAAAACATTCAGAACACTACCTAGTAAGTGCTTGGTGAAGGTTAGTCACTATTACAATATTATTAGACAAGTTATGGTGGAAGACAGTAGTTTCATACATGCTGCCTAAGGTCACTTTCCAAATAATGAAACAACAGCTTGTGGGCTCTGAAGTTTCCCTGGTACCTTTATCTCAGGCTTCCTCCTACCCTCCAGGAAAAGAAGCATTATGGAGTACAAACCTCTTAATCTGTAAAATGGGGATAGTAATCCCTATCTTGTAGGACTGTTGTAAGCTACAACGGAGCACATTTGCATGATTGATAAATGCTAGGTAAATGTTCCATCCTATCTTTTCTTCAAAGAAGAATTTTGATTATGCTGTCCCCTAGCTAATGTACCAACAAATGTCCTTTCAGCTCAGTTCACTCAGGTAAGCATTACCAATGGCCTAACATGGCTCCCTGTTCGTATACTCAGTTTGCTAAGTAGGATCAAACGAGGTAGAGCAGTGTAGCTGAGAGCACAAAAGTTGGGTAAGCCCTTGAGACTGAGGTTGTAGAAAGGCCCCTAATCCTGGCCTTGAATGATGTTCCTATCTTAGCTGGAAGGGACTTGTGTTTAAAAAATAAAAGCCTGGTTGTGCCAGGTGGGGGAGTGTCCCCAGGCCAAAGGGTCCTTCTTGCTCCCAACTAACATTTCTTCATCTGTGAAACATTTCAACATGTGGGGCTCCTTGGCAACTGCAGTTCAATATATTCAAAGTCTTCCTGGCCTCTTCCATTTTGTCTTTTGCATCCTGGTCCTTTCATTAATTTGTTTTGTTCCTTCTGCTGTGTATCAGGCTCGTTCACAGCCCTGCCATTTCCTAGCTGCTTGACATTGGGCAAGTCAGTCTATGCTTCAGTTTTCTCATCTCCTCACTGTGAATAGTACTAGAGTAGTTACAAGTATTAAACGAGTTAATATATGCAAAATACTGAGAAGAGTGCCTGGCAAATAACAAATGCTCTCTAAGAATTACTGTTAGCTCATGATGCTTACCAATTAGTGGAGGGAAAGGACAGTCATTAAACAAGTAAGCAAATTAATTAAATGATTACAGGTTTAATTTAGTGTCAGTAAGGAAATAAACAGGGTGTGGGGGACAGGGGCTAGACTGGCCAAGTGAGGCTTATATCAAGAAGTGACACTCTGCGGTGAAGACTCAGATCCTCCCTTGACATCACAGATTTTAACTTTAGCTTCACAATTTCTCCTGCTTCCATCCCCTTTTTTCATCATCATAGATCAGCCCCTCAGTAATCTCCTAATCGGTATCTACCACCAGCCCTTACTCCACCAATTCATTTCCTATCCTGCAGTCACACCCATTCTTATTAAACTCTAGGACCTAGAATATCCTTTGAACACCTACTGTATTCTCTTTGCTTTATGAACATTAGCTCACTTTAAATTCACAACTTCATAAAGAAAGTATTATGAGCCTCTATCTGCAGATGGGACAACTAAAGCTCAGAGAGGATAAGTCCTCTGCTAAAGAGCCAACAGCTCGTAGATATTAGAACCAGAGTTGGAATAGAGATGTGTGGATTCTAGAGTCTGTATTCCTTCCAGATGCCTTCCTAAACTTGTATTTTTTTCTATTGTGTAATGACTGTAGACCCAAGGAAATAATGATAGCATATACTTATATAACATTTGCCATGTGCCAGGGGCTATTACATGTATTAATTCATTCAATCTTCAAAACAACCCTATGAAAAAGTGATTACTATTGTTCCCATTTTACAGATGAGGATACCGAACCACAGAGCAGTTAAGTAATTTCCCCAAAGCCACACAGCTAGGAGGGGCAAACCTAGGATTCTAACTCAGTTTACCCTCCTTCTAGGTCTGAGCCCACAGTACCAGTCAAAAGGCCACATTCTGGTCCCAGCTCTAACCAGGGGCCATGTTTGGAGTTCACTTAGGACCTATTCAAAGTCACCTCAGAGCCTATTCAGCCCTTTTTTTTTTTCACCAAAGGCATTGCAGCCTATGTACGGAGACCTTACCCTAAGCTCCCAGCATACAGCCTTTCTGCTCACACCAGGTAAGGCCCCTCAGAGTCTGATCATGGCACATTGCTTGGACCCTGCCCCATGCCTTGGCTTAAGCTTCCTTTCCCTCTACCCATAATGCAACTTGGTACGCCACAATTTTTTAGGCCCCTTCACTCTATTGAAGAGCATTTCCCTTCGCTGGCCATATTTTCTCTCTTATTTTTACCTTTTCTCTGTTCCCTTACTACCCATCTAGCCTGTACCTCATAGTTCAGCCCCTCATTCAGTATTGTGTGCTGTTCTCTGACTATGTCCAGTCTGTCTTATCTTCCCTATTCCTCTGCAAGTTCTTCAGGGTCAGGTACTAGTAACATTCCAATACTTCTCCACTGCTGACTCTGTGATTATAAACTTCTAAACTCCCAGAGTGTCATTGCTGGAAAAAATCTCTTAGTCTATCTAGTACAACCCCTTCTTTGTATAGAGACTCTGGGGCCCAAAGAAGGTGATTCCACAATCGAATTCTCCTTAATTTTGAGTGGTCTTTCCCTTGTTTTATGTCTTCTCTCCTCCTGTCCAAATCCTAACTTTCTGAACAAAGGAGAGAAAAAAAAAAAAAAAGAGGGCCAAAGCTGGGAAGTGGCTTTTCCATGTGTCTGAAAATTGTTACTTTTCCAACACTAATTTTCTGAAAAATTCCAGGCCTGCTAACATTCATGTATAGAACTTTGAAAAGCTAGCGGCATTCTACCATGCAACAGTTACAAGAAAAGAAGTCTGCACGGTGCCTCTGACCACTTGACCCTCTCTCTGTTCCCACAGACCAGGCAAAACCTAACTCCCTGTCTGCCCACAGTCCCTAGAGCTTTTTGATTCCTTCCATAGGAGTGGCTTGGTCTCTGTTTACCTCCCCTTTCCCGCCTCCCAACAGCACTGTGTCTGTCTCAGGGGTGGGACTTCTTTGCATAGCCACGCCTAGACACTCGAGTAGCCTAGTAGCTGCTTTGGGAGCCTCAGGGGGGGGCGGAGAAATAGACGTAGCATAAAAGAAAAAGAGAATGGGTTTAGGCTGTTACCGCTACACAGGGATGTGAAATTAGCCTGAGTGATTGCAACGGATTTCATCTACTGTGAGTGTGGTATGTAGGCTGGGGGCTGAGGGGTGGGGGCTTGCTTGGTGCTATGTCTGGCCTGCGCTGAGGTGTGTTTGTCTAGGAATTCTGTTGCTGAAACAAGATCCATCCATCCATATATTTACAGGGTAAGTGCGGGAACACTCCCCGGCATGACAAGGCTGCTCAGATCTGTGGGACATAGGGGTGGAAGTTCAGGATCAGGTTAGGATGACCCTACTGAGGAGCTACAAAATCAGAATGTCTGTGAAGGCATTCCGGTGGTCTGTCTGTCCATCCATTGGTATCCCGAGAATGCTGTCTAAGGTGCCAGGGACCTGAGTTAATAGCCCAATGGCTTTGGAGGGCCAGTGTGCCCCTGTGTAGGCTTTTACTGGACCTGTATGGCCTTTGGGAACATGCCTGGACATGTCCAAACACCCTGAGCACATGGGGTTTAGAGTTAAGGAAAAGAAGGAGGCTGGGAGCTTAGGGGAGGGAGGGGTTGGATCAGACATGTGAAGCATCCCCAGGGAAATTGAGCTGCCAGCCCACCCACGTGGCCCCTGGGCAAGTCAGGGCTTGTGTAAAGAACACTCGGGCTCTATTTGGGGGCTTTCAGTCTGCCCCTTCACCCACTAGGTTTTTACTTGATCCCTCACTCCTGGAAGCTGAGCCCAGAGCAGTGATATTTTGATCCTGCTTTACCCCAAACACTGGCCAAGGTTAAGGCAGCTGTGAGACCTGGGGGACAAAAAGAGACCTGCCAGCAACCTGGGAAAGCAGAGACTGCAAAGTTTGGACTGATGTTAGCAGTGTTGGCCAGTGCCCTGTCATGTAGGGTAACTAAGGCAAGAGAGTGTAGAGCGTCTTCCCCTGTATCACTCTCCTATCCCCTCCTTTACCCCAATATACCTTCAGTCCAACGTAACAGGCTCACTGAGCAACTATGCTTTGTCACCACTATGTGAGATAGATACTTAAAATGCACTGGGACCTGACAGTTTCATCATGGGTATAAGAACAAATATATATAGCAAAGATAGGCTTTAAAGGTTTAGTCAAAATCCTTTGAGGTTGTCAAATAAGGACCACTTCAAGTTGAACCAGGGATAATCAGAAAGACATTTTTGACATTGTCACAACTTTTAAGGCTCCAGAGACAGACTACTTGAGTTCAAATCCCATCCCCACCATTTATTAACTTGTGTGACATTGGGCAAGTAGAACTACTTCCCCCTTTCAGAACTCTGGTTTACTGCAGGCTAAAATGGAGACAATAATAGTGCTACTTCATCGTTTTTGTGAGGATTAAATTAGATAATCCGTGTAAAATATTTGTACACACTTAGCACAGTGACTGCACCAAAATAAGCGCTCAATAAATGTTAACTATTATTATTATTTAAGATGGACCATGAAGCACAGATAGGATTTCAACAGGTGGAGATAGAAGAGAAGGCAATGGAAGCAGGAAAAACAACAGGAACAACTGTTTGGAGGCAGGAAAGATCAAGACATGTGAAAAGAACACAGGCTGAACTGGATTTTAGAGTACAATTAGGGAAAAGTGGAAGTTAAGTTTGCTGTGGTACATTGGTGACAAATTGGAAAACTTTTGGATGCTAGACTTTCTGTTTAATTGGACAAGAACTGGAAAGCCATTGAAAATTTCTGAGCTAAAGAAAAAAAGTCAAATTTATGTTTCCGGAAGAATAATCTGGTAAATATGAGTCAGCTGGATTGCAGTAGGAAAGCACGAGAGGTGGATAAACCGGATGCAGAGAGGGAATGAGACCCTGGAGCTGAAATGGTGGCTTTGGGAATAGAAAGGAGGTAATACATTTTATAAGACATCACAAAGTTGAATCTACAGAATTATAAGTTGATAAACTATATGAGATTTAAAAAGGGGGAATGAAAAAGAATCAGAATCTCTTGGGACTGGCTTAAGCTTTAAAAAGGTTGTACATTCCAATCCCAGTTCCATCTACTTCTCTGGATGGTACAATAGAAAGTATTTCCACTTTCTTTTTTTTTTTTTTTTCAAGATCTTATTTATTTGGCAGAGAGAGACACACAGCGAGAGAGGGAACACAAGCATGGGGAGTGGGAGAGGGAGAAGCAGGCTTCCCGCCCAGCAGGGTGCCCGATGTGGGGCTTGATCCCAGGATCCTGGGACCATGACCTGAGCTGAAGGCAGATGCTTAACTACTGAGCCACACAGGCGCCCCGTATATCCATTTTCTGAGTTAGACAGCTGTGTTCAAGTCCTGAGTCTGCTACTTATCTGCTGTCTGTGATCCTAAACATATTATTTATCCATCATTCCTAGTCAGGATTGTATTTCTATATAGCATTTAGAAATATGTGTGGGAAGCATGATTTGTTTTTAATTTTTAATTTTTAAAGATTTTATTTATTTATTTGACAGAGAGAGAGAACGCACAAGCAGGGGGAGCAGCAGGCAGAGGAGAGGGAGAAGGGGGCTCCCTGCCAAGCGGGGAGCTCAACGCAGGGTTCAATCCCAGGGTCCCAGGATCATGACCTGAGCCGAAGGCAGACACTTAACTGACTGAGCCACCCAGGCACACATATATATAAATGACTGAGGCACTATGGCATTTAGTGCCAACAACGAAGAGTTGTTCTTCCCACCCACTTATAATACCAGCTGTAAGTCCAGTGAGAAATATTTTTTAAAGATTTTATTTTATTTTATTTTATTTTATTTTATTTATTTGACAGAGAGAGACACAGCGAGAGAGGGAACACAAGCAGAGGGGAGAGGGAGAGGGAGAAGCAGGCTTCCCGCGGAGCAGGGAGCCCGATGTGGGACTCGATCCCAGGACCCTGGGATCATGACCTGAGCCGAAGGCAGACGCTTAATGACTGAGCCACCCAGGCGCCCCAAGTCCAGTGAGAAATATTGAACTTCTCTGAGCCTCAGTTTTCTACTCTGAAAAGCAGGGACAATAGTACTTAAATCATAGTTTTATTGGGAGGATGAAGGGAGATAATCCCTGTAAAGTACTAGCACAGTATCTGACATATGGCACGCTTTCATGAATCATAGTTTTCTTTCACTGCAGTTGACTTCACCTTGAAACATCCTTGTTAGTCTCTGAACACTTCCAGAGGGAATGCACTTAGTAATCTCTGAGAGAGTCCATTCCCTTCATGGAAAGCCTTGACTCTTTAAAAGCTCTTCCTTTTGTTAAACTGAACTCATTCTCCCTATGGTTTCCACTCTGAGGTCTTAGTCATTCTCCCTGGGGCAACTCAGAGCAGTCTCTTTATTCTTTTCCATGATAGTTCTTTATAGATCTGAAGGACAGAGACCCGATTTCCTGCATCTTCTGATCCCAGGTCAAAGAGCCCATTTTTCCTACCATTTCTCACATGGCATGTTGTCAAGTCAAATAAGACTGTGAGGTTTTTAGCTATATAAATTGGGGTGATGGTACCTTCAAAGTGATGAGAAACACTGCATAAGGAGCAGGATGGGTGACTGTGACAAGTTCCTTTTATAATTTATTAATTCTTAAGTTCCCATTATGTGTCAGATATTTTCAAACCCATCATTTCACTGACTCCTCACCCCAACTAGGAAAGGTATAGGTCTTCTTATCTTTATTGTACAGGTGGCCAAACAGGCCAAAGAAAATAAAACTTTCTAGAGATTGTTTAGTTAGTGAGTGTCTGAGCCACAACTGGAAGTTAAATTTTTCTTACTCCAAGGTTAATGTCATTCTTTTTTTTTTTTTTTTTTTCATTTTCCACAGTTGTTTGTATTTAAAATATAGGCTGGGCAATTAGGCCAAATTTGACACTAGAGAAAGAGACTAGAAGAGAATGGGTTATCTACTTGCTTTATACTAGTTATTCTTTCTCTGAAAGACCTCATTTAGAAAGGCTCTTTAAGGGAGAAAAAGTCCCTAGTGCCAGAGGAAAGGCAAGCAATACCACTACCAGGGAGCACAAGCTAGGTCATAAAACCTTCCTTTAGATGTCTTCTTGACCTGCTCTACTTGAATGCCTTTTGCAGAGAATGAAACATTTTTTGGAGCTATTTCTCAGAGCTGAAGCTGGAGGTTGAAGCAGAAACTATTTTTCTCTGCTTCCTTTCTGGAGACTAGCTCCATCTATCAGTTTTCCCATTGGATACGTGACAGGAGGGATGTGACTCAGCTTCACCTAGTCTGAAAATAGAAGGCATTTTTCTGTGTTCATAGGAAATATGAGGATGGCTATAGTTTGTCTTGGATTAGAATTAACTACATATGTTTTCTATGTTCCTCACAAGATTGATTATGATTTCTTAAAGGTAGAGACGATGTTTTATTCACCTCTGGTTTTTCCTCTTGCCACCATGTCCTAACAGAATGCCTAGCATAGAAGGCACTTAAGTATTTTTTGAGTGACCAGAAATCCATCCTTCCCTTCCCAGGGTGACTACAGTTATGATATCCCTTAAGCATCCTAAAAGATATCATGACATTTTCAAAAATAAAGCAATTGTCATGTAACATATATGGTGGAATCAAAGACTAAGATGTCTTCACTTACAGGAGATTGTTAGTCACCATGATAAGGTGAGTAAGCCAAAAGGACCACTTCCCTTCCATGGGCCACATCTTCCTGACCCAACCTACATTTTGGAATTTTTTCCTTTGAGCCAAGTTTAGGCAGTGTGAGTGTGGTGGTGGGCGGGGAGAGAAGCTACAACCTAATTACTCACCAAGTAATTAGTCTTAAACCTGGGTCCACCCTTTCTTTAATTATGGGAAATAGACAAGCCACTAAGCCCTGAATTTGGATACTTGGATTGTAGTCCTGTCTCTGCCACTGACCAACTATGTGACTTTGGGAAAATTTTATCCCTTCTCTGGGCCTTAGTCGCCCCATCTAGTTCATCAAGGAATGGGGTTAGTTTGCCTTGAAGAATCCTTTTGGGATTCCATAATATGTTTTCAATTATCTTGTGGTTTGAAGTTTTAACCAGCTGCCAAAGAGGAAAAACAAAACAAAACAAAACAATAATGGAATATGTGATGCCATGAATGTGAATACCGAGGTACCTATTTCTAAAAAAAAAAAAAAAAATCAAGTAGAGCTAGATGGCATTTCCTTATTGGACAACAGGCAGTTGTGGCTAAGAAGAGTTTTAAACTTCCTTCTAACTCTTAAGATTATAGGATTCTGAAAATTGTCTTACAGAATGTGTGTTTACATACGAGATCATAGGCTTCTTGCTATATGTCTCACCTTTCTCCCATTACCCTGCCAAGTCTTATATTAATGTTTCTTCTTTTTATTGGGCACCCTAAAAAAAGGCAAAAAAATATTTTGGTATCAATATCTCATACCCTATAAAGGCAGGCTACATTTTATGGACTGGTTGTCCCATTTCTATTGGAAGGATAAGTGGACCTGAGCTATACTCTGAAATGCTCATCAGGTTGTATGTCTGCTTCTTTATGATATTTTATTTTCTGGCCAGTGAGGAAGAGATAGTGTGCTTGATTGAATTTAGATTGCTTTGGGAGATAGGGCACTGTTCTTACTGACACCTTCAGAAAGATATAGCTATTCCAGATTGCTTGGTAAATTAGACAGGGTGGAGAGAATGTGAGGCAAAAACAAACAAACAAAAAAAAACAAAACATTAATAGAAATCAGAAATTAGTACCCTTGACTGAGTTTTATCCAGTTCCCAGCCCTGCAAAGAAAACATACCATGAATCCAGTTCCCAATTGGGATAACTCAGCCAAAAGCATATCTTCCTTGGGAAGTGAATAGATATTTATCCCCAGTCCTTCTGGTGGGATAACTAGTTTTTGATGATACCATAATTTGATGGTGTCTGTGGTCATTGGTACATTAATAAATGACTCATTTTGGCTAAAATCACAGTGGAGCAAAGTAGGGGCTTTGGATATTGGCTAAGTGTTTGGCCTGTGGCTTGTCTCCAATTCCCTTTTCTCCCCCGCTCTGGGTGGGATAGTAACAAAAATCATAGCAACTCTCACATGTGTAGCACAAGCCAGAGTTTCCAGAGCACTCTCACATGCATTATCTCATTTTCCCCTTGAACATCATCCAGGGCAGTTTCTGTGCCTTTGCTCCCACTTGGGAAGACTGTTTCAACAATCATTAAAATGATATTTTCCCCTCATAATCAGCCCAAAATTTGCAGGTCTTAATTTCATCCCATTCATTTTATTAATTATATTGCTATATTCTTAGCTACACAGTTCTTTTCTCCCCTTCCCTTAACATTTTTTTCAGCAGTTGCTAAATAAAAAATATTTATATATTTTGTAGCTTTTTCTCCTCAATTTATAGTCTTTTAAGTTATGTTTATCTTTTTAGGTTTGTGTGTTTTTGTTGCTGTTGTTCTTGTGAATGTGTGTGCTCACACATGTTTTGAAGAAAAAGTAATTTAATTCATATGGTTAGCATTTCCTTTTGGCTGAGTGGAAATGACCCAGTTCAGTTGGTTATTAATTCTATCTATAAAATGACAATATGCTTTTAATAAGAATTTTTTTGTCTACCCCAGCATCTTTATTCTTACAGAGGCATTGTCTGTTGTTCTGTATACTGGAATAAAGGACAAGGTAAATAGGTGAGGCTTCTTTAATTTTGCACGACTCCCTTCATTCTACTCTGTTGATAATCCTGACATTACTGGACCAGTTGTTGCTATCACTAACAGTTGAAATTCTTTAGTCACTTTGGAAATGGAAAGAGAAGCCTGTTAAAAACTATAATTACCACCCGTGGTATCTGAATCACATCTATGAAGGTATTATCATCTACTCAAACATTAAAAGAAAATTTACTTTTATCACATGCCCACAAAATAAAGTCAAAATAATGCATCCCCAGTCTTGATGATCCTCCACCGCCCTGTACCAACAGTTGATACTGTCATTCACCTCTTACTTCTTTTTTTTTTTTTTAAAGATTTTATTTATTTATTTGACAGAGAGACACAGCGAGAGAGGGAACACAAGCAGGGGGAGTGGGAGAGGGAGAGGCAGGCTTCCTGTGGAGCAGGGAGCCTGATACGGGGCTCGATCCCAGGACCCTGGGATCATGGCCTGAGCCGAAGGCAGACGCTTAATGACTGAGCCACCCAGGTACCCCTCACCTCTTACTTCTTAAAACTTTTTCCTGTACTACCCTATCTGGGTTTTATTCTTTCTTCCCTGGCTTCCTCTTGGTTGCTGCTGGTTCTTCTTCCTCTTCTAGCTTCAAATATGGATGTCCCTCAATGTTTTGTTCTTGATATTTTTCTTTGTTCATCTAAGCCTCCACCATAATTTACCTATCACCTCTCTCAGAGGTTTTGATTTAATTGATCTAGGATATAGGTATTTTTTAAAAGTCCTCTTGATGATTTTGATATGCACCCATGAGTTGGTCTTTTTATGCATTTGACTTATCTCTAAGCCCAACCTATATTCTACGTATTTTAATTGCCTGCTAGGCACCACCACTGACATTTCTTATCCCCTCCATACTTAAAATGATTTGAAAACCTAAGTATATTGACTTTTTTTCTAACAATGAACTCTCTGTTCACACTCTTCATGTCCTTGAGGTTCTTCTGGTTTCCCTCAGAGTCTTCTCTGACTCATATTTTTCTTTTGACTCTCACATCCATGGAATTGTAAGGTTCTAGTGGTGCTTTTTGTAAAGTCTGTTCCCCTCACCATTACTTTCTTTCTATTATTGCTACCACCCATGTCCTGGCCCTTATCTCTTAAGGCTTGGGAAGTAACCCTGTCTAACCATTCTTTCATAATAAAATAAAATTTAAAAAAAAGTACAATCAGATTAACATTCAGGAAATACCTTTTTGCCAAACAAAGATATTAATGATAAAAAATTAAATTTCAGTGACAGTCTGGGAGGACCTCAATTCCCTATTTTAGAGTTCACTGCCTTGGAAAGCATGACAGATTCATGGGTCTTAAATTCCCTGTGGTTTGGCATTGTTTCTTACTAGATAAATAAATACAGAGGAATCTTTTTTTTTTCTTTGAGCCTCAGGGTTTTTTAAAATTTATTAATTGGTGATAATAATCTCTGGCTTACTCCTGGGGTTATTGTAAGAATCCATTGAGCTGACTGATAAGAAACCTTTTATAAATTGTGAAACCTTTCACTGAGGCAGAAGATTGTGATCATTACTTTGTAGTCTTTAACCATTTACTAATTCAACAAATATTTATCTAGTGCCTACTATGTGTCAGGCACTGTTATAAGTATATGAGATAAAGCAGTGTGATCTCATGGTACTTACATTCTAATTGGAGGAGGAGCAGGCTATAAAGTTATAAATAAGATATATAGGATGTTAGATGGTTATAAGTACTATTGAGAAGAATGAAATAGCAAAGGGGTATAAGAGATATGGAAGGAAGTTACAATTTTAAAGGAATGGTCAGAGAAGCCTCACTAGGAAGATGGTATAATGAACTGAAGAAGATAAGGGAGGGAACTATGTGGATATTTAGGGGAAAACCTGCCTGACTGAGGGAGCAGCAAGTGTGAAGAACTTATAAGTTGGGAACAGTCCTGGTTAGTCTGAGGAATAGGAAAGAGGCCAGCATGGCTGGAGTTAAGAGATTAAGAGGAAGAATAGTAGATCATAAAGTCAAAGTGGTAATGGTATAAGAGGAAATAGGCAGATCATCTCATTGACCATTCTAAGGACTTTAATTGTATTGTGTGAGGTGGAGAGCCATCAATAGATTTTGAGATTGGAAATGACATGATCTAGCATGTTTTAAAACTAACTCTCCACCCTCAACCCCTTTGTCTTTTTTTTTTAAAGATTTTATTTATTTATTCATGAGAGACAGAGAGAGAGAGAGAGAGGCAGAGGGAGAAGCAGGCTCCCAAGGAGCAGAGAGCCCGATGCGGGACTCGATCCCAGGACCCTGGGATCATGACCTGAGCCGAAGGCAGACGCTTAACCATCTGAGCCACCCAGGCGCCCAACCCCTTTGTCTTTATCACCCATTTTTTTCTAAAAACAAAACAAAACAAACAAACAAAAAACAATGGGTAGGCCCCAGTTCACTCCCTCACCAAGTTTCCTTTGAATGTGGGAGAGACAAAAAAAACAACCAACCAAACAACAACAACAACAAACTTTTTCTGACTACACCTTATAGTCAGGCAAAACAGACAAGAACCAAAAAAAAAAAAAAAAAAAAACCCTTAAAGTAGTAATTTTCAAAGTGGGCTCCATGTGAAAATCCCCTGATGAACTTTAAAAATTCCAAATATTGAGGCCACACCACTGACTGGTTACATTAGAATCTCAGGAATGGGGCCCAAATATCAGTATTTTTTGAAGCTCCCAAGGTGCAACCTATACAAAGAACCACTAGTCAAAGAGATTGGCCAAACTCATAGTATGAATGGGGACATTAAGTCTAGCCCTGGGGAGGAACATGCTTCTGATGGCAGAGCTGGGCCTGGGATCATTCACCCTACTGAGGAATGTAAAATTCACAGATAGTGGTGCAGGAGGAAGATAAGATACTTGGTAGTTTGGAAGCAGGTTATAAGCAAGAGAAAGCTAGGATAGGAGTGGCCGTAGGTAAGGCCAGGAAATGAAGGGCTGAGAGCTAGCACCAAATATAAAGCAACATCTGGATTATAGGCCAAATGTCTGGAAATAATGAAGGCACTCATTATTATGAGATTAGAAGTTTAATTTTCAAAGAAAGCAGAGTTCTCAAGGCCAGGCTGAGCAACTGCTTTGATTTTTGCCAGTCTTATGCATGTGGGCCACTAGGTAGAGCCACAGGAGAGGAATGGACAGTGCATGGACCAGCTGCTGTCTTCCTCACCCTCTTTAATACCACACCTCCTGCACTGCTCAGGCAAAGGAAATATCTTCCCTGAAGTCCTGAGTTCTTAATTTAGACCTGTCATCCTGTCCTGTCCACCCGTCCTAGATACAAAGAACATGTTTCACCCCACAAGCATGTGCAAGTTGAGAAGAGCAGCAGCCGCAAGCTGTGTCCAAAGGCAGCTGCACCGGCAGCAGCCTGAGTACCTTACATCTACCAGAAACTTGGCCAACATTGATTATTCAGGGCACAGTGAGCTAATGTGAGGATTATTATTAATGTCAGTCTCATTGCTTCTCCTCTTCCCTGTCTACTTGCATTCTTACTCTTCTAGGTTATTGTTATTATTATTATTTATTATTATTATTTTGGAATCAGGACAGAGGGATGGACAGGGAGAGTAGCCACGTGACAAAGAGACAAAATAAAGAGACACTAGTTATATTGCCACTTGTCAGCCCCTCTGGTTAAATCCAATCAATATACCCAAACAACACTAGATAAATTTGGGTGAAAAAAGTTGAGTGGAAAAAAAATCACAGAGGCACATATCAGAATATTCATAGTCGCTCTTTAAAATTTTAATTTTGGGGCTAACTTAGGTGGGTAATAACTACTGGAATAATACAGGGTAGTTCATAATATAGAATTAAAGAACAAGCTGAAGAACCAGCTTTTTAAAAAAAATTGAGATATAATTTGCATACCATAAAACTCACCTTTATAAAATCTATAATTCACTGGTTTTTTAACATATTCACAAAGTTGTGCAACCATCATGACTAGTTCTAGACCAGTTCATCACCCCAAAATGAAGCTTACCCATTAAACAGTCATTCCCCATTCTCTCTTTGCCCCAGCCCGTGGCAACTACTAGTCTACTTTCTGTCTCTATAAATTGTCTATTCTGGTATTTCATGTAAATGTAATCATACAATATTTCTTTTTTTGTGCCTGGCTTAGCATACTGTTTTCAAGATTTATCCATGTTGTAGCACGTCTCAAGTACCTCATTCCTTTTTGCGGCTGAATAATATTTTGTTGTGTGGTTAGAGATGGACATTCAGATTGTTTCTACATTTTGGCTATTATGAGATACTAGGAACTTTTGTGTACAAATTATTTTAAAGTATTTATTTATTTGACAGAGAGAGAGACCCGGCGAGAGAGGGAACACAAGCAGGGGGAGTGAGAGAGGGAGAAACAGGCTTCCCACTGAGCAGGGAGCCAGATGTGGGGCTTGATCCTAGGACCCTGGGATCATGACCTGAGCCGAAGGCAGATGCTTAATGACTGAGCCACCCAGGCACCCGTGTACAAATTTTTACGTGGATATATACTTTCAATTATTTTGGGTATATACCTATGGGTGGAATTTCTGGGTCACATGGTAACTCTATGCTTAACATTTTGAGGAACTGTAAAAACATTTTTCAGAAGGACTGTACAACTTCATGTTCTTTTTTACATTACATTTTGCATTATATTTGTTACAAATTTTTTGGAAAAGACTTTTTTTATTCAGTGTTTAAGATTTTTTTTAAAGATTTTATTTATTTATTCATGAGAGACAGAGGGAGAGAGAGAGAGAGAGGCAGAGGGAGAAGCAGGCTCCCCAAGGAGCAGGAAGCCTGATGCAAGACTCAATCCCAGGACCCTGGGATCACAACCCGAGCTGAAGGCAGACGCCTAACCATCTGAGCCACCCAGGCACCCTTCAGTGTTTAAGATTAAAAACTACAAGATTTTGCTTGTAGCTGATGAGTAAAAAGAAAAAAGTTAAATTATCAACTGATTAGCTAGTTAAAATGTTTTGACTCAGAATAAAATTATTAATAGATATTCCAGTTACTTTGTGTAGGCTTAAGAGTTCTGGAGCAAAATAGGTCTAAACAAAATATATCATCTGAGAGCATAGGGCTAATGAGTATATGAATTACTGAGTAAGAAATCTGATAAAGAGAGATTGTGGCAGACCTTTGATTCTTTTAGGCTTCTAGCAGTTGGTTACCACATGCAAGGACCCAGCAGCCAGTTATTTCACCTTTTTACTTGTCTGAGTTAAACTTTAACCCACTAAAGCAGGAATAAAAAGATACCTTATAGATCAGTTGGAAAACATAAAGCAGTCCCAATTCTCCAGCAATATATGAGGGTTCCAATTTCTCCACATCCTTGCCAACACTCACTTACCTCCCTTATTTTTTATTACAGCCACCTTAGTGAATGTGAAGTGGGATTTCATTGTGATTGTGATTTTGATTTGCATTCCCCTAATTGCTAATAATGTTGAACATTTTTTTCATGTGCTTATTGGCCATTTGTATATCTTCTTGGGGTGATGTATATTCAGATACTCTGCCCATTAAAAAAAGATTTTATTTATTTATTTATTTTTAATTTATTTTAGAGAGAGAGAGATTGAGAAATTGAGAGGTTGAGCGGGGGAGAGGAGTAGATTCCTTTTTCCTCAAGCAGACTCCCCACTGAGTGTGGAACCCTACTCAAGGCTCAGTACCAAAACTCTGAGATCACGACCTGAGCCAAAACCAAGAGCTGGATGCTTAACTGACTGAGCTACCCAGGCACCCCTACTTTGCCCATTTTTAATTGGGTTGTCTTTATTTCTGAGTTGTCAGACATAACTATATATTCTACATATAAGTATTTTATCAGATCTCTAGAATTTTCAGGGTTTTTCACCATTTACATAGATTGTCTTTTTATTTTTTTTATTTTTTATTTTTTTTTAAAGATTTTATTTATTTATTTGAGAGAGAGAGAATGAGAGACAGCACGAGAGGGAAGAGGGCAGAGGGGGAAGCAGACCCCCCGCTGAGCAGGGAGCCCGATGCGGGACTCGATCCCAGGACTCCAGGATCATGACCTGAGCCGAAGGCAGTCGCTTAACCAACTGAGCCACCCAGGCGCCCTGTCTTTTTATTTTTTAAGCGTCCTTTGAAGCACAAAAATTTTACATTTTCATTAAATACAATTTGTCTATTTTTTCTTTTGTTGCTTGTGCTTTTAGAGCTATATCTAAAAAAACAAACAAACAAAACAAACAAACAAAAAAACATTGCCTAGTCCAAGGTCACATATTTACACCTATATTTTTATAAGAAAAATGAAAAATTATAAAAAAAGATTTCTTATAAAGAAAATTCTTATAAATAAGAGTTTTATAGTTTTGTCCCTTACATTTGGGGCTTTGGTCCATTTTGAGTTAATTTTGCATATAGTATGAAGTATCCAATTTGATCATTTTTCATGTGAACCATTTGTCACAACACCTTTAAAAAAAAAAAAGCTGTTCTTTTCCCATTAAATTGCCTTAGCACTCTTTTTGAAAATCAATTGACCATAGCATAACAACTTTATTTATAATGGCCACAAATTGGAAAAAGCCCAATGTCCATTAACCAAAAAAAAAAAAAAAGTATAAATAAATTATGGCATATACATATAATGGGATGCTAAACAACAATGGTAAGGGACAAATGTTGCTGCACACATGATGGATGAATCTCACAGAAATAACATTGAGCTAAGAAAGCCAGAAACAAGGATGTTCTTGTATTAATTCAATTTATGTGAAGTTCAAGGACAGATAAAACTAATAATGGTGACAGAAGCCAAAATATAAATTACTTGGGAGAAGGGGATGGTACTGACTAGGAAGGGCCATGAGACAGCCAGTTGAGGTAATGAAAAGATTCTGCATCTTTATTTGGATAGTGTTTATGTGATTATATACATATGTAAAAATTTTATAGGCCTGTCCACTTGATTTTGGATGATTCAGTCTCATCCTCTGTGACATTTTAGAAGTGTGTCTAGATGTAGTTATGAGACACCTCAGAGTAACCCTAATTTTCTCAAAACCTAATTATTATCTCTCACCTTCTCTTACAATAAAAAGGCAATTACATCTGCCAGAGGACAACTGATGACCACAGGGACGAATTTGACATAACTTCTGAGTTTGCCCCTGGATAATAACATTTAACCATTATTAAATAGTTTTCCTGTATGCCCTGACTTCAAAACAGTCCAGAGTCTATGTTATTTTGTTCTCTGTAATAAAGACAATTTGTTAAGCTTATAATGAGAGACAATTTATTTTGTATTATAAGCAGTTTGACAAAAACGGGGGGTGGGGGAAAACTGTCTGTTCATTCCCTGGATTCTGCTATGAGGATTTAGTAATAAGCCTGTCTTGCCTAAACATATGTCTCAAAGCCTGTGTTAGAGGGATGTGTTAAGATTCATGACAAATAACATTTATTAGATAAATGGGGGTCTGGAAGTCAAACAAAACAGAGTGTTTTGGACACCCAGAGGCTAGAAGCAGCTGCTGTGGAGATTTCAGATGCCTATGTCAGGAGCTTATCTCAAGGGCAGGGCTACTCTTTGGCTTCTGACAATGTTTTTCTGCTTTTGTGGGTAAGAAAAAGATACAGGGTAGTTGTCCAGACCAGTATGCTGGCTCTGTGCCCATGACACTTAATTCCCTTGTCATAAGGCCTATGGGGCCACTGATAGTTTTGGTCCTTACTAAGAAGGGTAGGTATGGAGGGGACTATGTTTATTGAGGCTGACAACTATGGGCCAGTAATTGAAACAACACAAGAGGTAACATTTTTAGTTTGTGCAAAAATGAATTTTGTAGCCCACTTTCTTCTGAATGAAGGAATGAGGAAGAATGCTCCAGTTGATGGTGAGAAAAGACACATTCAAACAAGAACGCCAGCCAGGATGATTCACCCTAACACCACTGGGGACTTTTGAGGGGAAGAGTGATGGCCTCTCAGGGTTCACATTCACTCTCCTCTCTTCCAACATACATACTTAGGATTTTCAGCACTTTGAATAGCCACCTGAAGTTCACCTTGGTATGAGGTTAAGGAACAAGCAAAAGAATCTCACACCACCTTTGTCTTTGAATAGTGCAAGTCGTGTGTATCAATTACTTGAGTCTCCCTCATTAAATTCATCTTTGTAGAAAACTTTGTACTTAACTCTGTCTTATTTTGTGTAGCTTTTTCAAGTCTTTGTAATGGTTTGATGGACCTTATAGCTCATTTAATCCTCCCAAGAACTATATAAGGTAGGTGAGAAACATACTGTCCCCTTTTTTCAAATTAAGTAACTATGGCCAGAAAAGATAAAGTGACTCATCCAAGGGCATAGGTTAAAAGAAGAAGAGTTAGGTAAGTTGAACAACTAATCCAGTTTGCCTGAAACTGTCCCAGTTTTAGTACTGAAAACCCCATATGCTGGGGAAGCCTCTTAGTTCTGAGCAAACCTGGATAATTGGTTACCCTATACCCAGGATTAAACTCTATTTCCCAGCTCTCAGGTCAATGCTAGTGATACTGCCCTATGCCATGTGTATTCTGAGAACTGTTATCTGAGTAGTGTTTCTTCTTCTCTACACCTTAGTGTACCAGGATATTTCTCCATGGTGGGTCACCTCCCCTCCCACTCTTCCCTAGGGCAGAAGCAATGACAGCTAGTGGCCCTCAAAGGTATTCAAGACAGTTTTGGCAAAAGAAAACCATGTTTCAGTTTTCTTATCCACCCAAACAATGACAATAATCCCTATAGTGCTTACCTCTCATGGTTATTGTGTGGATCAAATAATAATGGATGTGAAAGTGCTTTCTAAACTGTTAATAGCTGGTCACATGTGAAAAATTGTGGTTATCCTCTACCCACCCAGACGGAAGCTAGCTCCTTGTCTTACTCTCTTTCCAGGTCAGCAAGTGGTACAACAAGTAACTGTGTGAACTTTGGCAAATTTTTGGCCTCTGTGCCTCAGTTTCCTCATATGTAAGTTAAGGATAATAATAATGTCTGATATGGTGGTGTAAAGTATTCAATGAATTATTTTTAAATATAAAGCATTTAAAAGAGCTCTGGGCACATGGCCAGGGCTATATAAGCATTAGCTGTTTTGGATTGGCTTCCTCAACCCCTGTAACTCAGAGCCAGAGACTATATTAAGTGGACCCATAAACCAAGTGACCCATAAACCAAGCCACCACTTTCCATTTTCACTAGCTCCCTAGTTTTTGTGTTATGTACCCACAGCCTTCCCACCATGGATTGCCAAGAAAATGAGTACTGGGACCAATGGGGACAGTGTGTCACCTGCCAACTGTGTGGGCCTGGACAAGAACTCTCCAAGGTAAGTACCTCTGGTCAGGATACTTATTTCTGTCACATTCTAGGAACCAGCCTCACAACTGAGTGGGTCCAAGATTAAGAGAGTCAACCCCACCTGTGTCTAATCCAGTCTAGCAGGCAAAACATGGAATCCAAAGATTATGATAATAGCAGTGACAGTGCCAACAAAAAGCCCACCTGACCGGATCAGGGTCAGGGGAGGGTTCCATGAGATAATGGCATATATCAAGAGGAAATAAGGAATGCAGAGGCCTAGGAAGACTATTTAGCATTAGGGAAATCTGTCAACAAAATTAGGGTCCACCCACTTGGGATTCGGGAGCCAGATGTTAGGTCTGATCTGTTACAGAGCTACTTTAGATCAGGTAGCGGAGGAAGGCCTCTCTAAGGAGGTGTCTTCTAGGGACAGAATATAGCTAGTACAGAGTCCCAAGGTGGGAATGAATTAGGCATATACAAGGAAGAAGAAGAAGTTTAGTGCAGCTGATGTATGTTAAGTGAAATAGAGAATGGTACACAATGAGGTCATAGAAGGAGGTATGGGCCAAACTATGTGGAGTCTTAAAATCTATGATGAAAAGTTTTCATTTTTTCCCTAAGTACACCAGGGAACCTTTGGGGGGTTTTGAATAGAAGAGTGACATGATCCTATAAGTAAAATAAAATATAGCAGTTATTTAGCCCACATTCCTATCTCTCTATTTCACAAAGTCCCAGAGACACCAACAAATGCAAGCACCAACTCTAATTTTAACTCCTTATGTGTAACATTCTGTACCACAGAGGAGTGTCCACATGGTTGATAAGGAATCCCAGGACCCAGGAAAGGTCATCAGAGGTTAGATC
The DNA here is from genome assembly GCF_011800145.1 of Mirounga leonina. Taxonomy (NCBI): domain Eukaryota; kingdom Metazoa; phylum Chordata; class Mammalia; order Carnivora; family Phocidae; genus Mirounga; species Mirounga leonina. The sequence continues at coordinate 1,678,148 of NW_023270096.1, read as the reverse complement.
ATGTTGGGCATTGGGATGGACCTGATGGACTAAACTGCTTGGCTTAACATAATCTATTTTCAGTATTACATTGATCTTCATGTTAAAAAGTCTTGGCACTCTCATTAAGAACAATCTCTTACAAATGTTTCTATCATGTACATGACTATTATGTTTAAAGCCATCCATGTTTACAAACCTGAACTTCTCCAAGGGAGAAAAATAGGTCTTTCTATGTATCAAACTGCTGTTACCAAACTCTTAAAACATGATCCATGATGAAATGTACATTTGTGTATTTCAGCACCACTAGAAAGCTCAGAGACAATGAATGAGTTGCAATGTTGTGTTCCTGCAAAAACTTTATATGTAAACAGATTGTACTTGTATAGCAGTCTGTACCTGTAAAGGACTTTCATGTAGATTATCTAATTTGGCTCTTAGTCCCACCAAGGAGGTATTAAGAACGCCATTTTAGATTAGGAAACTAAGACTCGGAGAGGATGCATGACTTTCCCAAAGTCAAAATGGTTCAGTAAAAATAAACATGAGCCAGATAAACAAGGGTTTGAGCCTCAGCTTTGCTGTGGGGAAATTAGTTTAACTCTGACTCAATTAGGATGTGCTAAATTAAAAGTAACATAAAGCAGCAGTGACTTGAACCATAAACACATTTATTTATGTAATGAAGTTTAGAGGTCAGGAGACTGTGGTTGGTTGAGCTGATCAACAATGTTGTCAAGGACCCAGGCTCTTTTTATTCTTCGGTTATCTTGTTTTGTCTTCATGCTTGTGTCCTTTTGGTTGCCACAACTCAAAGCATCACATCTTCACAGCATAGTCAAAGTCAGGAAGAAGGGGCAGGGACAAAGTACCTTGACTTTTATTAGGGAAGAAGTATTTTCTTAGAATACTTCCTAGAAGTATTTTCCTAGAAGCTCCTCAGCAGATTCCCCCTTATATCTTATGGGTGCAAATTGACTGCTGTATTTCTAAACTTCAAGAAAGGTTAGGAAATTAATACCTGGCAAATGGGAATGGGATTGCCATAATTAACTAAGGCCAATCAAGCATCAGTTCTTGAGACTGGTCACCTTGCAACTGAGAATGAAATCAATGTGCTATTAGTAAATAAGAAACTGGGCAATAACTTTTAGATAAGGAGCTAACATCACCTGACACAGCCTTGTATTTACTTTTATTTAGTTTTAGAATTCACTCATATGGATTGTAAACATTACTATAAATAAATCTTTACAGAAAATCAACACTATTTCCTCAGGACATATTTTTAGAAGTGTAATTACCATGCAAAATAATGCAGACTGTTTAGAAATTCTTGAGATATATTAACAGATAACACTTCTGATTTTTTTTTTACTAATTTCCATTACAAATATATTTATTTTCAATAGTGCATGGATTTCTTATATCCTAAAAGCCAAACCACACATGAATAATGCATGTTTCTATAATCTATTAATTTTATACCTTCTTTTGTAATGTTAAATTACTAATTTGAGAACTCTCTTTTAAAAGATTTTATTTACTTATTAGAGAGAGAGAGAGAGAGAGCACAAGACGGGGTAGGGTCAGAGGGAGAGGCAGGCTTCCCACGGAGCAGGGAGCCTGATATGGGACTCAATCCAGGATTCCGGGATCATGACCTGAGCCGAAGGCAGTCGCTTAACCAACTGAACCACCCAGGCACCCCAATTTATGAGAACTTTATATTATTTTACTTTTTTTTATTTGATGGGGAAAAAACTTTTTTTGTGTTTATTATTTACATTTTCAATTTTGTGAACTATTTCAGATTGTTTTACTCTTCATTGTTTATTGTTTATTCTTTAGTAGTTTAAGAAACTAGAGTAGACAGACAGTATAGCAGAATATGGAGTGTTTTTTAAATTTTCTTTTTATTATATAATATTTTCAAAAATCAGAAATGGTTTTGAATTTTGTTTCATTTTATCAGCTGTATTGACAATTTCATCTATTCTCCTCTTGACATAATAATTTGATTGTATATATCAATAAATTCCAAAAATTAAAATATCTTGCATTTCTAGGATAAGCCAATTTTGATTGTGATTTTGGGTTGCATATGCTTTTATGTTTTAAAAGTTCATATTTTATAATACATAAATACTTTTATAGCACTATCAGCATCAAAATTTATATAAGAATTGTGCTAACTAGGGGTGCCTGGGTGGCTCAGATGGTTAAGTGTCTGCCTTCAGCTCAGGTCATGATTCCAGGGTCCTGGGATCAAGCCCCACATCGGGCTCCTGGCTTAGCAGGAGTCTGCTTCTCCCTCTCCCTCTGTCTCCCCCCCTGCTCATGCTCGCTCGCTCTCTGTATCTCTGTGTCTCAAATTAATAAATAAAATCTTTAAAAAAAATTGTGCTAACTAGGTAAAATTAATTAAGAATATTGATATTCTTCTAATTATAAAACAGTTTTGGGGGCCATAATCATTTGAGAGAATTACTTTTGCCTCCTAATTAGGAAAGATTCTCAATATAATATTTTGCATGATACTTTATTCTTTTTTAATTTCCTAGAAAACAACTTATTCATTCAAGAAGTTATTTTTTTCTGGTTCTTTTTAATTTTATTTTATTTTAAAGTGTTATGTTAGTCGCCATATAGTACATCATTAGTTTTTTTTTTTTGCTTCTTTTTAAATTTTATTTTATTATGTTATGTTAGTCACCATACATCATTAGTTTTTCATGTGGTGATCCACGATTCATTGTTTTTGTATAACACCTAGTGCTCCATGCAGTACATGCCCTCCTTAATACCCATCACTGGGCTAACCCATCCCCCCACCCCCTCCCTCTAAAACCCTCCGTTTGTTCAGAGTCCATAGTCTCTCATGGTTCGTCTCCCCCTCCGATTCCCGCCCCCCTTCATTTTTCCCTTCCTTCTCCTAATGTCTTCCATGCTATTCCTTATGTTCCACAAATAAGTGAAACCATATGATAATTGACTTTCTTTGCTTATTTCACTTAGCATAATCTCCTCCAGTCCCATCCATGTTGATGTAAAAGTTGGATATTCATCATTTCTGATGGCTGAGTAATATTCCATTGTATATATGGATCCTGCCACACTACTGAATTGCTGGATGAGTTCTAGTAATTTGGGGATGGAGTCTTTTGGATTTTCCACATAAAGTATCATGTCATCTGCAAAGAGAGAGAGAGTTTGACTTCTTTGCCAATTTGAATACCTTTGATTTCTTTTTGTTATCTGATTGCTGTTGCTAGGGCTTTTAGTACTATGTTGAACAATAGTGGCAAGGATGGGCATCCTTGACGTGTTCCTGATCTTAAAAGAAGTGTTCTCATCTTTTCCCCATTGAGGATGATATTCGCTGTGGGTTTTCTATAGATGGATTTTATGAACTTGAGGAATGTTCCCTCTATCCCTATATTCTGAAGAGTTTTAATCAGGAAGTGATGCTATATTTGGTCAAATGCTTTTTCTGCATCAATTGAGAGGACCATATAGTTCTTCTCTCTCCTCTTATTAATGTACTCCTTCACATTGATTGATTTGTGAATGTTGAACCACCTAGCATCCCAGGGATAAATCCCACTTGGTAGTGTGGATGATCCTTTTAATGTATTGTTGGATCCTATTGGTAGGATTTGGTTGAGAATTTTGGAATCCATATTCATCAGGGATATTGGTCTGTAAGTCTCCATTTTGATGGCATCTTTGCCTGGTTTGGGGATTAAGGTAATGCTGGACTCATAGAATGAGTCTGAAAGCTTTCCTTCTGTTTCTCTTTTTTGAAACAGCTTCAGGAGAATAGGCATTATTTCTTCTTTGAATGTTTGGTGGAATTCCCAGGGAATCTCTCAGGCCCTGGACTATTGTTTTTTGGGAAGTTTTTGATCACTGTTTCAATCTCGTTACTGGCTATTGGCCTATTCAGGTTGTCAATTTCTTCCTGTTTCAGTCTCAGTAGTTTATAAGTTACCAGGAAGGCATCCATTTCTTCCAGGTTGCTTAATTTATTGGCAGAGTTGTTGATAATAATTTCTTAAAATTGATTCTGTTTCCTTGGTGTTAGTCGTGATCTCTCCCTTTTCATTCATAATTTTATTAATTTGGGTCCTTTCTCTTTTCTTTTGGATAAGTCTGACCAGTGGTTTATCGATCTTATTAATTCTTTCAAAGAACAAGCTTCTAGTTTTGATGATCTGACCTACTGTGTTTCTGATTTCTAATTCATTGATCTCTGCTCTAATCTTAATTATTTCTCTTCTAATGAGTGCCTTAGGCATCATATGTTGCATTTTCTCCAGTCCTTTAAGGTGTAAAGTTAGTTGGTGAATTCGGGATTTTTCTATTTTTTGAGTTAGGCTTGGATGGCTAAGTATTTCCCCCTTAGGACCACCGTTGCAGTTTCCATAGGTTTTGGACTGATTTGTTGTCATTCTCATTGGTTTCCATGAATTGTTTAAGTTCCTCTTTGATTTCCTGGTTGACCCAAACATTCTTAAGGTGAGTGGTCTTTAGCTTCCAAGTGTTTGAATTTCTGCCAAATTTTTCTTGTGATTGAGTTCCAGTTTTCAAGCATTATGGTCTGAAAATATGTAGGGAATAATTTCAATCTTTTTTTTTAAGATTTTTTATTTATTTAACAGAGAGAGAGACAGCGAGAGAAGGAGCCCAAGCAGGGAGAGTGGGAGAGGGAGAAACAGGCTTCCTGCTGAGCAGGGAGCCCGATGCAGGGCTCAATCCCAGGACCCTGGTATCATGACCTGAGCCAAAGGCAGAAGCTTAACGACTGAGCCACCCAGGCGCCCCGGGAATAATTTCAATCTTTTGGTATCAGTTGAGACCTGATTTGTGTCTCATTATGTGGTCTATTCTGGAGAAAGTTCCCTGTGTGCTCGAGAAGAATGAGTATTCTGTTGTTTTGGGGTGGAATGTTCTGTACATATCTATGAGGTCCATCTGGTCCAGTGTGTCATTCAAAGCTCTTGTTTCCTTGTTGATTTTCTGCTTAGATGATCTGTCTATTCCTGAGAGTGGAGTATTAAGGTCTCCCACAATTAATGTATTATTATCAATATGACTCTATTTTGGTTAACAGTTGGCTTATGTAGTTGGCTGCTCCCATGTCAGGGCTATAGATATTTACAATTGTTAGATCCTCTTGTTGGATAGACCCTTTAAGAATGATATAGTGTCCTTCTGTGTCTCTAACTATAATGTTTAACTTAAACCTAATTTGTCTGATATGAGAATTGCTACCCCAGGTTTCTTTTGAGGTCCGTTGGCATGGAAGATGGATCTCCATCCTTTCACTTTCAGTCTGGATGTATCTTTAGGTTCAAAATGAATCTCTTGTAGAAAGCATATGGATGGGTTCTGTCTTTTTATCCAATCTGCAACCCTGTGCCATTTTATGGGAGCATTTAGGCCATTCACATTGAAAGTGATTATTGAAAGATATGAATTTATTGTCATCATGTTGCCTGTGAAGTCCTTGTTTCTATAGATTGTAAATTTCTGTTGTATATCACTCTTGGGGTCTTTCTCCTTTTATAGCACACCACCTTATTATTTTTTGTGGGGCCAGCTCAGTGGTCACATATTCTTTTATTTTCTGCCAGTCGTGGAATCTCTGCATCTCTCCATCCATTCTAAATGACAGTCTTGCTGGATAAAGTGTTCTTGGCTGCATGTTCTTCTCATTTAGTATCCTGAATATGTCTTGCCAGCCCTTTCTGGCTTGCCAGGTCTCTGTGGATAGGTCTGACATTATTCTGATGTTCCTCCCTCTGTATGTAAGGAACCTCTTCCCCCTAACTGCCCTCAAGATGGTTTCCTTATTCTAAGATTTGGGAGTTTTACTATTACATGCTGGGGTGTTAGTCTGTTTTCCTTGATCTTGGGAGGAATCCTCTCTACCTCTAGGACATGAATGTTTGTTTCATTCCCAGATTAGGGAAGTTTTCAGCTACAATTTGCTCAACTATATCTTCTTTTTTTTTTTTTAAGATTTTATTTATTTATTTGACAGAGAAAGACACAGCGAGAGAGGGAACACAAACGGGGAGTGGGAGAGGGAGAAGCAGACTCCCTGCCGAGCAGGGAGCCCGATGTGGGACTCGATCCCGGGACTTCAGGATCATGACCTGAGCCGAAGGCAGTCGCTTAACCAACTGAGCCACCCAGGCGCCCTCAACTATATCTTCTAATCCTCTCTCTCTCTCCACCCCCTCCAGGATTCCAATAATTCTGACATTGGAACATTTCATGCCTTCACTTATTTCTCTAATTCTGTTTTCAAGGATTTTAAGCTGTTTCTCCCAGGCCTCCTGTTTTTCCTTCTTTTCTATCTATTTGTCTTTTAGATTACTAATTCATTCTTCTGTCTCATTTACCCTAGCTGTTCGAGTATCTAGAGTAGATTGGATCTCATTGATAGTATTTTTAAGTTCTGCCAGTTCAGCTCTCATTTCTGCCATTAGAGCCTCTACTAGACTCTATGTTGCCATTAATCATTTTCTCCATTCTAGCTATTGTCTTCATAACTGTTACCCTATAGTCCATTTCCAACATCTTGCTTATATCTATATCTATTTGTAAATCTGTGGCATAAGTCACAGTCTCTGAGTCTTTTCTATTTGGGGGGTTCCTCCTCCTAATCATTCTGTTAAGTGGTAGTTGAGGGAATGTACAGAGTCCAAATTATTTCCCACAACCCAAATAAGATGCACCTGTTTTGTAGGGACCTTAGGGTTGTTGTCATCCTCTTGTTCTCCCAGCCTGTCTTCTGGGGGACGGGCTTGCTGGGCTCTTATTCAGGCAACCCTGTTTGGGCAGAGTTGCCTTGCACCCTGTGGGGGTGATGGGCTCAGTGGAAACCTGTGTTTTGGGGCTTTTGTTTTCTGGTGGCTTTCTGCGTCTCTTCCGAGAGAGCAGAAGAAACCATTTCCAACCCTCTGCTTCAGAACTGCGAGATCTCCGTCTGTTCTTCAGTGAGCTCTCCAGGCCATGATGTCTCTGTTTCTGTCTGTGTTGCTAAAAACTGCAGTGCCCTGGGTTGTGTGTCCCTCAACTTCCAGGTCCAGGCACCTCTCTGCCCTTTGTGCTTCTAAAACTGCCAGCTGCCCCCAGTTAGCATGGGTGCCCTTGCTGCTCCAGGTTGCAGTCCAGGAGGCTGCCCTAAAGTCCTTTTCCCACCACTACCGACTACCGGACTGTGAGTCTGTGCCCGTCCCCAGTGCGGGAGTCTTTCACCCACCGGTGGTGCAGGATCCCAACGGCTCCCTCCCCCTTCCGTTTATCTTCCAATATGTGCCCTTGGAATCATGGTTCCCAGTTTCATACCTTGGAACCAACCACCTGTGGAATTCTGTTTGTAGATATCCAGATATATCTTGTTACATCTCAGGCTTATTTCATGGGTGGTCAGAGTGGTGTGGTAGATATCCAGCTCAATTCAGGGGACCAGTTGGAATAGGGTCCCCTACTCCTCCACCATCTTTTCCTCCCCCCCCCAAGAAGTTATTACTGAGGACAATTTGATAGTGTTTATTTTTTTAATTTTTTAAATATTTTACTCTTTTATTTGAGAAAGAGAGAGAGAACGAGTGGGGGGAGGGGCAGAGGGAGAGAGACAAGTAGACTCCCCACTCAGTAGGGAGCCTGATGCAGGGCTGGATCCCAGGACCCTGAGATCATGACCTGAGCCACCCAGGTGCCCCTGATAGTGTTTATTTTTATCCATTATGCCAATATCTGCTTTTAATTGGTGTGTTAGACCATTTATATGTAAGGTAATGATTGATATATTAGAGCATAAGTCTGCCATTTTATTATTATTTTTTTATTTTATGTTTCTTGTTCCTCTGTTTTTTCTTGCCTTCCTGTGGGTAAATTGAACTTTTTTTTTTAAGGATTCCATCTTGATTTATGTTAGTGTTTTGTGTAGTTTTGTATAGACCACTAAGAAAGAGGTCATTCTGGGTACTACAATATATACATGCAACTTAACATTCTCTACTTGGTATCAAGATTTTATTATTTTGTAACATAAATTTCACTGGTAATGGTAAACATACATAGTTAAATTCTATAATATGGTAACAGTGGTGCATTACTCACAACTCTAGTTTAAAAGTAAAATTAATGTAGCAAAAATAACCATACTATTGGTTATGGTTTTTAGTTACACAATATAAAAACATCTACAGACATTCCCCAACTTACAATGGCTTGACATACAATTTTTCAACTTTATGATGGTGGAAAGGTGATAAACACTCAGTAAAAAACTAATTTAAATGTTGAATTTTGGTCTTTTCTTTGGTTATTGATATGTGGAACAATACTCTTTCGTGATGCTGGGCAGCAAGAGTAAGCTGCAGCTCCAGTCAGCCACATGATCATGAGGTTAAACCACCAATACAATTGCAACCATTCTGTGCCCATAAAATCACTCTGCTTTTTTTAACTTTCAGTACAGTATTAAATAAATTACATGAGATATTCAACACTTTATTACAAAATAGGTTTTGTGTTAGATGATTTTGCCCAATTCTAGGCTAGTGTAAGCATTCTGAGACCATATAAGGTAGGGTAGACTAAGCTATGATTTTCAGTAGGAGTATTAAATGCATTTTTTATTATATTTTCAACTGATGATTCATTTATTGGGATATAGCCACATTGTAAATTGAGGAGGATCTGTAAATTGTAATAGCAATAACCTAAAATGTGAGAGGGAGAAGTAAAAGTGTAAAGTATATGAATTTTATTGAAATTAAGTTGTTATCGGTTTAAAATAAGGTGTCAGAAGTTTAAGATATTTTATTTAAGCCTCGTAATGACAACAAGGGAATGTCTTGTTATAATAACACAAAAGAACACAATAAAAATGTGAAGGCATACTGATACTAAAAGACATCAATACACAAATAAAAGACAGGAAGATAAGAAACAGAAACAATGGATCTATAAAACAATCAGAGAACAATTAACAAAATGACAATAGTAAGTATTTACCTATCAGTAATTACTTTAAAAATTGATTAAATCCTCCAATCAAAAAACATAGAATGGCTGAATGGATAGAAAAGCAAGATCCCACAATATGCTGCCTACAAAAGACTCACTTTAGCCTTAAAGATAAATATAGACAGAGTGGGAGTGAAAGAATGGAGAAAGACATTTCAAACAAATGATGTAAAAAACAAACAAAAAACCCAACAAGGTAGCTGTACTTATATCAGACAAAATAGACTTTAAGAATGTTAAAGAGACAAGTTAATTATATAATGATAAAGGAGTCAATACATTGAGAAAATATAACAGTCGTAAATAGTTATGTGCCCAATATTGGAGCACCTAAATATATAAAGCAAAAACAGAGCTAAAAGGAGAAATACATAGTAATACAATAATAGATTGGGACTTTAATTCTCCACTCTCAACAATGGATAGATCCAGAGAATCAATAAGGCAACAGTTGATTTGAACAACACTATAGACCAAATGAACCTAATGGATATATATATAGAACATTCTATCCAATTACAGCAGATACACATTCTTCTGAAGTGCACATGGAATATTTTCTAGGATAGACTATGTATTAGGCCACAAAGGAAGTCTTAATAATTTCAAGAAGACTGAAATCATGCCAAGGGTCCTCTGACCACAATGGTATGAAACTAGAAATCAATAACAAAAGAAAAACTGGAAAATTCATGAATACATAGAAGTTAAACACACCCTCTTGAACATCCAATGGCTTAAAGAAGAAAATAAAGGGGGGTAAAAATTTCTTGAGACGAACAGAAATAGAAACACCACATACAAGAACTTACAGGATATAACAAAAGTAATTCTAAGAGGGAAGTTTTTAGCAATAAATGCCTATATTAAGAGCAAACTACCTAATTCTATGGCTTAAGGAACCTGAAAAAGAACAAACTGAGCCAAAAGTTAGTAGAAAAAAAGAAATAATAAATATTAAAGAATAAATAAATGAAATAGAGAACACACAAGAAATAGGAAAGATTAACTAAACTAAGAGTTGGTTCTTTGAAAAGATAAACAATTTATAAACTGTTAGCTAGAATAATCAAGGAAAAAAGAGAAAAGACAAATCTAACAGAATTATAAGTGAAAAAGCAGAAATTACAACTGATGGCACAGAAATTCCAAGGATCATAAGAGGCTATATTAAAAAGTATATTATAACAAACTGGACAACCTAGAAGAAAAGAGAACAAATCTTAGAAACATACAACTTACCAAAACTGAATTCAGGAAGAAATAAAAAAAAAAAAATCTGAATATACCAATTACTAGAAAGGAGATTAAATCAGTAGTTAAAAAAAAAAAAAAAATCTCCCAATAAAGAAAAGCCAAGGATTAGATGGATTTATTGGTGAATTTTACCAAACATTTCAAGAATTAACACTAATCCTTTTAAAATTCTTTCAAAAAAACCAGAGAGTAGGGGACACTCTCATACTCATTTTACAAGGCTAGCATTATCCTGATTACCCAGAAAAGATTATGAATAGAAAAGAAAACTACAGGCCAATATCTCTGATGAATATAGATGCAAAAATTCTCAATGAAATACTAGCAGACAAAATTCAGAAGCACATTAAAGGGATAATTTAGCATAATCAAGTGAAATTTATCCCTGTGATGCAAGGTTGGTTTAACATTGCAAATCAATTGATGTGATGCATCACATTAATAAAAGAAAATTATTATCATCTCAATAGATTCAGAAAAAAGCATTCAACAAAATTTTACATCCACTGATGATGAAAAACTCCTAACAAATTAGACATAGAAGGAATGTATCTCAACATAATAAAGACCAAATATGACAGATCCATAGCTAACATTATACTGAATGGTGGAAAGAATGAGAAATTTTTCTGTAAGATCAGGGTGCCCACTCTCACCATTTCTATTCAGCATAGTACTGGAAGCCCCTGCTAGAGTAATTAGGCAAGAAAAAGAAATAAAATGTATCAGATATGGAAAGAAAGAGGTAAAATTGTATTTGCAAATGGCATGCTTTTATACTTAGAAAATCCTACAGACTCAATCCAAAAACTGTTAAATCAATGAATTCAGTAATGTTGCAAAATGAAAAATTAACATACAAATATCAGTAACATTTCTACACACTAAGAATAAAATTTCTTTTTTTTAATTTCTTTTTTATTTTTATTTATTTATTTGACAGAGAGAGACACAGCGAGAGAGGGAACACAAGCGGGGGAGTGGGAGAGGGAGAAGCAGGAAGAATAAAATTTCTGAAAAAGAAATAAATTGATCCCATTCACAATAGAATCAAAAGCAATAAAATATAAATAATTTTTTAAAGATTTATTTATTTTAGAGAGAGAGCATGGGGGAAGGGCAGAGGCAGAGGGAGAGAGAGAATCTTAAGCAGACCCTGTGCTGAGCATGGAGCCTGAGGCAGGGCTTGATCTCACAACCCTGAGATCATGACCTGAGCCAAAACCAAGAGATTATGACCTGAGCCAAAACCAAGAGTCAGATACCTAACTGACTGCACCCCCCCCAAAAAAAATAGGAATAAATTTAACTAAGGAGGGGAATGATATGTACACTGAAAACTATAAAACACTGATGAAAGAAATTGAAGAGACATAAACAAATGGAAGGCTATTTAACATTCATGGATTGGAAGAATTCATATTGTTAAAATGTCAATACTATTGAAAGCTATATATAGATTCAATGCAATCTCTATCAATATACCTATGACATTTTTATAAGAGTAGAAAAAACACTCATAACATTTATATTGAACCACAAAAGACCCCAAATAGTCAACGAAATACTGAGAATGAGAATGAACAAAGCAGAGGGTATTACACTTCCTGATTTCAAGTTATACTATAAAGCTATAGTCATCAAAACAGTATAGTACTGCTGTAAAAATAGACAGACAAATGGGACCAAATTGAGAGCCCAGAAATAAACACAAATATATAGTCAATATTTGACAAGGGAGCCAAGAATACTCAATGGAGAAAAGACAATCTCTTCAATAAATGATGCTGGGATAATTGGATAGTCACATGTATGAGAATTAAACTGAACCCATATCTTAACACCACTCACAAAAAATAATATTAAATGAATAAAAGACTTAAATGTAAGACCTGAAACCATAAAGCTTCTAGAAGAAAACATAGAAACAAAGTGTCTTGATGTGGGTCTTTGTAATGATTTTTTTTTCTATATGATACCTAAAGCACAGGCAACAACAACAAACACAAAGGTGGGACTATATCAAACTAAAAAGCTTCTGCAAGGCAAAAGAAACCATCAACAAAATTAAAAGATGACCTACAGAATGTGAAAAAAATATTTGCAAATCATATATTTCATAAGGGGTTAATAACAAAACATATGAAAGCTCATATAACTCAATAGCATAATAAGAAATAGCCCAATTAAAAAATGGGCAAAAATGCTGTACAGACATTTCTCCAAAGAAGATATATGAAATTCCAACAAGATAGATGAAAAGATGCTTAACATCAATAGTAATTAGGGAAATGCAAAATAAAACCACAGTGAGATAACACCTCACACCTGTTAGAATGGCCATCATCAAAAAGACAAAAAATAAAGCCTGGCATGGATGTGGGAAAAAGGAACCTTTTTGAACTTTTGATGGAATTGTAAAAAGGTACAGCCATTGGAAAACAGTATGGAGGATCCTCAAAAACTTAAAAATAGAACTACCATATAATTCAGCAATTCCACTTCCGGGAGTATATCCAAAGGTAACAAAAACACTAACTTGGGAAGATATCTTCACCCCCATGTTCATAGCAGGATTGTTTACAATAGCCAAGATGTGAAAACAACCTAAGTATTCATGGATGAATGAATAAATAAAGACTTTGTGGCACACACACATACACACACAATGGAATATTAAGCCATGAATAATGAGAAAATCCTGCCATTTGTGACTACGTGGATGGACATTGAAGGCATTATGCTAAGTGGAATAAGTCTGACAGAGAAAGACAAATCCTGTATAATCCCACTTATATGTGGAATCTAAAACTCATAGAAATCTAAAACTCATAGAAAAATAGATCAGACTTGTAGTTACCAGAGTCAGGGTGAGGGATGAATAAAAATGATCAGACGGTACAAACTTCCAGTTATAAGATAAAGAAGCACTAGGGACATGATGTGCAATGTGATGACTGTAACTAACACTGCTATATGACATATAAGAAAGTTATTAAGAGAGTAAATCCTAAGAGTTCGCATCACAAGGAGAGATTTTTCTTTTTATTGTATGTGTATGAGAACATGGATATTTGTTGAACCTGTTGTAATCATTTCACAATATATGTAAATCAAACCATCATGCTGTATACCTTAAACTTCTACAGTGACACATGTGTATTATTTCACAATAAAACTGGTAGGAATTTACCGTACTGAGTAAAGTTTTAAAACATTTCTTCCACTTAGGTTTCTTTACTTTCTCCATTTTTAAATACTGCCTTGAGTATCAAATAGTGTGATTTTCTTTTGAACATGGAACGTAATTTATAAAACTCATGAGAACAATTTATTGTTATACCCATATTTTTATTCTTCCTTCCTGTCTCCAAATTCCTTTTAAAATTTTATCATTTCTTTTCTGTTTGAAATTTCCTTTGTTTGAAGAACTCCCTTTAGCCATTCTTTAAGTGTAGATTTACTACCAACAAATTATTTGTTTTTTTGTTTGTTTTTTCTTGTTGTTTTGAGTTTGTTTGTTTGTTTTGCCTTAGAACGTCTTTTTTTCCCCCTTCATTCCTAAAGGGAAGCTTAGCTGGGTGTAGAATTTACACTTGCAACAGTTCTTTTATTACTTGAAAAATATTGGTCACTTCCTTCTGGCCTCCATTGTTTCGGATAGAAACCCACTGTCATGCCAATTGGTGTTGTCTTTAGGTAATGCCATTTTTTTCCAAGATACCTACTTTGTCTTTAGTTTTCAGAAGTTTCATTATAATGCTTACTGTTATATATTTACTTTAATTTATTCTACTTGGGATTTGCTCACCTGCTTGAATCTGTAGGTCTTTTGCCAAATTTGTGAAGTTTCTAGCTTTTATTTCTTTGAATTTTTTTTTCAGATACTTGTTCTTTTATTTTTCTTTTCATGAAATTCTGATAATACAATTGTTTACTATTTTGTTATTGTCCCACAGATCCATTATATTTTCAGTCTGCTTTCTTCCTGTTCATTTTGCATAAATTCAATTGCTCTGTCCTCAAGTTCAGTAACTCTTTCATCTGTCAGTTCTTTTCTACTATTCAGTGAGTTTTTTGTTTCATTTCTTTATTTTTACAGTTTTTATGTGAAAATATTTTATAACTTCTTGCTGAGGTTTTCTAATTCTTTTATTGCAAGATAATTTGTAGTTGCTTGTTGAAGCATTTGTATGATGGCTGCTTCAAAATCCTTGTCAGGTAATTCCAACATCTGACTCATTTAAGTGTCAGTTGATTGCCTTTTCTCATTTACGTGATTTTCCTGATTCTTGTTATAATAGGAGATTTTAAAAAAGTATATATTTTGGATATTTTGATAATCATGTTAAGAGTCTAAGGGTTCTAGTAAATCTTGTATTTTAATAGGTGATCACTGGTTTAGCACATCTGCTTTGACCTACTTTGTGAGTATGGTTCTAATGACAGTTTAGTTTTAAGGGTCTTTGTAGTATGACTTTAGTCTATATAGTTTATCTTGTGCTGCTGTGGCTCTCACTACTCTTTATTCGTGCTGCCAGAGGGGTAAAAGGGATTTCCCTGGGCTAGGCATTAACTGGTGCTTCTCTATTGCAAAAAGGAAGTCTCTGAGTTGTAGAGAGGAAGAACACTTCCCTGGTCAGACTATTTGTTGTTGTAGGATACCATTTGCCAGTGCACCATGGTGCCTGTCTCTAGGTGGGGAAGAAGAATCTTAGACCTAAAGGACAAAGAGGCTTCTTGGACTGGGCACTGGTGGCTTTGAGATCCATCTGGACAGTACCCTGGCAGCTGGGTGTCTCTGATTGTGGATGAGGAGACTCAGGGCTGCAGGTAAGAAGCTTCCCAGGCCAGACCACTTGTGACAGAACCATTTGTGTCTCATGTTTGTTTACTTCTGAAACATAAAATGATAATGCACATCATATAGAGTTTTATGGAGAACATATAAGAATGTAAGTACATTAGGCAGGAATTTTGGTCTTATTAATAAATTCAACTACCTAGTCACAACATCCAGAATAGCATCCTGGCACATAGGAGTTGCCCAATAATTTATTCTGAATTAATAAAATGAGGAGAAGTAGCTGATACATGGTTGATTCTCAGTAAATACTAGTTTGCTCCCATCATTCCGTTCTCTAGTAAGTGAATAAGTGATGAGTCAGGTTTGTGTATACTGATTCCAATGCTGTTGATAATATAAAAACTTGCCTCCTATAAGGAAAATACCTAATGTTCACTCAGGACTTACTACTGCCAGGCATGATGATAGTATGTTATATTCATTCATATTCTGTATCCCTCCACTTCTCCCTCTCCAACTCCCTCTCTCTCTCTCTGATTCATTTTGTTTCCAAGATTTATTAAACTCCACTTAGTTAACATACAATGTAATATTAGTCTCAGATGTAGAATTTAGTGATTCATCACTGACATACAACACCCAGTGCTGATTACAACAGATGCCCTCCTTAATAACCATCACACATTTAAGCCATCCTTCCACCCACCTCTCCTCTGGTAGCCCTGTTTGTTCTCTATAGTTAAGAGTCTGTTTTATGATTTGACTCTCTTTTTGCCCCACTATATTCATTTATTTTCTTTTTTCATTCCACATATGAGTGAAATTATATGGTATTCATCTTTCTCTGACTGACTTATTTTCCTTAGCATAATACTCTCTAGCTCCATCCATATCCCCACAAGTGGGAAGATTTAGTTCTTTTTGATGGCTGAGTTATATTCCATTGTATAAATAGACCACATCTTTATCCATTCATCAGTCCATGGACATTTGGGCTCTTTGTGTATTGTGGCTATTGTTCATAACATTGCTATAAACATCAGGTGCATGTATCAATTTGAATCTGTATTTTTGTATCCTTTGGGTAAATACCTAGTAGTACAATTGCTAGATTGTAAGGGTAGTTTGATTTTTAACTTTTTGAGAAACCATCATACTGTTCTCCAGAGAGGCTGCACCATTTGCATTCCCACCAACAGTGTAAGAGAGTTCCCTTTATCTGCATCCTTGCCAACACCTGTTGTTTCTTCTGTTATTAATTTTAGCCATTCTGATAGTCATGAGGTAATATCTCATTGTAGTTTTGATTGTATTTCCCTAATGTTGGGTGATGTTGAGCATCTTTTCATGTGTCTACTAGTCATCTGTACGTCTTCTTAGGAAAAATGTCAATTCACGTCTTCTGCCCATTTTTTAACTGGATTATTTGTTTTTTGAGTATTAAATTTTATAACTTCTTTATATATTTTGGATACTAACCCTTTATTGGTATGTCATTTGCAAATATTGTCTGCCATTCTGAAGGTTGTCTTTTTGTTTTATTGAGTTTTTGTTTTCTGTGCAGAAGCTTTTTATCTTGATGAAGTCCCAATAGTTTACTTTTCCTTTTGTTTCCCTTGCCTCAGGAGACATATCTGGAAAGAAGTTGCTATAGCCGATCTCAAAGCAGTTACTACCTGTGTTCTTCTCTAGGATATTGATGGTTTCCTGTCTCACATTTAGGTCATTCATCAATTTTGAATTTATTTTTCTATGTGGTATAAGAAAGTGGTCCAGTTGCATTCTTTTTCATGTAGATGTTCAGTTTCCTAACACCATTTGTTGAAGAGCCTGTCATTTTTTCACTGGATATTCTTTCTTGCTTTGTTGAAGATTAGTTGACAGTATAGTTGTGGGTCCATTTCTTGGTTCTCTATTCTGTTCCATTGATCTATGTGTCTATGTTTGTGCCAGTACCATACTGTCTTGGATCACTACATCTTTGTCATATAACTTGAAGTCCAAATTTGTGATGCATCCAGGTTTGCTTTTATTTTTCAGGGTTGCTTTGGCTATTTGGGGTCTTCTGTACTTCAACACAAGGTTTAGGATTTCTTGTTCTAGCTCTCTGAAAAAATTCTGGTGGTATTGTGATAGGGATTACATTAAATGTGTAGATTGTTTTGGGTAATATAGACATTTTAACAATATTTGTTCTTCCAATCCATGAGCATGGAATATTTTTTTTTCCATTTTTTTGTGTGTCATCTTCAACTTCTTTCATCAGTGTTTTATAGTTTTTAAAGTATAAATATTTTGCCACTTTGGTCAAATTCCTTCCTACATACCTTATGGTTTTTGGTGCAATTGTAAATGGGATCAGTTCCTTGATTTCTCTTTCTGCTGCTTCATTATTGGTGAATAGAAGTGCAACAGATTTCAGTACATTGATTTTGTATCCCATGATTTTACTTAATTCATGTGTCAATTCTAGCAATTTTTTTGGTGGAGTCTTTCAGTTTTTCCATATAGAGTATCATGTCACCTGCAAATAATGAAAATGTAACTTCTTCCAAATTTGGATGCCTTTTATTTCTTTTTGTCATTTGACTGTTGAGACTAGGGCTTCCAGTACTATGTTAAATAACAGTGGTGAGAGTGGACATACCTGTCTTGATCCTGACCATAGAGGTAAAGCTCTCAGTTTTTCCCCTTTGAAGATGATATTAGCTGTGGGTTTTCCATATATGGTCTTTATTATGTTGAGGTATATTCCATCAATCCCTACTTTGTTGAGGGTTTTTATCACAAATGAATTTGTGCTATCTTGTAAAATGCTTTTTCAACATCTATTGAGAGGATCATATGTTTCTTATCTATTATTTTATTAATGTGGTATATCACATTGATTGATTTATGAACATTGAACCACTCTTGCAGCCCAGGAATAAATCCCACTTGATTATGTTGAATGATTCATTTAATGTACTGTTGGATTCAATTTACTAGCATTTTGTTGCAAATTTTTACATCCATATCCATCAGGGATATTGGCCTGTATTCCACTTTTGTAGTGGAATCTTTGTCTGATTTTGGAATCAAAGTAATGCTGGACTCATAGAATGAGTTTGGAAGTTTTCCTTACATTTTGGAGGGGGGGATAGTTTGCGAAAAATAGGTATTAACTCTTCCACAAATGTTTGGTAGAATTCTCCTGGGAAGTCATCTAGCCCTGGACTTCTGTTTCTTAGGAGATTTTTGATTACTGATTCCATCTCTTTGCTGGTTATCAGTCTGTTCAAGTTTTCCATTTCTTCCTGTTTCAGTTTTGGTAGTTTGTATGTTCTTAGGAATTTATCCATTTCTTCCAGATTGTCCAATTTGGTGGCATATAATTTTTCATAATATTCTCTTATAATTTTTTTTATTTCTGTGGTGTTGGTTGTTATTTCTCCTCTCTTACTTGTAATTTCATTTATTTGGGTCCTTTATCTTTCTTTTTGGCAAATCTGGCTAGAGGTTAATCAATCTTATTAATTTTTTCAAAGAACCGACTCTCAGTTTCATTGATCTGTTCCAATGTTTTTTTGTTTGTTTTTTCCCTCTACATTATTTAATTCTGCTCTAATCTTTGTTATTTCCCTTCTTCTGCTGTTTTTAGGCTTCATTTGTTGATCTTTTTCTAGCTCCTTTAAGTGTAAGTTTAGGTTGTGTTGTGTATTTGCTTCTTGAGGTAGGCCAGTATTGCTATATACTTTCCTCTTAGTATGGTTTTTGCTGCATCCCAGTGGTTTTGGACCATAGTGTTTTCATTTTCATCTGTTTCCATATATATTTTTTTAATTTCTTCTTTAATTTCCTGGTTGACCCATTCATTCTTTAGTAGCATGTTCTTTAACCTCCTTGCTTTTGTGGTCTTCCCAAATATTTTCTTGTGGTTGACTTTGTTTCATAGCACTGTGGTCAGAAAATGTTCATGGTAATGATATCAATCTTCTTGTACTTGTTGAGGACTGATTTGTGGCCTAGTATGTGATCTATTCTGGACAATGTCCCCTGTGCACTTGAAAAGAATGTGTATTCTTCTGCTTTAGGATGGAATGTTCAGAATAATATATTTCTGGTCCAGTGTGTCATTCAAAGCCATTGTTTCCTTGTTGATTTTCTTAGATGATCTGTCCATTAAAGCAAATGGGGTGTTAAAGTCCCCAATATTATTGTATTATAATCAATGAGTTTCTTTATGTTTGTTATTAATTGTTTTATATAATAGGGTGCTCCCATGTTGGCAGCAAAATATTTAAAATTGTTAGATCTTCTTATTATGATATAGTGTCCTTCTTCATCTCCTGTTACATTCTTTGTTTTAAAATCTAGTTTGTCCGATATAATTATTGCTACTCTGGCTTTCTTTTGATGTCCATTTGCATGACAATTTTTTATCCATCCCCTCACTTTCAATCTGCAGGTGTTTTTATGTCTAAACAAGTTTTTGTAGGCAGCATATACATGGGTCTTGTTATTTTTATCCATTCTGACACCCTATGCCCTTTGATAGAAGCATTTAGTCATTTACATTCCCTAACCCCCGAGATTAGGGAAGTTTTCAGCTATAATTTCCTCAAATAAACATTCAGCTATAATTTCCTCAAATAAACCTCCTGCCCCCTTTTCTGTCTTTTCTTCTGAGACTCCTATAATATGAATGTTCATATGTTTGATGGAGTCACTGAGCTCCCTAAGTCTACATTCGTAATCCAAAATTTTTCTTTATCTTTTTTGTTCAGCTTCATTACTTTATATAATTCTATCTTCTATATCACTTATATGTTCCTCTGCTTCTTCCATCCTTGTGGTCATTATGTCCAGTGAGTTTCTAATCCTGGTTATTGTATTTTTCATTTTGGCCTGATTTTTTTTTACCTCTTTTATCTCTGCAGTAAATGTCTCCCTGATGTCTTCCATGCTTTTCTCAAGCCCAGCTAGTATCCTTATGATTGTTGCTTTAAATTCTGGATCAGGCATATTACTTATATCTGTTTCAATATGATCCCTGGCTGTGATGTTTTCTTATTCTTTCTTCTGGGATGAATTCTTTCATTTTGGCATTTTGTTTAGGTCTCTGTGTTCTTTGTGTTAGGAAAGCCTGTTATGTTTCCTGCTCCTGAGAGTAATGGCTTTATTAAGAAGAGGTCGTATAATATCCAGGGCCTGCCACTCAGTAAGTGTCTCTGGCATGTGGTGTGTGCACTCTGCTGCTGTGTTTTGGTTGCTTTACCCCTCAGGTCAGTCATCTGCAGAGTTTATCTTTGCCTGCTGTGGGGAGTGTTTGGACCTTGGCCAGAGTGTGGCAAGTTTTAATTAGGTGTGCTCTTGTCTGCTTGTTAAAAGAGATCTGATGTTATTTCCTCTAGAACTGAAGCTTTGCAGAACTCTGGTTAGTAGACATGGTGCCTGTGGTGGTTTGTTCTGGTCTTCTGGGAGAGGGGACTTCTGTGCTGGTTGTTGGAAACACTTGCCCAAGAAAAGTAGTAGAAGCAGAGGACAGGAGTAAAAACTTGGTGTAAGCAAATTAGGCAGCAAATGTTGGCCCAATACTCTTTACTGAAGTTGGTTTATAATGAGGGGTGGGAGAAAGAAATGGCACCAGTCAGCTCCTTTGTCCCTGGAGAGGGGAGTCCATGTGCTTACTCAAGGAACCACGTTCAGAGGAGCAAATAATTTCCCCTTATGTATCACAGACACTTTTCAGATTGCTGACTTCATACTGTCTCTGGGTTACATGCCTGTGTGGAGTAGAATAGCACACCTTGGGCTCTACCTTAGCTAGGCCTGTTGACTTTTAAAATTCCACACAAGTGTGGGGACCTACACTGGCCCCCTGGAAAGGTTCTTTACCTGCTGAGACTGATGTAGGTTTGACCCAGAAGGGTAGCCACAACAGAGTGCACGGGTGTGGATTTGGAACAAGCATGCCAAATAGCCAGTATCTGGCTTAGCTGCCCTCAGCAGGTGTCTCTACACCTATGCTGAGTGGAGGGGAGGTAAATGGTGCTGCTGTTTCTTTTGTCCCCAGAGAGGTAATGCCACCTCTCACAGATGTGCTTCAAAAAGTATGAATAGTCACTCCCCATGTCCCTTTGGTAATCCTGAGATCATACAGTCTGGCCGGGGTTGTTTTCCTGCCTCTGCCCCAGGAGTAAGGTAGGGTCCTCAGGTTTCCATCCCAGTCAATCCTGGGGACCTCTAAAACTCCAGGCTTTGAGCCCCACTGGTTGCAAAAACTCATGAAATTCAGCACCTCTTTTTCCCTGCCAAATGCTTTGGGGAAGTGTTTACCTTGTGTGTATCCCTAAGCACTCTGCTGTCTCTCACTTTTCTGTGTAACCGGGGATTCCTCCCCTCCACAGCACCCAAGGTCCATTTATCCCCCAAACCATGTCTCTGCACTTCCTACCTTCCTCAAAGTGGCCTGTTCTCTCCCTGTATTTGTTCATATTGTTCTATCAGTCCTCAGGTAGTATTCGAGGGATGAGGCAAACCACCATCTGCAAACACTTCTCTCTTTCATTCATTTTAGGTTACGTTTTTAACTTAAAATTTTAGGGATTTTTTTGTTAATTTAATTTTGTTTTATAATTATGTAAAAATACAGTATTCTGAAGTCAAATGTATAAAACAAAGCATATTCTCAAATTCTCACTTCTATCCTTGTCCTATCCAGCCTATTTTTTACTTCCTTTTAAAGGTAATTCTCCTCTTGCCTTTTTTTTTCATTTTTAGTTTTATGGTTTATCATTCTATTGTTTATTTCTGTAATATAAGCAAAAGTGTGTGTGTGTTTGTGTATGTATATGAACTGTTACCAAGCTTACCTAACCCACCATTTAGATAAATGATATCATGCTTTTCACTACCTTCATGTTTTTCAATGGACAATACGTTTAGGAGATCATCTATTCCATTATATATATAGTCTGCATTCCTTTATACCTGCAAATTTCTCCACTGTATATGTTTCACAGTTTGTGCAACCAGTCTCTTCTTGATGGACAGTTTTGCTATTAAAAACAGTGCTATGAGTAGAATTATGCACACACCTTTGTGTATTTTTGCAATTGTATCTGTGTGATAGATTTCTAAATGTACAGTTGTTGGGTTGAGGAGTAAACGCTTACACAGTTTTTTGTTTTTTTTTTTAAGATTTTATTTATTTATTTGACAGAGAGAGACACAGCGAGAGAGGGAACACAAGCAGGGGGAATGGGAGAGGGAGAAGCAGGCTTCCTGCCAAGCAGGGAGCCCGATGCTGGGCTCGATCCCAGGACCCTGGGATCATGACCTGAGCCGAAGGCAGACGCTTAACGACTGAGCCACCCGGGCGTCCCACGCTTATGCAGTTTTGTTAGATATTGCCAAATTCCCCTGAGAGGCTGTGTCATTTTATTTTTTTCTCTTTTTAAGATTATAAAGGATTTTAGGGCGCCTGCGTGGCTCAGTTGGTTAAGCGACTGCTTTCGGCTCAGGTCATGATCCTGGAGTCCCTGGATCGAGTCCCGCATCCAGCTCCCTGCTCGGCAGGGAGCCTGCTTCTCCCTCTGACCCTCCCCCCTCTCATGTGCCCTCTCTCTCTCATTCTCTCTGTCTCAAATAAATAAAATCTTAAAAAAAAGATTATAAAGGATTTTATTACATTTGGCTTATACTTATGTTTCCCATAATGTGATTTTTATCATATGGTCAGTTTGTATCCACCATACACCCCAGTACCTCTCCTATTCTTTTTTTTTTACATTCAGTTAACCAACATCTATCACCAACAATATGCCTGTTTCCTTGCAGCTTTAGCAACAATGTTGTCAAACATTTTAGATTTTTGTCAATCTGATAGGTAAAAAAAAGTACAGCAATATACTTTTATTTTTTAATTTTTAAAATTTTATTGAATTATTGGCATGCTATCATTTATCAGTTTCAGCTATAAACCATAGTGATTGTATGTCTATGTGTTATGATTTGATCCCCACAAAGTCCACTTACCATCTGTCACCATAAAAAGTTATTACAATATTATTGACTATACTTCCTATTATATACATTACATCACCATAACTTGTTTATTTTATAACTGGAAGTTTGTACCACTTAATCTGCTTGACCTCTTCCCCACCTTCAATGTCTCCTTCTCTAGTAATCAACAGTTTTTTTTCCTGTATCTATGAGTCTGTTTCCATTTGTTTTTTACTTGTTTTGTTTTGTTTTAGATTCCACATAAAAATGAAATTATGTGGTATTTGGCTTTCTCTGTCTGATTTATTTCACTTAGCATAATACCCTCTAGGTCCATCCACATTGTTGTAAATGTTAAGATTTCATTATTTTTTATGGCTAATTTTCCATACACACCACATCCTTTTATCTATGGATGGACACATAGTTTGCTTCCATAAGCCACATAGCTTGGCAAATATGAATAATGTTGCAACAAACCTGGAGGGTGCATACATCTCTTTATATTGAGGTATTTGTTTTCTTCAGATAACCACACAAAAGTGGAATTGCTAGATTGTATGGTATTCCTATCTATGCTTTCTTTGAGGAAATGCCACACTGTTTGCTATAGTGGCTGTACCAATATACATTCCCAGAAACAGTATATGAAGGTTCCCTTTTCTCCACATTCTTGTCAACACTTATTTTTATTTTGAGGAAAGCAAATCTGATGGGTATGAGGTGGTACCTCATTCTGGTTTTGATTGCAATTCCCTGGATGATTAGTGATGTCAAGCATCTTTTTATGTGCCTGTTGGACATCTCTACATCTTCTTTGGAAAAATGTTTCTTCAAGTCTTGGGCCAAATAATCAAGTTATTTTATTGTATGAAGTTGTGTAAGTTCTTTATATATTTTGGGTACTAACTCCTTATCAGATATATGATTTGCAAATATCTTTTCCCATTCAGTAGGTTACCTTTTTGTTTTGTGGATGGTTTCCTTTGCTGTGCAAAAGCTTTTTAGTTTGTTGTAATTTAATCTGTTTATTTTAGTTTTGTTGCTCTTGCCTGAGAAAACTGGTCCAAAAAGTATTGCAAAGAACAATGTCAAATTGCTTACTGACTGTGTTTTCTTTTAGGAGTTTGATGGATTCAGGTCTTACCTTCAAGTCTGTAATCCCTTTTGAATTTATTTTTGTATGTGGCATAAGATAGTGGTCCAGTTTCATTCCTGTCCATGTAGCTCTCTGGTTTTCCCATCATTCATTTAAGGGATTCTCTTCTCCCCATTGTATTATACAGTTGCCTCCTTTGTCATAGATTAATTGAATGTATGTATGTGTGTGTGTGTGTGTGTGTGTGTTTTCTGGGCTCTCTATTCTATTCCATTGATCTATGTTTCTGTTTTTATGCCAGTGCCACACTATTTTGATTACTATAGCTTTGTAGTATAGTTTGAAACCAGGGAATGTAATGCCTCCAGCTCTGTTATTTCTCAAGGATGCTTTTACTGTTTGGCATCCTTGGTTTCATCCCCTGGTTCCATCCAAACTGTAGGATTCTTTCTTCTACTTCTTGTAAAATGCCATTGGTATTTTGATAAGGATTGCATTAACTCTGTAGATTGCTTTGGTTAGTACACATGTTTTAACAATATTAATTCTTCCAATCCGTGAGCACAGAATATCTTTCCAATTACATGTGTCTTCTTCAGTTTTTCTCATCAGTGTCTATAGGTTTCATTGTACAGGTGTTTCACTTCTTTGCTTAA
Source organism: Mirounga leonina (assembly GCF_011800145.1). Taxonomy (NCBI): domain Eukaryota; kingdom Metazoa; phylum Chordata; class Mammalia; order Carnivora; family Phocidae; genus Mirounga; species Mirounga leonina. Next base: position 1,653,307 of record NW_023270096.1, on the reverse strand, counting down.
ATTTATTCCTATTTTACTCTTTTTGAAGCAATTGTAAATAAGATTATTTTTTCTTAATTTATCTTTCTGATAGTTCATTATTAGTGTATAGAAGCAAAACCAATTCCAGTGTTAATTTTGTATCCTGTGATTTTACTGAATTCATTTATTAGTTCTAATAGTTGTGTGGTGGAGTCTAGGGTTTTCTATACATATATTTTTATATATCATGTCAACTGCAAATAGTGATATTTTCACTTTGTCCTTTCCAATTTGGATGGTATTTATTTATTTGTCTTCCCTAACTGAGCTGACTAGGACTTCCAATAGTATGTTGAATAAAAGTTAGTGTAGACATTTTTGTCTTGTTCTTGGTCTTATAGGAAAAGCTATTTCACCATTCAATAAAAGGTGAGATGTAGGTTTGTCCTATATGGCCTATTATATTGAAGTACTGTCCTTATGTACACACTATATTAAGTATTTTTATCATAAATGTATGTTGAATTTTTTCAAATTTTTTTCTGTCTTTATTGAGACAACCATATGATTTTTATCCTTCGTTTTGTTAATGTAGTATATCATGTTGATTTGTAGATGCTGAAACCATCCTTGCATTCCTGGAATAAATTCGACCTGGTTGTAGTGTATAACCCTTTTATTTATTTTTTATTTTAAGAAAGGAAGAGAAACTCTTTTTGTTATTTTTTTTTTCTTTTTTTCTTTTTTTTTTTTTACAGGGGAGAGAGAGAGAACACAAGCAGTGGGGAGGGGCATAAGGAGAGGGAAAGAGAGAATCCCAAGCAGGCTCCACACCCTGACATAGGGCCCAATCTAACAACCCTGAGATCATGACCTGAGCCAAAATTAAGAGTCAGATGCTTAACCAACTGAGCCACCTAGGAGCCCTATGATCCTCTTAATGTATTATAGGATTTGGTTCATTAATATTTTGTTGAGGATTTTTGCATCTATGTTCATCAGGAATATTAGCCAATAATTTTTGTTTATTTATGGTATCTTTGGTTTGGGTAGCCTAATAATTCTGACTTTGTAAAATGACCTTAGAAGCATTCCTTTCTATTCAGTTTTTTGGCATAATTTAAGAAAGTTAGATACTAACTCTTCTTTAAATGTTTAGTGGAATTTACCTGTTAAGCCATCTGGTCATTGACTTTTGTTTTTTGGGGGAGTTTTTATATTACTGATTCACTTTTATTGTGTGTAGTCAGTCTATTCACATTTTCTATTTCTTCATGATTCAGTCTTGGAAGGTTGTATGTTTAAAGAAGTTTATCCATTTCTTCTAGGTTTTCAAGTTTGTTGGTGTATAATTATTCATAGTAATTTCTTATGACCATTTGTACTTCTATGGTGTCTATTGTAACTTACTCTTTTACGTTTCTATTTATTTGGGCACTTTCTATTTGATGAGTTGGGCTACAGGTTTAGCCATTTTGATAGGTGCAAGGTAATATCTCATTGCATTTTGATTTGTATTTCCCTGATGAGTGGTGCTGAATACCTTTTCATGTGTCTTTTAGCCATTTGTACATCTTCTTTGGAAAAATGTCAATTCATGTCTTCTGCCCATATTTTTAATTGGACTTTTTTGTTTTTTCGGTGTTGAGTTTCATAAGCTCTTTATACATTTTGGATACTAATCCTTTATCAGATATGTCATTTGAAAATATCTTCTCCCATTTCATAGGTTGCCTTTTAGGTTTGTTGATTGTTTCCTTCACTGTGCAAAAGCTTTTTATTTTAAAGAAGTCCCAATACTTGATTTTTGCTTTTCTTTCTCTTGTGTCAGGAGAAATGTCCACAAAGAAGTTGCTACAGCCAATGTCAAAAAGGTTACTGCCTGTGTTTTTCTCTAGGACTTTTATGGTTTCAAGTCTCACATTTAAGTCTTTAATCCATTTTGAATTTGTTTTTGTGTACAGTGTAAGAAAGTAGTCCAGTTTCATTCTTTTGCATATTGCTGTCTAGTTTTCCCAATACCATTTGTTGAAGAGACTGTCTTCTTTCCATTGGATAGTCTTTCCTGCTTTGTCAAATATTAATTGACCATATAATTGTGAATCCATTTCTGGGTTTTCCATTCTGTTCCATTGATCTATTTGTTTGTTTTTGTGCCAGTACCATACTGTTTTGATTACTAGATCTTTGTCATATAACTTCAAGTCTGGAATTGTAATGCCCTCACCTTTGCTTTTATTTTTCTAGGTTGTTTTGACTATTCAGGGTCTTTTGTGGTTCCATACAAATTTTGGTATTGTTTGTTCTAGCTCTGTGAAAAATGCTGTTGGTGTTTTGATAGGACTGCATTAAATGTGTAGATTGCTTTGGATACTAGAGACATTTTAACAATATTTGTTCTTCCAATACATGTGCATGGAATGTTTTTCCATTTCTTTGTTTCATCTTCAATTTCTTTCATCTGTGTTTTATAGTTTTCAGAATACAGGTCTTTTACCTCTTTGGTTAGGATTATTCATAGTTATCTCATGGGTTTTGGTGCAATTATAAATGGGATTGATTCCTTGCTTTCTCTTTCTGCTGCTTCATTGTTGGTATATAGAAATGCAACAGATTTCTATACATTGATTTTTATCCTGTAACTTTACTGAATTCATGTATCAGTTCTAGCAGGTGTTTTTTTTGTTTGTTTGTTTTGTTTTTGTGTGTGTGTGTGTGTGTGTGTGGAGCTTTTCAGGGTTTCTGTATAGAGTATCATGTCATCTGCAAATAGGAACTTTTGACTTTTTCCTTGATCATTTGGATACCTTTTTATTTCTTTTTGTTGTCTGCTTGTTGTGGCTAGAACTTCCAATACTATGTTAAATAACATTGGTGAGAGTGGACATTCCTTTCTTGTTCCTCACTATAGAAGAAAAAAGAAATAAAGGCCATATAAGAAAAGCTGTTTTTCCCCCATTGTGTAATAGATTAGGTGTTGAGTTGTATAAGTTCTTTATATATTTTGGGTAGTAACCCTTTATCAGATATGCCATTTGTAAATATCTTCTCCCATTCAGTAGGTTGCCTTTTAGTTTCTTGTGATGTAGTTTTAATTTGGTGTTTAATTAGCCTGCCTCATTGGATGTTAGGATATATTTTCTCTTCTTTAATTTTTTTTGGAAGATTTTGAGAAATATTAGTGTTAATTATTTAAATGCTTGGTAGAATTCACCAGAGTAGCTATCTCATTCTGGACTTTTCCTCATTGAGAGGTTTATGATGATTCATTTAATCTCTTTGTAATAGATCTATTGATACTATTTCTTCTTGAGTCAATTTAGGTAATTTGTGGATTTCTAGGAATTTGTCCATTTCATCTAGATTATATACTTTGTTGGCGTATAATTGTTCATATTATTCTCTAATAATCCTTTGTATTTCTGTAAATTTGGTACTATTATCCCCACTTTCATTTTTGGATTTTAGTTATTTTTATATTGCCCTTATTTTTTTTTGTGTGGTATACCTAAAAGTTTATCAATTTTGTTGTTCAAAGAGTGAACTTTTTGTTTCATTTATTATATAGTTTTTCTACAGTATTTTATTTATCTCTACTTTAAGTTTTATAATTTCCTTCTTTTCTCCTAATTTTTGGTTTACCTTTCTAATTTTTCAAGGTGTAAAGTTAGGTTATTGACTTGAGATCTTGTTTTTTCTCTTTGTAATGTAGGCATTTACTGGTTTTAACTTCCCTCTAAGTACTACTTTATTTGCTGTATCCCATATATTTTTGAATTGTGTTCTTATTTTCATTCATTTCTAAATAATTTCTAGTTTTCCTTGTGATTTTTTTCTTTGACCCATTGGTTATTTTAAGAGTGTGTTATTTAATTTCATATGTATATATTTTCCCATTTTCCTTCTGTTACTGATTTAGAGCTTTATTATATTATGGTCAGAAAAGACAGTTTGTATGATTTTGGTTTTTTTTTAGACTTGTTTTGGAACCAAACATATGGTCTATTTTGCAGGATGTTCCATGTGCAATTGAGTATAATGAACATTCTTCCTTTATTGTTTGTAATGTTCTATATGTCAATTAGGTTTAATTGGTTTATGGCATTTAAAGCCCTCTATATCATTATAGTTAGTCTCTATAGATATGCAAACCATTTTGGAAAGTAGAGTGTTGTAATCTCCAAATAATTTTGTAGAAGTGCTATCACTCACTTAAATTCTGTCAATGGTTGCTTAACAAATTTGGGTCTCTGTTGTCTGGTTTATATATATTCATAATTGTATTTTCTTGATGTAGTGATCTTATATTAATATATGTTCCTCCTTAAATATAGATGTTCTTCTTTCTTTTTTTTTTAAGACTTTTTAAATTTAAGTTAGTTAACAAATAGTGTAGTATTAGTTTCAGGGATAGAATTTAGTGATTCATCACTTCCATATAACACAGAGTGCTCATTACAACAAATGCCTGCCTTAATGCCCATCAATCATTAAGCCCATCCCCTCACCTACCCCCCATCTAGCAACCCAAAGTTTGCTCCCTATAGTTAAGCGTCTGTTATGGTTTGTCTCCCTCTCTGTTTTTATCTTATTTTAATTTTCATTCCCTTCCACTATGTTCATCTCTTTTGTTTCTTAAATTTACACATATGAGTAAAATCATATGGTATTTGTCTTCCTCTGACTAATTTATTTCACTTAGCATAATACACTCTGATTTCATCCACATCATTGCAAATGGCAAGATTTCGAGTAATATTATATATATATATATATATGGTATATATGTAGGTATATATGGTATATATATATATATATATATATATGTAGGTATATATATATATGTTTTATAATAGTCCATCATATTCCATCATATATGTGTATATATAGCACCTCTTCTTTATCCATTCATCAGTGGATGGACATCTAAGCTCTTTCCATATTTTGGCTATTATGGATAATGCTGCTATAAACATTGGGATGCATATGCCCCTTTGAATCACTCTCTTTTTATCCTTTGGGTAAATACCTAGTAGTACAATTGCTGGGCTGTAGGGTAGTTCTATTTTTAACTTTTGAAGGAACCTCCACACTGTTTTCCAGAGTAGCTGTACCAGTTTGCATTCCTACCAACACCATAAAAAGATTCCCATTTATTTGCACCCTCGTCAACATTTGTTGTTTCTTGAGTTGTTAATTTTAGCCATTCTGACTGGTGTGAGGTGGTATCTCATTGTGGTTTTGATTTGTATTTCCCTCATGATGAGTGATGTTGACATTTTTTTTCATGTGTCTGTTAACCATTTGTATGTCTTCTTTGGAGAAATGCCTGTTCATGGCAGCTGCCCATTTCTTAACTAGATTTTTTTTGGGGGGGGGGGGCGTTGAGTTTGATAAATTCTCTATTTACTTTGGACACTAGCCCTTTATCTGATTTGTCATTTGCAAATATCTTCTCCCATTCCTTTGGTTGCCTTTTAGTTTTATTGACTGTTTCCTTTCCTGTGCAGAAGCTTTTTATCTTGGTGAAGTCCCAACAGTTCATTTTCACTTTTGTTTCCCTTGCCTCCAGAGATGTGTCTAGTAAGAAGTTGCTGCAGCTGAGGTCAAAGAGATTGCTGCCTGTGTTCTCCTCTGGGATATTGATGGCTTCCTGTCTCACATTTAGGTCTTTGATCCATTTTGAATTTATTTTTGTGTATGGTGTAAGGGATGGTGCAGTTTCATTATTCTGCATGTTGCTGTCCAATTTTCCTAACACCATTTGTTGAAGAGACTATCTTTTTGACATTGGATATTCTTTCCTGCTTTGTCAAAGATTAGTTGACTATAGAGTTGTGGGTCCATTTCTGGCTTCTCTATTCTGTTCCATTGATCTATGTGTCTGTTTTTGTGCCAGTAACGTGCTGTCTTGTTAATTACAGCTTTGTAATACAGCTTGAAGTCCAGAATTGTGATGTCTCCTGCATTGGTTTTCTTTTTCAGCATTATTTTGGTTATTCAGGGTCCTTTCTGGTTCTATACAAATTTTAGAATTCATTGATCTAGCTGTGTGAAAAAATGCTAGTGTTATTTTGATAGGGATTGCATTGAATGTGTAGATTGTTTTGGGAAGTATAGACATTTTAACAATATTTGTTCTTCCAATCCATGATCATAGAATGCTTTCCATCTCTTTGTGTCTTCCTCAATTTCTTTCATATGTGTTCTATAGTTTCCAGACTACAGATCTTTTACCTCTTTGGTTAGGTTTATTCCTAGTTATCTTATGGTTTTTGGTACAATTGTAAATGGGCTTGATTCCTTGATTTCTCTTTCTGCTGCTTCATTATTGGTATACAGAAATGCAACAGACCTCTGTGCATTGATTTTATAACCTGCAACTTTGCTAAATTCCTGTAACAGTTCTAACAAAATTTTGGTGGAACCTTTTGGGTTTTCTACATAGAATATCATGTCATCTGTGAAAACTGAAAGTTTGACTTCCTTGATGATTTGGATGCATTTTGTTCGTGGGTTTTTTTTTTTTTTTTTTTTTTTTTTTGCTGATTGCAGAGACTAGGACTTCCAATATTATGTTGAACAACAGTGGTGGGAGTGGATATCCTCATCTTGTTCCTGACCTTAAGGGAAAAGTTCCCAGTTTTTCCCCATTAAGAATGATATTATTGGTGGGTCTTTTGTATATGGCCTTTATGATGTTGAGGTATGTTCCTTCTATTACTATTTTCTTGAGGGTTTTTATCAAGAAAGGATGCTGTATTTTGTCAAATGCATGTTTTGCATCTATTGAGAGGATCATGTGGTTGTTATCCTTTCTTTTATTAATGTGATGTATCACATTGATTTTAAGGGGTATTGAACACCCCTGCTATCCTGGAATAAATACCATTTGTCTTGGTGAATAATCCTTTTAATGTACTTTTGGATTCCATTAGTTAGTATCTCATTGAGAATTTTTGCATCAAGGTTTATCAGGGATATTGGTCTATAATTCCTCTTTTTAGTGGGTCTTTATCTGGTTTTGGGATCAAGGTAATGCAGGCTTCATAGAATAAGTTTAGAAGTTTTCCTTCCATTTCCATTTTTTGGGACATTTTGAGAAGAATAGATACTAACTCTTCTTCAACTGTTTGATGGGTTTCCCCTTAGAAGCCATCAGGCCCTCGACTCTCCTTTATTGGGAATTTTTTTTTTAACTGATTCAATTTCTTTGCTGATTATGTGTCTGTTCAGACTTTCTATTTCTTCCTGATTCAGTTTTGGTAGTTTATATGTTTCTAGAAATTTATCCATTTCTTCCAGATCACCTAATTTGTTTGCATACAATTGCTAATAATATTCTCTTATAGTTATTTGTATTTCTATGGCATTGTTCATGATGTCTCCTCTTTCATTCATGATTTTATTTATTTCAATACTTTGTCTTTTCATTTTGATAAGTCTGGCTAGAGGTTTATCAGTCTTATTAATTCTTTCAAAGAACCAGCTCCTAGTTTTCTTGATCTGTTCTACTGTTTTATTGATTTGTATGTCATTGGTTTCTGTTTTAATCTTTATTATTTCCCTTCTCCTGCTGGCATTAGGCTTTATTTGCTATTCTTTCTCCAGCTCCTTTAGGTGTAAGGTTACATTGTGTATTTGAGAACTTTATTGCATTTTGAGAAAGGCTTTTATTGCTATATACTCTCCTTTAGGACAGCCTTTGCTGCATCCCAAGGTTCTGAACTGTCATGTTTTCATTTTCAGTTGCTTCCATGTATTTTTCATTCTTCTTTAATTTCCTGTTAACCCATTCATTCTTTAGTGGATGATTTTTAACCTCCATGTGTTTGTGGTTGTTCCAAATATTTTCTTGCAGTTGACTTCAAATTTCATAGCACTGTGGTCGGAAAATATGCATGGTATGATCTCAAGTCTTTTTGTAGTGGTTGAAGCCTGATTTGTGAACCTGTCCATGATCTATTCTGGAGAATATTCCATGTACACTCAAAAAGAGCATGTAGTCTGCTGCTTTTGGATGAAATGCTCTGAATATATCTGTTAAGTCCATCTGGTTCAGTGTGTCAGGTAGACCCTAGTTTCCTTGTTGATCTTCTGCTTAGATGATCTGTCCATTGATGTGAGTGCGGTGCTAAAGTCCCCTACTATTATTGTATTATTATCAATCAGGTTAAGTATTTTATTAATTGATTTATATATTTGGCTGCTCCCAAGTTAGCATAAATATTTAAAATTGTTAGATGTTCTTGCTGAATGGACCCCTTTACTATGATATAGTGCCCTTCTTCATCTCTTGTTATGGTCTTTGTTTGAAAATCTGGTTTGACTGATATAAGTATGGGTACTCCAGCTTTCTTTTGATGTTCATTAGCATGGTAAATGATTCTCCACCCCCTCACTTTCAAACTGGAGGTGTCTTTGGATCTAAAATGAGTCTTTCATAAGTGGCATATTGATGGGTCTTTTTTTTTATTCATTCTGATATCTTATGCCTTTTGATTGGATAATTTATTCCATTTACATTTGGAATAATTATTGATATATATGAATTTAGTGCCAGTGTATTACTGGCACTATTACCTGTAAAGTCTCCGTTTCTGTCTAGTCTTTGTTGCTTTTGGTCTCTCTTTCCCTGTCAAATGGTCCCCTTTAATATTTCTTGCCAAACTGATTTAGTGTTCATGGACTTCTTTAGTTTTGCTTGGAAACTATATCTCTCCTTCTATACTGAATGACAGCCTTGCTGGTTAAAGTATTCTTGGCTGCATATTTTTCCTTGTAGCATGTTGAGTATTTCCTTCCACTCTCTTCTGGCCTGCCAAGTTTCAACAGACAGGTCTGCTGCTACCTTATGTGTCTACACTTGTAAGTTAAGGACCTTTTTCCCACGACGTCAAAAACTAATGTTGGCTAACTGAACACAATAATTAAAAAAAAAAAAAAAAGATCCTTTTCCCTAGCTGCTTTCAGAATTATCTTTTTACCCTTGTATTTTGCAAGTTTCACTATGATATGTCTTGGTGTTGACTTGTTTTTGTTGATTTTGTGGTGAGTTCTCTGTGCTTCTTGGAATTGAATGTGTATTTCCTTCCCCAGATTAGGGAAGTTCTCAGCTATAATTTGTTCAAATAAACCTTATGCCCCCTTTCCCCCACTCTTATTCTGGGGCTCCTGTGATATGGATATTATTTTGCTTTATGGACTCACTGAGTTTCCTAAGGCTACATGCATGATCTAATAGTTTTCTTTCCCTTTTATTTTCAGCTTCATTATTTTCCATAATTTTATTTTCTATATCACCTGTTGCATCAAGATTTTTTCTTTGTCTTTGGCTCTGTACATCTTATTTGTAATATGTCTTATTATGGGTCTCTGAATTTTTCCTACTTAAAGTTCATTGAGCATTGTGGATGTGTTTATTAATGTTTTTCATCAAATTTGGTAGGTTTTTAGCCACTATTTCTTCAAATATTGTTTCTGCTTTTTTATTTCTCTCTTTTCCTTCTGGGAATCCCAATTGTTTGTTAGTCCACTTGTTGATGTCTCTTAGGTTTTGTTTACTCTCTTCATTCCTTTTGTATTTCTGTTCCTCACACTTGATAATTTCAACTGTCCTCAAGTTTGATCATTCATTTTTCTACCTGCTGAGAGCTGCTATTTAACTCTTGTAGTGATTTTTTTCATTCAGTTAGTTTACTTTTCAGATCCAGGATTTCTGTTTGGTTTCTTTTTATAATTTTGATATTACCATTTTGTTCATACACTTATTTCTGATTTTTTTAGTTCATGTTTTTCTTTGAATATATTTAAGATTTTAGTCTTCTACTCTTTGTCTAGTAAGTCCAATGTCTGGACTTCCTCACAAATACTTTTCATCAATTTTATTTGTTTCTTTAAATGAGCCATACATTCCTGTTTCTTTATGTGCTTTGTCACTTTTTTGTTCGAAACTAATCATTATAATGTGGCGTTAATCAGGTTCTTTTTTTCCTTCCTCACATTTAGATTTTTAAAAAATTGTATTTATTAAAAGCTATATTAGTTCATTTATTTAGGTGTTTTTCCAAAATCTTTTTTCAAACACTGTATTCTTTCCCATAGGTGGTCATTTAGTCTGTGTTTATTTAGATCATGGTTAGCTAATATTTTTATTTTATTTATTTATTTATTTATTTATTTATTTATTTATTTGAGAGGGAGAGCATGCAGGGGGGGAGGGGCAGAGGGAGAGGGAGAAGCAGACTCCCTGCCGAGCATGGATCCCTATGTGGGGCTGGATCCCAGGATCCTGAGATCATGACCTGAGCCGAAGGCAGATGCTTAATGGACTGAGCCATCCAGGTGCCCCACTAATATTTTGATAGAGTTTTCCTTGAGTGCCAGAAATTTAAAAATAAAATAAAATAAAATAAACCCACGCACCTTTCCCAGCCTTTGCAGATTGGGTCTGTGCTGAAGCACTCCTTCAACAATTAGCCAAACTTGGCACTCAGCCTATGGATCAGCCCAATGTGTAAGCTTTGGGTCTTCTCCTTTTATAAGCATGTCTCTTGACCTAGGAATGCATGTGCCTTTCTAAATTCCCCCATATATATGGGTGCTTCTGAATCTTTTCATTTCCCAACACATTTCTCTCATTTTTTCTAACCCTTCCAAGATTAGGAAGTCTATCATGTTTCTTTGTTCATAATTTCTTGCCCCAGATATCCGTGGTTTGTTAGTTTGCTTTGCAGCATTTTTTAAAATAAATGCCCGCCCCTTTTCCAGTCTGAATTCTGAACTGAATGAAACAGAAGTGAACACTTCATACCAGTCTTTCAGGTAGCCAACAGACAGGTTAGAACAGTCATACACAATAACTTATTAATAAGTTTTGCTCAATTCACTCTGGAACTAGGGATGAAGCCCTCCCACTAAGAACACAGGCTGCTGCCACTTTAAGATTGCCTCCACTTCAGGGCTGGTGCTGCTCAGGAGACTTGTGTAGTAAAGGCAAACAAAAATGGCATAAAACTTTCTTTTCATTTTCAAGTTGTCTTTTTCTTGGTTCAGCATTTGCTTAATCACTGTAAATCTTTGTTTCCCAGAGTTCTGACAACTTTGATTCTGACAATTTCTGCATACTTTTTTTTTTTTTTAGGAATTATTTATTTATTTGAGAAAGAGAGAGAGAGAAAGAGAGCACATGGGCAGGGGGAGGGGCAGAGGGAGAGGTAGAGAAATCCTCAAGCAGACACCCTGCTGAGCATGGAGCCTGATGTGGGGCTCAATCCTGGGACCCTGAGATCATGACCTGAACTGAAATCAAGAGCTGGACGCTCAACCAACTGAGCTACCCAGGTGCCCCTCTGCATGCTTTTCTGTTACTATGAGGAAATGAAGGCTTGGAGCTGCCACCTCCTCCATTTTTCTGATGTCCTGTCATTTTTAATATATTGATTTCAGCATTTCTCTGGGTGTTACTGTGTACCAGAAAATCACAGTATAAATAAAATTAAAGCAGTTTTAAATATAAAATAAGTACAAAAGAAAAAAAAAAAAACAGGCAGTTTTCTTGGGGCCAGACCTGAGAGAGGCATGCATCATTTTATCCATGTTCCATTAGCTAGAAATTAGGCACCTGGATCCCCCTAACTACAGTGGGGTTAGAAAATGTTGGCTAGTGGTATTCTCAGGAAGAAAGGAGGTTTAGTTTGACAAACAATCAGCCGAATTCTGCCACAACTAGCAAATAGTTAATATCCCCTGATAACTAGAGTTGTATTTTGAGAAAAAGCTATGATATATCAGGCAGGTGCCTTGTACCTAAGTTAGAATGTCAGAGCTGGAAGAATATTTAGAGACTATCTCCTTCAGCCTCTTCAGATGTTGGGGCTTTTGATGCTCAGAAATGGAGAGGGGCTGGCTAGAGTCACATTAAGTCAATATTAGACCTGAGCTAAGAAAGAGCTGGATCACTCATCTCTCCTCTATATCATTGGCATTCAAACATTTTTTTACCATTACCAAGAGTAAGGGATACATTTTTTTTATCACAACCTAACACATACTTGCATATATTTTATCTGTAAAAGTTTTACAATATAATATTGCAGTATTGGTAGTGATTACAGCTATTTGTCAAATATTTCCACCTCCCCACCTTCTAGAACATTGTGGAATTGCATTTTCTTTTACTTGTGTAGTTACTAATAATCAGATGATATGTGTGGTCAAAGACATGTGAGCAAAGTGAAATGGATCATTTCTGGAAGAAAGTAAGAGCCATGGCAATTCACAAAATTCTCTTTTCCCTGATGCTCCAATCATGGCCACACAAAGATAAAACCTCTGCCACCTCGTGTAGCCCAGTGAGAATAATGTAAAACATAACTCCTACTAGACCTCTGGTAGGCAAATAGGGTGAGTGAGAACTAAGCTTTTGTTCTTTTAAGACACTGAGATTTGGAATTTGCTTTTTGCCTTAGCATAACCTAGCCTATGCTGATTGATACTTAGCATTAGTATAAGCACTCTGATATTTATATCATTATTTTGTTTTGTTTTTCAATTTCAGTGCTGATCTCAAACTAGTAAATTTATTTTATGATTCATAAATGTGTTGCAACTTGCAGTTTGTAAAACATTACTTATATGATGTCCATTTGTCCCATAGCTGATCCTCTCTCCAAGTTTCTGTTGAGCAATGTTAGTGATCCCCATCTCTCTGCAGGATTGTGGTTATGGAGAAGGTGGGGATGCATACTGCACAGCCTGCCCTCCCCGCAGATTCAAAAGCAGCTGGGGCCACCATAGATGTCAGACTTGCATCACCTGTGCTGTCATCAATCGTATCCAGAAGGCCAACTGCACAGCTACCTCTAATGCTGTCTGTGGGGACTGTCTGCCTAGGTGAGCCTGCTGTGTGAGACCAAGCTTTCCTAGACCTTTTATATTCCTTGGAGGTCTTTTTCATCCTTACCTCTCAGAGTCTAGTTGGAGTATTCTAACTGTCCATATCATGATGAGCTTAAGCTCCCATGAAAGAGAAGCAGTGTCTTCTCATGATCCGCCTACAAAGTGCCTAGCACATGGTCAGCCACAGATGAATACTTAACAACTTTTTCATCATGCTGGCATGCTTAAGCCAAGGCCCAAGACTCAAGATAAATCTCACTGTAGATTATGAAGCACTTCTCCCCTCTCTTGTAAGACTAATTCCCATTTTAGCTATCGGGTATGGTGAATGGGGAAGGAGGTGGAACATCTGGGACTCTGATTCAGAATCAGACATAGATGCAGAGCATTCATGAGGATTGCAGATGGGTGCTGGCTTCCAGGAGGGCAAGACTTTTAGAAGTTGCTTATGGTCTCAGTAAGGACCACCCCACGTGCATTGCTTATTTTATTACTTTGCCATTCCTTATTGCTCTGACCATAGATTCTACCGAAAGACACGTATCGGAGGACTGCAGGACCAAGAGTGCATCCCATGCACAAGACAGACACCCACCTCTGAGGTTCAGTGTGTGTATCCAGTTCTCTTCTCTTGTTTTCCTCCAACCCATTGAGTGGTAGCAAGATAGGGTAGTAAAGATTTCCCCTACCCCCTGTACTCCTTCCTGTAGAGCAGATTGGCAAGGGAAACAGTTAGATTTGATTTCTTATTTCACAATACATTATCTGCCTAACCCTCTTTACATCATCTGAGAATAATTTAAGTCATGATAATCACCATTCTTCATACCTTATGAGATGGCTGTCTAGGTCTAATGAATTAATAGATTTAGAAAACACTATAAATTATAATATTTGTGCACTTGTAGATGATAATGATGATGATAATATGAGGTTTAAAAGAGTCTCTATTGCTTAGGAATAGTAAAAGCCTGAATGAAGTCCTAGGATCTAGTCTATGCCCATACCACTATCCATTTTTCTATCTATCATTTTTATCTATTTACCATCTATATATATACTCACTCTTTTAAAATTATTGATATTTTTATATTATGAAATACTTCAAATATGTAGAAATATTTAAAATGAAGAAAAATATAAAAATGGTTAGTTGCAGGCACCTGGGTGGCTCAGTTGGTTAAACATCTACCTTTGGCTCAGGTCATGATCCCGGGGTCCTGGGATCGAGTCCCACGTCAGGCTCCCTGCTCAGCAGGGAGTCTGCTTCTTCCTCTGCCCCTATCCCCTGCTCGTGTTCTCTCTCTCAAAAATAAATAAATAAAATCTTTATAAAAAAAGGTTAGTTGTACAACATCCAAAATTAATAAATTTTAACATTTTGCATATTTACTTCAGATTTTCTTAAAAAGAACAAAGATTCCACAGGTTTAATAGAATTCCTTTTTTTCTAAAGATTTTGTTTATTTATTTGAGAGACAGAGAGAGAGATCATGAAGGAGGGGCAGAGGGAGAGGGAGAAGCAGACTCCCCTCTGAGCAGGGAGCTCAAAGCAGGGCTCAATCCCAGGACCCTGGGATCATGACCGGAGCCAAAGATAGATGCTTAACTGACTGAGCCACCCAAGCACCCCTATAGAATTCCCTTTTGAATCCTCTCTGAATTTCATTCTCTCCCTATTTCCCCTGAGGCAACCACTGTCATAAAATTGTATGCATCCTGTTGGTAGGCTATGCTACAGTAACAAACCCCTAAATCTCAGTGACTTAATACAACAAAAGCTTATTTTTCACTATACAAAGACATTCCTCCATCTTGTGACTATACCATCTAGACCATGTGGCTCCTAGGTTGATGGAACAAAGAAGATATGGAAGAGACATAGTGGTTTTTAACTACTTCAGTCTGCAAGGGACACACATTACTTTCACTCATGGTCCATTGACCAGAAGTACTCTGATGGCCTAACTACAAGGGTGTATAGGAAATGCAGGGAAGCATGTGGATAATTGGTGAGCACTATGATTCTACCAAACCCTCCACCCATGTTTTAATACTTGTATTTTTTGGTGATAGATGTTTTATATAAATTACTTCAAGTTACTCACTTTCCCCAATTTGCCTTTTCCCTTCTGGATTATTTATATTGATCCATACAGGTCTTTTAAGTTATATAATAATATTATATCATTACATGATTTATTTATCCTGTACCTTACTGATGAACATTGTAGTTTGTTTCTAGTTTTCTAGGTTATATAACTAGATGTGACATGGAAAGACCATAAAATATGTGTATCTTCAAATAATTATATTAACTTATACCATACCAACAGTATATGCAAGTTCTTCCATTTGGTTCTTTATGTTTTTGCCTTCTCTACAAAGAATTAAAACCAGCTTAGCAGTCCTAACCGGGGAAGGTCCTAGGAAGAGGATAATGGCCTAAGGAAGTTCAGGCCCAGCGTCAGGGTGACTATTGACTGCCCACAGTGACTGACTTCCCCCACTTTCTTGTCTCACAGGTGCCTTCCAGTTGAGCTTAGTGAAAGCAGATGTACCCACAGTGCCCCCTCAGGAGGCCACACTTGTTGCACTGATGAGCAGTCTGTTCGTGGTGTTTACCCTGGCGTTCCTGGGGCTCTTCTTCCTCTACTGCAAGCAGTTCTTCAACAGACATTGCCAGCGTGGTAAGGGTAGCTGCTTCACATATTACATGTATTGGGAGCAAGGCTCTGATTAGCAGAAGAGAGGAATTTTCTGGGGTTGAGAGTTAATGGGCCTTCCCTACAGTGTTGAAAACTTCAGTGGTGGACTATCTGTGGGTGGCAATAGAAAGCATGGGGCTTCAGAGACAATTGAGGCCAACCCTGCAAGTTTATGGAACCTGATTCATTAAGGTACAGGGGTTCATAAAGGAACACAACATCATGAGAAAGATTACTTCCCTTGGGGAAGGAATCTGGATACCTAGGTTCTAAATCAACCTATACATAACTATGCAACTTTAGACAAGTCATCTAGATTCTTTGGGCCTCTTTATCCCCAATCTTTAAAATGAGAGTTGGTGTTGGATTAGTTGGTTTCTAAGTTCTTTTCTAATTCTTCATTTCTACTTATATGTATAGATTCTGGAGCTTGTCAGGAATGGAGGATGAATGGCTGGTTTTGAGACATGACTGTAATAAAAGTGGGTGAGGTCTTAGGCAACAGTTACCAGTATAGTAATATCCCAAATGTGGGTAACTGGGAGCCCAGTTTCCAGAGGAGTTGGTGGACCCAGACATTTTCCCCCAGACAATACTGACACCCAAAGAGGCCAGGCCCAGCCCATAGGAGATTGCCATGGAAATTGCAGATGGAAGGTCATATTTAAAGTCAGGAGTACCATTGTGATCTGTTTTCAGCACAACTCTAGCCATTAGCCAAAAATATGGGACAGAAAGTCCAGGTCACTGAAGGTAAAGATGGGAGGAGATAGGATGATGGGCTGGCCAGCAATAAGCAAGGGGTTAAAGCAGGAGCCCAGAGTACTAAGGTTCAGTGCAGCTTTAGTGTCATTGAGTTACTGAGAGCTAGGCAGAGACATCTAAACAGGAATCCAGGCTAGTGAATAGAGTTTATTTAGTAAGAAAGGGGGAGGATAAAGTTTCTTAGATACACTGGTGCTCAGACTCCTCTTCAGCCCACTGGATACTGGGCCCAAAACAATATCACTTTTTTAACTTCTTTCTATGTGGGAAGATCTCTTTTACATAGACCTCCTTGGGTAAGTTTGGCTTTAGGCCATGCCGGATAATCCATAAAAGGCCTAGCATATAGATTTGGCTTAAGTAGTGGTGAATCTAGCATTTCATGGGCTACAGGGACACAAAGGGAACACTGTTATCCCTTTATGACCCCTCTCAAGCTCTGCTTCTTTCTCCTCTACTATTTGGTGGATCTTGGAACATTGTGGTTCAGGGTGGACCATCTTGTTTCTGACTTTGGAACCAGTTTCTTAAATAAGAAAGCTGTTGCCCAGTCCCTGGGCATGGTCATGAAACATGGGCAGTGAAGAATTTGGTCCCCATAGCCCAAAAAGATGAAGATGAGGCCACATCTGAGAGTTGCTTTTGTCCCTCCTCTTGCCTCAGGAAAGGAGAAATGGGTAACCCGTCTCTGCTCCTCCCCTCTCTTCAAGATAATAATGAAGTACCTTTCTCTGGGGATATGAAGGCAGGTAGCTCCCTCAGGGTCTCCAAAGGAGAAAGAGGATAAGATTTTTTTTTTTTCCATTTGGAGAGGGTGTTTATCAGGAGTCACTGACTAACATGCATACTAGAGTCATATGGGGAAATTAGTGTGTGAATTAGATCCAATATATGGTGTAATAGAGAGGAGTAGGGACTATGGCAAACTAAAGAGTTAGTTGATCTCCTGTCCAAAGGGGAATCTGCTACTCAGCTCCAGGTGGTTCATTCTTTCTTTCCTTCTTTCCTTCCTCCCTTCCGTCCTTCTTTCCTTTTTTCTTTCTTCCTTCCTTCCTTCCTTCCTTCCTTCCTTCCTTTCTTTCTTTCTTTCTTTCTTTCTTTCTTTCTTTCTTTCTTTCTTTCTTTCTTTCTTCTTTCTTTCTTTCTTTCCTTTCTTTCTTTCTTTCTTTCTTTCTCTTTCTCTTTATTTTACCATGGGGGAATATTCAATGTTTTAAGATCTTCTGAATTTTCAGAAGAATCCAGAAATCTGAATTTCTGTATGATAGTTTTAAGCTCTGATGATGAATTCTAATAACAAAATACATACATACATACATACATACATACATACATACATACATACATACTGAATGAATGAATAAATGAATGAATGAGAAAATAAATAAATAAATAAATAAATAAATAAATAAATAAATAAATAAAACAACCACAATGCAGAGGGTCAAACAAATACACATCCTGTGGGCTCTTAGTTTATAACCTGATGCTATATCAGACTTATGCATGAAGCATGTACTACTTTTCTATCACTGCTGTAACAAATTACCACAAATTTAATGGCTTAAAACAAAACTCATTTATTATCTCACCATTTCCATAGATCAGAAGCTTTGTAGGCTTAGCTGGATCTCTTCTTAGAGTCTTAGAAGGCCAAACTCAAGGTGTTCACAGGACTGTGTTCCTTTCTGGAAACTGGAGGAGAGAATCCATTTCCTTGTTCATTCAGAAAGATGGAAGAATTCAGTTACTTGCAGTTATAGGGATGAGGTCCCATTTCCATGCTGTCTGTCAGTTGAGAGCCATTTACAGTTTCTAGAGACCATCTGCATTCTTTGGCCTATGACCCCTTTTCATTTTCAAAACTAGTTCATGTCACGTCTCTCTCATATTCTTTCTGACTCTTCTGCTTTTATTCTTCTGCTTTTAAGAGCACATGTAATGACATTGGGGCCACCTGGGTAATACAAGATAATATCACTATTTTAAGTTCCATAATCTTAATTCCATTTGCAATGTGCCTCTTGCCATATGACACAACATAACACACAGGCATAACACCAAGGGATGAAGATCATGGAAGAAGAGGGTCAAAATCCTGCTGCCCACAAAGGGTTTCTCTTTCTCTGGAGAAATTGACCCTTTTTCTTGATCTACCACTAGGTAGCCTCAATTTGATACCCCAGTGTAAGTGTGTTTCCCAACTGTATCACCTCAGCCTGGTGCTAGGTCCTTAGATCTCCAGGGAGGGGAAGGGGAGCACTACTTCCCGGACCCTGCCCATCTTGTACTCAGGACCAGGTGCTCCACTGAAAGGAGCTCCTGCCTTTGGTTGACCCAGTGGCTTTCTGCTTCAAGTTGCAGGAGGTTCGCTGCAGTTTGAGGCTGATGAGGCAGCAGAAGAGGAATCTCTCTTCACCATGCCACCTGGCCAGGAGACCAGTCCTGAGTCCCCACTGAGTGAAAGCATCTTTGAGACCCAGCCACTTAACCCCATCCTGGATGATGACTGCAGTTCAACTTGTGGCTTTCCCACACAGGAGTCTTTTACCATGGCCTCCTGTGCCTCAGAGAGCCACTCCCACTGGGTCCACACCCCCATCGAATGCACAGAGCTAGACCTGCAAACGTTTTCCAGTTCAGCCTCCTATACTGGAGCTGAGACCTTGAGGGGGGACACAGCTGAAAACTCTGAAGACAGACTGGAGTTCAATATGCCCTTTGAAGTCCCCAGCCCTTAACTCTAGTGAGGTGAGCTGGAAAGGTGGGACAGAAAGACCAGAAACTGGGGACCATCCCCAAGGAATTTTCCTCTGGAATACTGTTATTCAGTAGGGCTAGGGGTAGAGGAAGAGAAAGCTAGAAACACTGGAGGGGCAACAGTGGCTATGCTAATCTTTGGAGTCTGTCAGGTAATATCACATTTCTGGGCCTACAATTGTCAAGGAAGTAGCCAGGTTGACATGATGCTGGTCTTTCTATCCTGGTCTTTTACAAGCTTTCTCAGGGCCTCACTGTCTAATAGTCATATTCAGTTATCTCTGCTCATGTGTACACGCACCATGACACAATGGGAAAATATGTAAGCCTTGCCATCTGGCAGCCTGAAATCTACCTCTGTTCCTTAATAGCTATGTGAACCTTGTGTAAATCTTTTTACCTCTCTGAGCCCCAGGTCTTTAAATCATAAAAAGTAGAGTACTACTCACCTCATAAGTTCTTATAAGGGTTGAGTAAGAAATGTATGTGCAAGCGTCTTTTATAGTGCCTGATGCATTAGAAATATTTAAATCATGTTAATTTTCTTTCCTTCCCCAGCCCCAGTCCAATTTATATACCCCTACATATTGACTACACTTGTCTGATCTAACACCCCTTTGTGGTAAGCAGGTCAGGGTTTGTTAGCCTTGTTTTATAGAGATAGGAACTGAGACAGAGAGGGAAAATGATTTGCTCAAAGTCACAGAGCAAATCAATGGTAGAATTAAGCTAGAGCCCAGTTTGGGGGCTCCATTCCAGAGTTTGTCTAACTTTATCATTGTGACCATTCTATAGCCAATGTTACTTTCTCAGAGGCTTAAGTAGCATGAGACAATATGAGGCAGGAGAGTGGATAGATTCCAACTTTTCAACTAACCAACTACCTTTTAAAACCCTTTTCCATATTTCTGCAGCTAAGATATTGTCCAGGCCCTCTGACTCCCCCTTCCCTACATCTACCTAAGAAAATGTGAACAACATGTAGGTGAAATCTAACACTGCTATCAAACCAGTCAGCTTAGTTGTCTTCAAGGTTATCTAGTCCAACTTCCCTTCCAAGTCCTCCAATCCATGTTTGAGTTCCTTTTGTAATATCCCCAACAAATGTTTGTGTCACCTTTGCTCACATATTTACAGTGTCAGAGAGCTTACTACTGCCCAATGTGTATTGCAGCTATGACTGGTAGATTGGAGCTCAATGTAAAGAAAAACCTTCTGTCTCCCTGTAGTAGCTACTCATGGGTCCTGGATCTGTTCCATGGGCCACACAGACTTCATCTGCTTTCTCTGCCTTGTGATAGCCCTGAAGAGGTCTAAAAATTACATTTCCTCTCTGGAACGTACCACTTTGTGTTTCTCTAGAGAATGTGGGGCTTAAAGCTGAACCCAGCTTCATGAGGAATGGTCTCACCAAGATAGAACAGGGTAGAACTATCATCAACCTAGCTAAGTGATGTATTTCTACTGTTTCTAATGTTTCAACCATTGACCTAAACTATGTGTTTTTTTGTTTTGTTTTGTTTTGTTTTTTTAAGAGATAAGGAGAGCAGGAGACTAATGAGATTGCTCCACAGATTTCTAACTTGTTCTGCTCTCTCCCTAGGTCTCTTGGGCTTCTGGCAACCTTGCCCAGTCATTCTCTCTGGACTCTCCTGCTTTGTTCCTATACACAACAGTAGCAGGGGCCTGGGATGTGGTATCCACAACAGCCAGTACTCTATGAATGGGGCATATCCTATCCCATCCCACCAAAGTGTTGATTCTTTACCACTTTCCCAAGACTGACCTGCAGCATTTATTGCTTCCTTATTATAGCTAGCTTGGAGAGCTAGATTCTTTGGCCATGGAACTACCAGACATGTTCCTAGCTCAGCTTAATTATAGAGAAAAAGGGAGGGGATGTCAATGAATGGGGTAGAGTTTTACTGCTTGCATCTTGGTCAAGTGGACCTGAGGTGGAGGCCTCTCAGTACAGTACAGATATTGATATGTCTACCTAGCACTTTAGGGACAAAATCAAACCCTTCCCCTTTTAGCTCCTTCACACTGCCCCCCTCTATAGTACACACACACACACACACACACACACACACACACCTCTACATGCATTGTGGGGGAGGCCTGACACCTTGATTCCCCACTCATCTCCTAGACTTCTTTGGTTGGGACAACTCTAGAGCTAGCCCATTTGCCAGGGTCTTCCTCCCCACAGATGGGTCTCTTACCCTTCTTTAGTGGAGATTCAACTCAATGTCTTTTTGATCTTTTAAATGGTATTTCCTAAAGTTCCTTTTATTTTTATTTATCTTCCTACTTTTGCCTCTTTTGTCCCTTCTTGGTGCCTGGTCTTCTAAAGCCCAAGGCTAAATCTCTAGATCTCAATGGCCAAACTCACTTCAGAGCTTTGGTCTTTGAAGTGACAGCGAAATTACTGAGGTCTGCAGTGGGGGAACTGAGGACTGAAGGTTCTCACTGAAGCCTGACCTTAGGGCAGCTCAAGGACCATTGGTGCTTTCTTGGTTTAGAGTAGAACAAAATTAGTTTATGAGCCCTCACCACCAGTTTCACATGCTTCTCAGAATAAAGTGGAACTTCACCCTCCAAGGCTGATGGCACAAGACAGATGAGAACCTCAGGGCTGAGATGTGAGCATCATGGATTGTTTTTGAGTCCCTCTTATGTCTGTAATGGGCCACTTGAACTGATGCCCACTCCCTCACAGTGGATAAGATTTGAAGAAAAACAGTTCTCAGATGAGTGGAGTAACTATCTCCTTTCTTTGGGAACAGTGTATATAGCCCAGAATGCTGGATCTAACATAATTTGTAAAAACCCAAGATGGAGAGAGGGCACAGTTATCCTAGGGGTGGAAATGCTGAAATTTACTGCATATACAGGTGTTGCACTTTATAGTTTGCAATGTGTGTTTACAGCCATTATCTCTTGGATCTTTTTTAAGATGTTATTTATTTACTTGACAGAGAAAGAGCACAAGCAGGAGGAGCAGCAGACAGAGGGAGAGGGAGAAGCAGACTCTCCACTGAGCAGGGAGCCTGATGCAGGTCATGACCCTGGGATTATGACCCGAGCCTAAGGCAGCCGCTTAACTGAGCCACCCAGGCATCCCTCATTGGATCTTTATACAAACCCTGAGATGGGCAAGGCAAGGACTACCATCCCCAGTTTGCAGATGAGGAAACTGAGGCCCATGGATGGAAAGTGACTAACCTTAAGTTACTTGGTGATGTAAGGGTGAATAGCAAGGCCTCTCTAATATCTTGAAATTTTAATTTTCTGGAAGACAATATTAAGGAGTAAGGAGATACTGAAAACAACAATCTTTGGCAGGAAAAACGGTGGAGAGACAAATAAGGCTCTTATACCTGGATGTGAATGAGGTAATGTTCTTGCCCATATACCAAGCCTATTCTCTCCCCTTCCCAGCAACTACCCTACCCCTACCCTGCAGCCAGCCTTGATGTACATTCTCTGCCAGGTCTGACCCTAGTGTAAATCTAAGAGATTTTCCATTTAGCACTGTCCCTCAAGAGGTCAAAAAGTGAGAAAGGCTGCAAGGTCAGAGAAGATTCTTTCTACCTGGCTATCTTATTTTATTTTTGCTCCAGGGTTATGAAAAAAGTGGATAAAGGCTGGAGGCAGTAGGAATATCCATCTATTGCCCCCCTCCCCACATTCCACTGTCCAATTTAAGAGTCTCTGATCTTAGTTTGGGCAAAGACTTGAGACTTTTACTTTATTTAGAGGTGGGAGGAGTGCAATTATTTCATCTTTAAAAGCTTCCTCCAGGAAGATTGCAGCTATTGGAGTAAATACGTCAACTATAACTTCAGTACTTTATTAAAGTTTATTTTAAAAAAGTTTATTCACACATTATGCCTATTTTAAAGATGAGGAAAGTGAGGCCTAGAAAGACTAGTAAATTATCCAAAACAATGCATATTTGGGAAAAACAACCTGCCCTATATACCCATCCCCCACTCCCAGACCCAAGTGTGGGTCCCATGGCTGAGTGTATAGTCCAGGGAAGAACAAGTAGAACAGAAATTGCTCTTCGCTATGAAAGGACAGGGAAGGGCAATAGTTCTTTCTCTCTACTAGATACTGCCTAGATAACCCTAAAGGATCACTAAGCAGCTTAGGGAAGAGACTTAGGAGATGGATTAAGGCAGCTCATCCCTGCTACCAGGAAAACTATCTGACCCAATAGTCTGTAAATTGTTGTTGAGGTAACAGTGGTCTTCCATTGAAAAATAGCACATAACTTCATCTGCATCCAGGATATAGAGATTTTTGGGTTTTTTTTGTTTCTTTTCTCTCTCTCTAGTTCTTACCTCCTATGACCAATAAGGTTTTCTCTGCTTTCCTCTTCTGCCAGGTTCCTCTAGACTCATTGCTCTTCCTGGGTCAGCTGGAAATTCTTAGGGCATGTTTGAAGAACAATGTTTCTCCATTGCAGCATAGGGCAAAGCAAGTGATTTCCCAGTGGGTTGATTATCTGGGCCTCACTCTTTATTTGAGGCGTATAACTCTCCAAATCCAGCAGGGAGCAAGGCTGGGTCTTGCTGTTTTTGAAACTTACAGAAAATTTCTGAGCCAAGTTGACCTTCCTTCTGGGGTCTGATTTTCCTTTTTTCTTTTTTTTAGTGTTATCAATTTTTAAAAAGATTTTATTTTTATTTATTTATATGAGATAGAGAGTGCGCACAAACAGGGGGAGCAGCAGGCAGAGGGAGAGGGAGAAGGAGACTCCCCGCTGAGCGGGGAGCCCCATGTGGAGCTCAATCCCAGGACCCTGGGATCATGCCTGAGCAGAAGGAAGACGCTTAACCAACTGAGCCACCCAGGTTCCCCTGGGGGCTGATTTTCCTAAACTACCTCCCAGCTGTCTCCCAGAAAGATCCTCCAATCAACTTAGGGGCAGCTGAGTGGGAGAAGAAAAGAAGCCCCATTTTTTTTTTTTTTTTTTTTGCTTTAGGTCCTACTTATACATCCCATGACCAGAGAGGAATAAGTTCCTTGGAGACTGTATTCTACTTTATTGTCTGATTATCTTTCTGAATCCTGTAAAGCTAGTTCCCATCCCGCAAGTACTTAGTGGTTAATGAAGTGCATTAGGCACCGCGTGCACTTCATCAACAGGTTTTAGCCCTGGAAAAGGAATGTTCTCTACAGCAAGACCTCTGCTTTCAGGATTTTATTAAATGCATCTTTAGGGATAATCATCTATAATCACTGATTAAGGGCTCCTGGGGCAACCCATTGATGAGAGTGCTAAAAGCACCTGAGAAAAAGTAAAATGGACCATTGTACTGGACTGGGAATTAGAAGCAATTGAATTACAAGCCTGCACCAAGCAGCCTGACATCACACAGGTATTAGCAAATATGTATGAGCCAAGGCTTTTGGCCTTGGCGTTTAGGTTCTCTGTTCTTTTATTTCTGGGATAGTTTATTCTTCTCACTGGCTTTAATTAGTCATGTCTATACCTTCTGGTAGGGTAAGAACTAGTACCCAAAGAGAAGATGATTCAGCTTGAGCAGGCCTTAGGTGTTCAAAGGTCACCATGCACCTGGCAGTGGTTCAAATCCAACACTACTGATAGTGACTTTACATAGCAATAATAACAATAATACAATGATAAAAATGACACAGCCCTCTTCACTGTGCCTGTTCTAGACTTTATAATTTATGAAGCTCATTTACACCCATTTCATCCTCCTAAGACCCTGAATTGGGTGTTATTTTATCCCTTTTTAAAGAAGAGGAAGACAGCTCATGTTACTAATTCCCAGAGCAAGGCTTTTTCCACTGCTTCAAAGCTTCCCCTTAACAACTGTTTTAGGATGGTACAGGTACCATAGTGGAACTGGGGCAACATTGCAGGGAAAAAAAACAAAATACAAAAAACAGCCAGGTAGCAAAATCTCCCAGTGGTGTGTCTATAAACACAGTAACTACAAAGCTTAGTGTGAGCCCCACAAAAGACAACAAACTTCCTGGCTGGACTACCTAGCCCTTCTAAAATAGCTTCTTGGCACTGACTTTTTCTGTAACAATGCAGATACTAGCCTTGGTTGCCAGGGTTACCTCAGTGCACAGGTGTGCCAGCCAAGAACAAAGTGCTCATGGTATGAACATTGTGTGATCATCCCAAGCCATACCCAGAATCACCTTTGTTCTAACTTCCTTTTTAAAGTTCAAAAATTGGAGTTGGCAATGGAAATAGGGAAATGAAGTTTTACTTTGCTTTTTAAGGTATCTTACGTACAGGTGAAGTGAAACATATTTTTCTTCTTTGTAATTGCTGTTTGGCCATGGCAAATATCACACTCAATTTTTTGCTTTTGGAGAGTGTTTTTATTTATTTATTTATTTTTAAATGTTTGGAGACTTCAGTTTTTGTTCTATTTTTTTATATTTTTTAAGATTTTATTTATTTATTTGTCAGAGAGCACAAGCAGGGGGAGCAGCACGCAGAGGGAGAGGGAGAAGCAGGCTCCCCACTGTGCAGGGAGCCCCATGCGGGACTCAGTCCCAGGACACTGAGGTCATGACCCCACCGAAGGCAGACGCTTAACCATCTGAGCCACCCAGGCGTCCCTGGAGAGTGCTTTTAAAGATTTCCTTTTCATTGCTTTTAAAGTGTGGACATCTTTCTTTGAGCACCTTGCTTTTATGTATTTTTGTTTTATTGGAGAGTTATTGGTCAGTGGAAGCACAAAGCGCACTTGATAAAAACATTTTCAACATTACCCCGAGCCCACATAATAGTTGAGTTGTCTATATTTGAACTAGCAAAGTAAGTTGTTTTTGTTTGTAAGGGAGAGTAGCTCTTTGCCAAGGAATGGGTTTACTTTTTGGTTCACTATTTCCCTTTCTGTATACCTGGATTTGGATTTTGACAGGGAAGAATCTGGGAGAGCAACTTTCTCCTCCAAGGTTCTCAGACCCAGGCTAGGTAAGAGTGTCAATACTGCAGCACTGTCCCCAACACACAGCCCTACTATACTGGGAAGATAATCTCTCATGCCCCTAACCCCCTGCCCACCTCATTATCAAGGTCTTTGGTGTTTTACACTGAATGTAGGTAAATTTTAATTACTTTTCCATCATAAACTGGTTATTTATATATATTTTGTTAAATCTTAAGCCATATATATGTGTGGCTACTGACAGATGGCAGAGTTCTGTTTTGTTTTTGATGCTCTGGAAATATTTCTTATTAGCCAGTAAACAGAAATACTTCCAAACACCTTCCCCCCCCCCCTACTTTCAAAAAACCAAGATGCTTCCTTTGGCTGGTGTATCTCTGCTCAGTGAGTACAGCAGGGAAATAAGGAAATGTGTTTCTTACAGTGGATATAGCATCATGGGTAGTGGAATCCACTGACTTGTCTCTCATGAGATCTGGTTTATAGTCCAAGATCTCCTTCTATCTTTTTAAATTGTTTATAACATTTATTTTCTCATCTGGCCTACAGATCTACTAAAAATTTTTGTGTTCTAAACTAATACTTCTTAAGCAGGGTTCCATGGCCCTAGGAGACTTGTGCACATGTCTACTGAGGTCTGCAAAATTTCTAGGAGTATGTGTATGTGTGTGTTTCAATTTCAATCATAAAATTTTAAAAATATAAGCATATTCTAACTAGGCCTTCTGAAAATATTTACACAAATATTTATAGAAGCATTATTTATAACACCAATAAAGTAGAAACAACCCAAATGTCTGTCAACTGGTGTATTGATAAACAAATTGTCATATATACATATAATGGAATACTATTCAGTCATAAAAAAGATTGAACTGGCACACGGTATGTCATAGATGAACCTCACAGTATGCTAAGTAAAAAAAACAGATACAATAGAGCACATACTGTATGATTCGATTTCTATAAAATGTCCATAAAGGCATGCTAATAGAGACAGAATGTACATTAGTGGTTGCCTGGGGCTGGGAGTGAGAAAAAATATTAAATATAAATTGGCATGAGGGATCTTATTTGGGGATAAAAATGTTCTAAAATTGAGTTACGATGATTATGGCTGCAACACTCAGTAAAGTTAATAAAAATCATTGAAATATATGCTCAAAGTGAATGAATTTTATAATATGTAAAATATACCTCAATAAAGCTGTTTTTAAAAATATTCTATGATCACTGATTTATGAGTAGACTGGTGTTTTCCAATGTGATTACTTTCCAAATACCTGCATTGCCAGAAATAATCTCAAATAATCTCAATCTTTCTCCCTCTCTCCTTCCCTCCCTCCTCCACCCCAGCACACACACACTCACACACACACACACAGACATACACACCACCCAATTACTCAATTCAGGACAAAAGAAAGAGACAGAACCTGAGTCCTATTCAGTTCTTTTCATTTTGAGCTCTTACACATTACTTCTCGTGCTTTCTCACTTTCATATGTTGTCTCATTCAATCCTCATGACATTCCTAGGTGGATGGTGTTCTTTATAACCTTTATTTTACAAAAGAAGCTCAAACAGATTTAATGCTTTTTCTATGGCTATACATCAATAAGTGCTGTGCTGGAATTCCAGCCCAAATCTGTCTGACTCTGAGGCACAAGCATTTCCCACTATGCCACAGCTGCCTCCCTAAGAGAATCCTCTTTACCCCACTGAATTTCTCATAGTTCCCAGCTTAAGAAACTACATGAAAAGAGTCTCCCTGGGAATTTCTAAGTATAACAAAATAGTGTCAAAATATTATCAGCTCATGATGATCGTTTCCATATTATTAGAATGACCACATTGATTATGCTGTTTTATTGGCCACAATGCTGTCACTGAAAGAGCATCCTAGAAATCTGAGTTCTTATTTCACCTCCATTATTCTCTAGATGGATTAAGATCCTTCCCCCTTTCCTTGGCTTCAGTTTCCCTCTTGGTGCACAAAGGAGATTAGACTCAATGCTTTCTAAGAGCCTTCCAACACTGACAATGTGCAATGAACATGCAAGACCTAGCTTTGCTGTAGACTCACTCTTGGCAGCAGGATAAGGAGGATAAAGAACATAACTGTGGAAATGGTTACTAGAAAACAACTGAATGAATGACAAGGACTTGATTTTTTTTTTTTTTTTAACTTATGGACCTTATTGATGTTTTCCATTCCCTTTAGGAATCAACTCTTTTTAGTCTCCTGACATTTTAACCAAACTTTTATTAAAATGTACCTCTAGAGGGGCGTCTGGGTGGCTCAGTCATTAGGCGTCTGCCTTCAGCTCAGGTCATGATCCCAGGGTCCTGGGATCGAGCCCCGCATCGGGCTCCCTGCTGAGCGTGAAGCCTGCTTCTCCGTCTCCCACTCCCCCTGCTTGTGTTCCCTCTCACTGTCTCTCTCTCTCTCTGTCAAATAAATAAATAAATAAATAAAATCTTAAAATGTACCTCTAGAGATTATCTTCAGATCTTCCAGCTACTTCTGAGAAAGGAAGTTTGCCATAAGTAGGAAGAACAAAGAGACATAGATCATTGTGCATTTTTCTACTCATTCATGTGCTATCTGTAAATCCATATATCTTTTTTTTTTAGCTTTTATTTAAATTCTAGCCAGTTAACATATGCTGTAACATTAGTTTCAGGTGTACAATTTAGTTATCAACACTTACATACAACACACAAATGCACTCCTTAATCCCCATCACCTATTCAACCCATCCCCCCACCCACTTCCCTTCTGGTAACCATCAGTTTGTTTTCCATAGTAAAAAATCTGTTTCTTGGTTTGCCTCTCTTTTTCCCATATGATCATTTGTTTTGTTTCTTAAATTCCACATATGAGTGAAATCATAGGATATTTCTCTTTCTCTGACTGACTTATTTTGCTTATCCTCTAGCTCTGTCCATGTGCAAATGGCAAGAATTCATTCTTTTTTTATGGCTGAGTAATATCCCATTGTGTGTGTGTGTATATCACATTTTGCTTATCCATTCATTAGTCAATAGATGTTTGGGGAGGAGTTAAGATGGTAGAGGACTAGGGGAACCCTAAGTTTGTTCATACCTCAAATATAGCTAGTTATCAAATCCTTCTGAACACCTGAGAAATCAATCAGAGGTCTGAGAGAACAAAAACTGCAAGTCTGCAAGTGGAAAAATGACCAGCTTTTGGAAGGTAGGAGGTGTGGAGACTTGAATCCAGAGCAATGTAGTTGTGGATACAGCAACACAGAAGGAGTATGCTTACAGAGGCTACCACAAAGTATTATAAGCAGCGGAGTACAAAACCAGAACTTTTAGAAGACTGCTACAGTGTGGAATGTGCCTGGCTTAAAGGTGCTCAGGTGGTGAAGCGGGCAGAATCCCAGGTGGGACACCATGGTCTGAGGATCCCCTGGGTTGCAAGAAGAACGGGTGGTGCCTAAGTGCTGCACTGTTCCCAGGCATAGGAGCCTGGAAGCCAGCTGAGAACAGCGAGTCTGGGTGCCAGGTTTCTCCTCTGTATTGTCATAAACTGCAAATTGCTGTGTGGTTGTTTGACCACTTTCTTAGGATGGGTCTGGCAAACAGCAGAAATATGGAGAGACCATCCCTGGGAGGAACAGCATGGGTCCGTGACATGGGAGTCCCTAAAATTTGGACTTATGAAACTTAGTCGCATGACTGAGATAAAAAAACCTCAGACATAGGTAGGGTGAACACAGGGTTCTGATGGAAACCAGGGAAATAAGAATGATTGCTCTT
Source organism: Mirounga leonina (assembly GCF_011800145.1). NCBI lineage: Eukaryota > Metazoa > Chordata > Mammalia > Carnivora > Phocidae > Mirounga > Mirounga leonina. The sequence goes on along the minus strand of NW_023270096.1, from coordinate 1,623,471 downwards.
CTGTAAGAGTTCATGGAAGAGTAGGGGGGCATGAATTTTCAACTCCAGGGCTAGAGAGCAGGGCACCACCATATTCATCTCACCCATCAGTGCTGAAAGCCTTCAGGGAACAAAAAAGTGCCACTTAGTGGAGTCTGGAGCCACCGCTTACACTAAGCCCTGCCTCCTTGCCCCCTGGAGGTGCATTTCCACTAGGGCAAGTCCACCTGAGAATCAGTGCAACAGGCCCCTCCCCAGAAGACCAGCACAAACAACTCACTCACACAAAGTTTACTAATCATAGAGGGCTGCAAAACATCAGTTCTAGGGGAAAATAGATCTAACCTTATTTGTACTTTTATTCTTTATTTATTATTATTATTTTTTCATGTATTTTCTTATTTTTTCAACTCTTTTTAGTTCTATAATTATTTTTATTTTTATGTATATACTTTATATATATTTATTTATGTTTACTTTCATTGTATTTTATTTCATTGTACCGTATTTCAATATATATTTTTGCATGCTTTCATTAAAAATAATATATATATAAACTATACACACACACACACACACACAACTAGTTTCTTTTCACAAGCAGACCAAAACACACCCAGGATCTAGTTTTGTTGTTGTTGTTCTATTTTGGTTTTTTGTTTTTCTTTCTTGTTTTCTTTTCTGGACAAAATGATGAAATGGAGAAATTCACCCCAAAAGAAAGAACAGGAGGTAGTACTCACAACCAGGGATTTAATCAATACAATTATAAGTAAGATGTCTGAACTAGGATTTAAAACAATGGTTATACGGGTACTCGCTGGGCATGAAAAAATCATAGAAGATACTAGAGAATATCTTGCTGCAAAGATAAAGGAACTAAAATCTAGTCAGGCTGAAATTAAAAATGTCATAACCCAGATGAAAATCCAAATGGATGCCATAAAAATGAGGATGGATAAGGCAGAGGAATGAATCAATGATATAGAAGATAAAATTATGGAAAATAATGAAACTGAAAAGAAGAGGGAAATGGGGTGCCTGGGTGGCTCAGTCATTAAGCGTCTGCCTTCTGCCTTCGGCTCAGGTCATGATCCCAGGGTCCTGGGATCGAGCCCCGCATTGGGCTCCCTGCTCAGCAGGAAGCCTGCTTCTCCCTCTCCCACTCCTCCTGCTTGTGTTCCCTCTCTCGCTGTGTCTCTCTCTGTCAAATAAATAAATAAAATCTAAAAAAAAAAAAAAGAAGAGGGAAACAGTAATGGATCACAAAGGTAGACTTAGGGAACTCAAGTAACTTATTAAAATGGAATAACATTCATATCACAGGAGTCCCAGAAGATGAAGAGAGAAAAAGGGGCAGAAGGTTTATTTGAACAAATTATAGCTGAAAACTTCCTTAATCTGGAGGAAGACACAGACATCAAAATCCAAGAAGCACAGAGACCTCCCATTACATTCAACAAAGGCCAGCCATCACCAAGACATGCCATAGTCAAATTCACAAAATACACAAAGAAAGAATCCGGAAAGCAGCAAGGGAAAAAAGTCCTTAACCTACAAAGGAAGACAGAACAGGTTGACAGCAGATCTGTCCACCAAAACCTGGCAGGCCAGAAAGGAGTGGAGGGAAATATTCAACGTGCTGGTTGGGAAAAATATGCAGCTATGAATTCTTTATCCAGCAAGGCTGTCATTCAGAATAGGAGAGATAAAGAGTTTCCCAGACAAACAAAAACTAAAGGAGTTCATGAACATTAAACCAGTCCTGCAAGAAATTTTAAGGGGGACTCTGAGTGGAGAAAAAAAAAAGACCAAAAGCAATAAAGACTAGAAAGGAACAGAAAACATCACCAGAGACACCAACACTACAGGTAACACAATGGCACTAAATTCATATCTTTTAATAATCACTCTGAATGTAAATGAACCAAATGCCCCAATCAAAAGACATGGGGAATAAGAATGGATTAAAACAACAACAACAACAACAACAAGATCCATCTATATGCTGCCTACAAGAGACTCCTTTTAGACCTAAAGACATGTGCAGATTGAAAGTGCAGGGATAGAAAACCATCTATCATGGTAATGGGTGTCAAAAGAAAGCCAGATTAGCCATACTTATATCAGACAAACTAGATTTTAAAATAAAGACTGTAACAAGAGATGAAGAGTATTATATCATAATAAAGGGGACTATCCATAAAGATCTAAAAATTGTATATATTTACGCCTCCTACTTGGGAGCACCCAAATATATAAACCAATCAATAATAAACATAAAGAGGGGAAGGAAAGATGGCAGAGGAGTAGGGGACCCTATTTCAACTGGTCCCCGGAATTGAGCTGGTTATCTACCAGACCACTCTGAGCACCCACGAAACCAGCCTGAGATGTAAGAAGATCTGGATCTCTACAAGCAGAATATCGCAGGTGGTTTGTTTTGAGGAACGAAGCAGGGAGCCGTGACTCCGCGGGCAGATATCGGAGGATAAACGGCAGCGAGAGGGTGCCTGACCATGGGGATCCTACACCGCCGGTGAGCAACAGCCTCGCACGCTGGGGACAGGGCACAGACTCACAGACCGGTAGCGGTGGGGAAAGAACTTTAGGGGAGCCCCTGGGGCAGAAACCAGAGCAGCGGGGTCGCGTGGGCGAACTGCGAGCAGCTGGCAGTTTTAGAAGCACAAAGGGCAGAGATACGCTCCGACTTGGAGGCAGGACTGCGGGTGCTGCGGAGGGGTGCACAACCCAGGATGCTGCAGTTTATAGCAGCATGGACAGAAACAGAGACAGTGTGGCCTGGAGAGCTCACTGAAGAACAGATTGCGGTCTCTCTGCTCTGAGGCAGAGGGTTGGAAACAGTCTCTTCTGCTCTGACTTGTGGAAGAGATGCAGAAAGCCACCAGGGAAAGCTGCAAGAGAACAAAAGCCCCAAAAACTGATTCCTGCTGAGCCCATTCTCCGCCACAGGGGGGCAGGGCAACTCCACCCAAACAGGGTTGCCTGAGTAACAGTGTGGCAGGCCCCTCCCCCAGAAGACAACCTGGGAAAACAAGAGGCCAGCAACCCTAAGGTCCCCAGAAACAGGGGCATCTTGATTGGGTTCTGGTCAATAATTTGGACTCTATACATTCCCTCAAACACCCATCAACAGGAGGAACCCCCAAAATAGAAAAGACTCAGAGATTATGATGTATGCTGCAGATTTACAAATGGATGCAGATATAATCAAGATGTCGGAGATAGAATTCAGGCTAGCAATTGTGAAGACAATGGCTAGAATGGAGAAATCAATTCATGGCAACATAGAGTCTCTAAGGGCAGAAATGAAAGCTGAATTGGCAGAACTTAAAAATGCTATCAATGAGATCCAATCCAATCTAGATAATGTAACAGCTAGGGTAACTGAAGCAGAAGAACGAATAAGCAACCTGGAAAACAATATAATAGATAAAAAGGGAAAAGAGGGGACCAGGGAAAAACAACTCAGAATCCATGAAAATAGAATCAGAGAAATAAGTGACACCATGAAGCATTTCAATGTCAGAATACTTGGAATCCCGGAGGGAGTGGAGAGAGAGAGAGGACTAGAAGATGTATTTGAGCAAATCGTAGCTGAGAACTTCCCTAATCTGGGGAATGAAACAAACATTCGTGTCACTGAGGCAAAGAGGACCCTTCCCAAGATCAAGGAAAACAGGCCAATACCCCAGCTATAATAGTAAAACTTGCAAATCTTAGAAACAAGGAAACCATCTTAAGGGCAGTTAGGGGGAAGAGATTCCTTACGTACAGAAGGAGGAACATCAGAATAACGTCTGACCTATCCACAGAGACCTGGCAAGCCAGAAAGGCCTGGGAAGACATATTCAGGGTACTAAATGAGAAGAACATGCAGCCAAGAATACTTTATCCAGCAAGGCCTGTCATTTAGAATGGATGGAGAGATGCAGAGCTTCTAAGACTGGCAGAAACTGAAAGAATATGTGACCACTAAGCTGGCCCTGCAAGAAATATTAAGGGGGGTTCTATAAAAGGAGAAAGACCCCAAGAGTGATCTACAACAGAAATTTACAGGAACAATCTATAAAAACAATGTCTTCACAGGCAACATGATGACAATTAATTCATATCTTTCAATAATCACTCTCAACGTGAATGGCCTAAATGCTCCCATAAAAGGGCACAGGGGTTGCAGATTGGATAAAAAGACAGTACTGATCCATATGCTGTCTACAAGAGACTCATTTTGAACCTAAAGATACATCCAGACTGAAAGTGAAGGGATGGAGATCCATCTTCCATGCCAGCAGACCTCAAAAGAAAGCTGGGGTAGCAATTCTTATATCAGACAAATTAGATTTTAAACTAAAGTCTGTAGTTAGAGACAGAGAAGGACACTATATCATTCTTAAAGGGTCTATCCAACAAGAAGATCTAACAATTGTAAATATCTATGCCCCCAACATGGGAGCAGCCATCTACATAAGCCAACTGTTCACCAAAATAAAAAGTCATATGGATAACAATACATTAATTGTAGGAGAACTCAATACTCCACTCTCAGCAATGGACAGATCATCTAAGCAGAAAATCAACAAGGAAACAAGAGCTTTGAATGATAAACTGGACCAGATGGACCTCATAGATATATACAGAACATTCCACCCTAAAACAACAGAATACTCATTCTTCTCGAGCGCACATGAAACTTTCTCCAGAATAGACCACATACTAGGTCATAAATCAGGTCTCAACCAACACCAAAAGATTTAGATTATTGCCTGCATATTCTCAGACCACAATGCTTTAAAACTAGAACTCAATCACAAGAAAAATCTGGCAGAAATTCAAACACTTGGAAGCTAAAGATCACTCTGCTCAAGAATGTTTGGGTCAACCAGGAAATCAAAGAACTTAAATAATTCATGGAAATCAATGAGAACAAAAACACATTAGTCCAAAACCTATGGGATACTGCAAAGGCGGTCCTAAGGGGGAAATACATAGCCATCCAAGACTCACTCAAAAAAATAGAAAAATCTTGCATTCACCAACTAACTCTACACCTTAAAGAACTAGAGAAAAAGCAACAAACAATGCACAAGCCACACATTAGAAGAGAAATAATTAAAATTAAAGCAGAGATCAATGAATTAGAAACCAGGAACACAGTAGATCAGATCAACGTAACTGGAAGTTGGTTCTTTGAAAGAATTAATAAGATCGATAAACCACTGGCCAGACTTATCCAAAGGAAAAGAGAAAGGACCCAAATTAATAAAATTATGAATGAAAGGGGAGTGATCACTACCAACACCAAGGAAATAGAAACAAATCTTAGAAATTATTATCAACAACTATATGCCAATAAACTGAGCAATCTGGATGAAATGGAGGCCTTCCTGGAAACCTATAAGCTGCCAACACTGAAACAGGAAGAAACTGACAACCTGAATAGGCCAATAACCAGTAATGAGATTGAAGCAGTGATCAAAAACCTGTCAAAAAACAAGAGTCCAGGGCCTGATGGATTCCCTGGGTAATTCTACCAAACATTCAAAAAAGAAATAATACCTATTGTACTGAAGCTGTTCCAAAAAATAGAAACAGAAGGAAAACTTCCAAACTCATTCTATGAGGCCAGCATTACCTTAATCCCCAAAGCAGGCAGAGACCCCATCGAAAAGGAGAATTTCAGACCGATATCCCTGATGAATATGGATTCCAAAATCCTCAACAAAATCCTAGCTAATAGGATCCAACAATACATTAAAAGGATCATCCACCATGACCAATTGAGATTTTCCCCCGGGATGCAAGGGTGGTTCAACATTCAAAAATCAATCAGTGTGATAGATCACATTAATAAGAGGAGGGAGAAGAACCATATGGTCCTCTCAACTGATGCAGAAAAAGCATTTGACAAAATACAACATCCCTTCCTGATTAAAACCCTTCAGAGTATAGATATAGAGGGAACATTCCTCAAGTTCATAAGATCCATCTAAGAAAAACCCACAGTGAATATCATCTTCAGTGGGGAAAAGTTGAGAGCCTTTCCCTTAAGATCAGGAACATGTCAAGGATGCCCACTCTCGCCACTACTGTTTAACATAATAATAGAAGTCCTAGCAACAGCAATCAGACAACAAAAAGAAATCTAAGGTATTCAAATTGGCAAAGAAGTCAAACTCTCTCTTTTCACAGATGACATGATACTTTATGTGGAAAACCCAAAAGACTCCATCCCCAAATTACTAGAACTCATACAGCAATTCAGGAATGTGGCAGGATACAAAATCAATGCACAGAAATTAGTTGTTTTCTTATACACTAACAATGCAACTGTAGAAAGAGAAATTAGAGAAACAATTCCATTTACAATAGCACCAAAAACCATAAGATACCTCAGAATAAACCTAACCAAACAGGTAAAGGGTCTATACTCTAGGAACTACAGAACACTCATGAAAGAAATTAAAGAAGACACAAAAAGATGGAAAAATATTCCATGCTCACGGATTGGAAGAATAAACATTGCTAAAATGTCTATGCTACCCAGAGTAATCTATACCTTCAATGCCATCCCGATCAAAATTCCAATGACATTTTTCAAAGTGCTGGAACAAACAATCCTAAAATTTGTATGGAATCAGAAAAGACCCCGAATGATCAAGGAAATGTTGAAAAAGAAAAACAAAGCTGGGGGCATCTTGTTGCCCGATTGCAAGCTATATTACAAAGCTGTGATCACCAAGACGGCATGGTACTGGCACAAAAACAGGCATATAGACCAATGGAACAGAATAGAGAACCCAGATATGGACCCTCAACTCTATGGTCAAATAATCTTTGACAAAGCAGGAAATAACATGCAATGGAAAAAAAGACAGTCTCTTCAATAAATGGTGCTGAGAAAATTGGACAGCCACATGCAGAAGAATGAAAACTCGACCATTCTCTAACACCATACACAAAGATAAACTGAAAATGGATGAAAGACCTCAATGTGAGACAGGAATCCATCAAAATCCTAGAGGAGAACATAGGCAGTAACCTCTTTGACATTGGCCACAGCAACTTCTTTCAAGATACATCTCCAAAAGCTAGTGAAACAAAAGCAAAAATGAACTTTTGGGACTTCATCAACATAAAAAGCTTCTGCATAGCAAAGGAAACAGTCAACAAAACAAAGAGGCAACCCACAGATTGGGAGAAGATATTTTCAAATGACACTACAGATAAAGGGCTGGTATCCAAGATCTATAAAGAACTTCTCAAACTCAACACCCAAAAAACAAATAATCAAGTCAAAAAATGGGCAGAGGATATGAAGTCACTTCTCTGAAGAAGACATACAAATGGCTAACAGACACATGAAACATGTTCATCATCATTAGCCATCAGGGAAATTCAAATCACAACCACATTGAGATACCACCTTACACCAGTTAGAATGGCAAAAATGGACAGGGCAAGAAACAACAAATGCTGGAGAGGTTGGGGAGAAAGGGGAACCCCCTTACACTGTTGGTGGGAATGCAAGTTGGTACAGCCACTTTGGAAAACAGTGTGGAGGTTCCTCAAAAATTTAAAAATAGGGCTACCCTATGACCCAGCAATTGCACTCCTGGGTATTTATCCCAAAGATACAGATGAAGTGAAAAGAAGGGCCATATGCACCCCAATGTTCATACCAGCAATGTCTGCAATAGCCAAACTGTGGAAAGACCCGAGATGCCCTTCAACAGATGAATGGATGAAGAAGATGTGGTCCATATATACGATGGAGTATTACTCAGCCATCAGAAAGGATGAATACCCAACCTTTACATCAACATGGATGGGACTGGAGGAGATTATGCTAAGTGAAATAAGTCAAGCAGAGAACATTAATTATCACATGGTTTCACTTATTTGTGGAAAATAAAGAATAGCATGGAGGACATTAGGAGAAGGAAGGGAAAAATGGGGGGGGGATTTGGATGGAGAGATGAACCATGAGAGACTATGGACTCTGAGAAACAAAGAGGGTTTTAGTGGGAATGGGGGTGTGGGGATGGGTTAGCCTGGTGATGGGTATTAAGGAGGGCACATATTGCATAGAGCACTGGGTGTTATACAAAAACAATGGATCATGGATCACCACATCAAAAACTAATGATGTATTGTACGGTGACTAACATAATATAATAAAATTTAAGAAATTAACAAAAAAATAATATATCCTCATTAAGAAGAGAATGATTAAGGGAGGAGAAGAAAGAGAAGATGGTTGAGGAAAAAGAAGAGGAAGCAGATACACATATAAACTCTAACCAAATGATGATAACCCATTTTCAAAACTGCTAAAGGTAATGGGGTAGTGTAGCTGCTATGAAGTTGACAGCAAAGGCAGCAGCAAAAGTCTGAAGCCTGGGACTTCCAAGAATCTCCACAGATATCTTGTGTTGATAAGAATCTATTGTTGTTATTGTTGTTGTTTTTAGTTATTGTCATAAGCACGCTATGATGGCACATGCATGAGTTGTGTCTTTACACAATGTCAGCTTTATTCAGTCATAAAGCAATTAAATTACAGTTATAAAGCAGGTTCAAGATTCCAAACTCAATGACATTTCACCATGTGATTAAACTTGGTTTCTTACACAGCACACAGAGCAGGACATAAAACAAACCACGCAACAAACAAGATAACAGAACTGATGTAGGAAGTTAACAAATCAAACGTGAAGTCAGTCTGTGGGCACGCAGTTGAGAGAAGGCCTCTGGTCAGGGTCAACTCTTGGCACTTACTGCTTATTATGTTCAAGCAGTGAAGGATCTTGGTTCTGTTCAGAGATCAATTGGGCAGAGCCTTTGGCAGCAGTTGCCTTTTTTAAGTGGTCAGACATAGAGGGATCATGTCTGAAGAGTCTGACAGTTTGCTGCCAAAATCGTTCCCTTTTTAAAGGGATTTGATTTAATAGGTCTTGGGCCCCTGCAGACCTCCTCTGGTTCTGCTTGTTATCAGTTCTAGTTTGCCAGCTGATGCTGGTCCTAGTGATATCTTGTAGCTGCAGTACTTTTCCTATTTGTGTCATCACATGACATAGGTCCCTGCTTGACACAGGCTCCTGCTTAACAGGAGAGACTCCATTTTGCTCTCTACAGTTTTATATTTTTAGAAGTTATTTTGCTTCTTTGGGGGTGGCTATTGGAAAGGGAGTAGGAGAAGAAAATGAGCAATAGCCAAAATGCTGTAAAACAAAGAGTTTGGAAAAAAAAATGAGCGGCTAGAGAAGAAACATGCTTGAACTGGGTATAATTCCTTCAGAATGAACAGGGTTATGTTCTTGTGGGTCACTGCATGGTAATAACTTCCCAAAAGGCACAGAAGCTATGGCCTACGGCTGTACAATTTCCTTTATGATCCTAAAGTGAGCCATTCTATCCCCTAGGAGGGCATAATGGACAGTCACATTTTGATTGTTACAATTGAATGAGGAAGATAAAAAGAAAAATGTAATCAGTGACAACCAGTCATTCTATCACACATTCCACACAGAGGCCTATGGAGCAGTGCAGAGACAGCTGCTTCCCAGAGGCAGAGGCAGCTGCTTCCCAATCCCCTAGGCTTTCACTAAGGGTAAAAGAGAAATCCAAATTCTGAAGAGAAGAGGAGAGGAGAGGAGAGGAGCAGAGAAGAGGAGGGGAGCAATTATGGGAGGGAATTGATGAATATCTAGAATGCAATGGGGAAGCAGTAGTTTAAACTATACATCAGAGGGGCGCCTGGGTGGCTCAGTCGTTAAGCGTCTGCCTTCGGCTTAGGTCATGATCCCAGGGTCCTGGGATCGAGCCCCGCATTGGGCTCCCTGCTCTGCAGGAAGCCTGCTTCTCCCTCTCCCACTCCCCCTGCTTGTGTTCCCTCTCTCGCTGTCTCTCTCTCTGTCAAATAAATAAATAAAATCTTAAAAAAAAAGAAAAAAATAAACTATACATCAGAGTTCAAAGAAGTAAGGAATGAACAACTAGATAATAGAGAAATAAGAACAAAGGAAAAATAGATGAGTGGCACTAAAGAAGGGACAGGCTAGGAGGAATGAGGAAGTGAGAGAAGGAAGAGGAGGGGCAAAAGGTGGAGCAAGGAGAGGAGAAAAGGGAAGAGGAGAATTGGGAGAAGGGAGGAGGAGTGAAGAGGAGGGGATAATACAGACTGGCAGAATTAGGGGAAAGAAAGTGAAGAGGGGGAGGGGAATGAAAGAGACATGGAAAGAGGGTGGGAGGAAAAGAAGATTTTCCATCCCCTATCCTGGCATCATCCTGACACACACAGTCAGCTATACCCTTCAAAACACCTTAATAGCATTGTCTCCAGATGAAAGGCAATGGCAGAGGATTAGATAATTACTTCTTCCTCTTCTCTCCTGCTGAGTTGAAATCCTCATAGGCTAGAGAGATGTAAACAATTAAATCAACACTGAACACATTACTCTTCCTCTCTCTTCAGGCAAAAGAAAGGCAAAACTATATAGTACAAATTTACATGAAACAAAGTATAATATTAAATGTAGGGGTCAAGAAACATGAAGTTTTTTGGTTTTTTTTTTAATTTTGCTGAGTTAACTTGAACACTTGAATTGTTACTACATTTGAAGGGAAGCTATCACCAAATTACTCTATTTGAAACTTAGGAATCTAACCCAAGTGACATGGGGTAAGCCATTTAACTGCCTTGTCATTTCCTGTAAGATTTCTCATTCTCACTCTTCTGTAAGGAGATAAGATATAACTTACTTGCATTTATAAGGTCCTCTAAATTCCCAGAGCACCCAATAAAATTTCAGGAACTATACTTTATACTCTTCTGGCATTTCCCTGGGAATATTTTGGGCACAATAGGGGTATTGCTCTCTTTTACATTTAAATAAAATACAAGTAAGAACCTCTGGGGGCTCTTGCAGCTCCTAAGACAATGTCTATGATATCAGAAGACAAGTGCCATGGCCAGGTGGGTACACAAAGAATGGAGAAGGCAACAATGGCCAGAATCAGAGATGGAATTCAAGAGACCCAAGTTAAAGTGTAACTTTCCTTTGAGTGATGGAGAAACATCTAATATCTTCAGTTTACTTACAGTCGGGAGAGAGAAAAGGGTAGGAAAGGGGAGCAAGAGAAAAGGCAGAGAAGAAAATGAGAGCAAGTAAGATACATATGGTAGTTCACAAGGTCATCATCCTACAGTTATCAACCCTTCCCTCAATTCCCTCTAATGTGGTTTTGGAGTGTTGATGGGGTCCAGAGCCTATGGCCAAAAAAGAAATCTTGAGACATTTTGGTGCAAAAAGGTGATTTTATTAAAGCACGGGAAAGGAACCATGGGCAGAAAGAGCTACTCCACTGGGTTTGTGAGGAATGGCTGATTGTATACTTTGGAGTTGGGGGAGATAAAGCAAAGGAGAGGTTTCCCAAAGGACTTTCATATACTAAAGAAGACTCACAGGATACTGGAGGTCTGGCTGTTGTCAAGTTAAGGTTGTTTTTTCTTCTAGGAAGGCATTAACATTAAGATAGTTGGGAGTTTCCTGGAGGGATGTTACACCCTGCCTATCTCAAGTATCTGTCAGTGGGCTGCAGGTTATAAGGAGATTCAATTTTATTTACATTTCCTTCTGCTTTGTTGCCCACATCACTATGGAAGCCCTGATGTTAGAGCTCCAGGAAATTGAGTCTACGGGTTTCTGAAAGTTAGGCTATTGATAAGAGTGCCTTTTTCTTGTAAATCACTAAGACATCTGTAAACTGATAGAGACTGTGTCCTGCAGGACTGTGATCTTTGTCAGTTAACCATTTGTTTTTCCCTTCCCTTAGTTTTAAGGCAGCCAGGAGTGCCTGAGAAATATCACACATATCCCACCCAGGAGTCCAGGGGAGTGGCTGCAGGCTGTCAGCTTGTGCTTTGCCCTCAGCTTGCCTTTTGCTCCCTCATCACCCCCACCATGAAAAATGAATGAAATCTAAGTATTTTGGTTCCACCCTATCTCAGAGATTTTGAAGATGGATACTTATTGTGATCTTGGAAGTTTAAACCCTAGGCACTGGGGGGTAGAGAAAAGAAATTTCCACCTCTGGGAAGGGAGGGAGACTGGGTAGCTCATTGAAATATTTGAATCATGGGAATTTGGGCACTCCAGGATTAGGATCCCCCCAAGCAGTGCAATGAGGTGGGGGGAAGAATTCAGTTGGTGATGCTCCCTCTCAGGAAGCTGATTCCATCCATTCCATCCAGCAGCATCTTCTGGATTTCCATGATGGCCTTCTGAATTTCAATCTGGAAGCTATCCCTGAGCCAGCAGTAGATGTAGGGGTTGTAGCAGGAGCCAGCCAGTGGAAGAAAAAGTAGAGACCATCGCAACTTGAGATGGATTCCTTGAATAGCATCAAATAGAGGTTGAGGGGAAGTCAGCAGATGGTATAGAGAAGCACCACAGTCATCAGCATCTTCAGGGTCTGCTTCTTCCCACACTGGTAGATGTAGGTGTGGATATTTATGTCATCAACAGCATTATTTGATGTAGGAAAGACAATGTTAGGGTTCGAAGCCAAAAGCCAAGAAAGAATTCTTGAGACATCTTTGGTGCAAAAAGGTGATTTTATTAAAGTATGGGGACAGGACCCGTGGACAGAAAGAGCTGTAATGGGGTCATGAGGAGTGACCCATTATATACTTTCAAATTGGGAGGGGGTTAGGGATAGCGTAAATCTCTAAGGAATTTTGGAAGCCAGGTTTCCGGGACCTTGAGGGGTTAGGTATTGTTGGGAAAAGTCATTTATTACCATCCAGTAAAACCTTAGTCATGAGACCCTTCAGATGTATATCAGTGGGCCATATGCTTGGGGGATGATTTCCAATGCATGTGTTGGGGGGGTTTAGAGATAAAGGAAGTTTCCAAAGGAATTTTTCCATGTTAAAGTAGACTTACAGGATACTGGTAGGGAGAAGTCAGGCTAGGATTGCCTTTTGCTCTTAGCAAAGTATTAACATTAAGGTAGTTGAATCCCTAGAGGAATGTCACTTTGCCTGTTTCAAGGACTTGTCAATGGGCTATAGGTAGAAAGAAAATTTAATAATTTTTCTTCTGCCTTTGTTTCCCACATCATTATGGATCCACAGCTTCTAGGCCACATGACCATAGACAACCACCAGTACCATTAATGGCAAGACAAAGAAGAGCAAAAATGTACTCAGGTCAGGATATTTCCACATGGATTTTGAAGTGTACAGGAAACTGAAGAGGCAGACAGTTTCTTCAGTTACGTTTCTAGATTATAAGAGTCAAAGAGAAAAAAAAAAAAAAACTTTATTTGCCTTTACCCTGAGTCCCACAGACAGGTATTATATGACAAGCCTTAAGGAAGAGACATATTTATTCTGTGTCTGCACTGGGCCTGAAGACTAGAATTATAAAGTAGGGAGCTTTAAGTTTCATCTTTCCCAGAACTCGAGCATGACATATAGGAAATCCATGGACCCCACACAGAAAGTGCTATGCCTAGCGACCACTTGTCCTGAGAGTTCTTGGGTACTCTCAATACATTTCAATTTGGAGAAATTTATTTTTGTACCCATGTTTTGAAATGGAGCCCCTGTTCCATAAGTTTGTCCATGAGGCTTCCAAGGTCATGGGTTGCTGAAATCCAAACACTGGCCAGCCTGTGTTCCTCTTACCCAATCTCCAGTTGGTAAAGCTTTTGGAAAATGGCATGTGGCAAAGCAGCACAGGTGGTCACAATCCAAATAAGAATGATTGCCTCACATCAGAATAATTTGGGACTTCAGGGGATAGAGCATCACCTGGAAGAAAAAATACCCCAGCCCAATTTCACAATTCAAATTAAGGTTACTTATTAGCCACTCATCAACTGACATTCTTTTGTAAAGGTGCAAAGACTTTGTAAGTGAATGAGTAATGTGCCCAACTAGTTCAGTTGACAAATGAGTGTCATTTTATTTTATGAAAGAGCAACTTTAGTTAGTGTTTAGAGAAATATTTCAGTGGGAAGAGAGGAATCCAGTGGACTGACATCAAAAACTTCTGTCTCTGAGTAGGGCATTCAATGGAGAAAAGGGGTGGATGCCCAAAAGCATGACTTATTTTTCCTTTATCATATATGGATAGGTAAGCATCCCCATATTCCTCCATTCTTCCTCCCACTTGGCTTTCTGCATGCTCCCTTTTTTTTCTCCCTCAACCTCCTCCCATTCTCTCCTTTCCTCCCTCCCTCTCTTCCTCCTCACCTGTGCCCCTTCCCATCTCCTATCACCTAGATCCCTCCAAGGCCCCTTTTATCTGGTTCCAGTCACACCCCCTTTCATTTCCCTCCTTGTCTCTCCCACCTCATTTGTTTTCTGGCTCCCTTTCAAATGATTAACAATGTAACCCCTCCCAGCTTCTTACCCTCTGTCCTACCTCCTTCCTTTTAAATCACTTCCAGCCCTCCTCCCAACTCCTTCTTCCTCAAATCTCTCCCTGTCTTCCCACTTCATTTGCTCAGCCCTCACTCACAGACTTCACAGCCACCTCCCAGACTCAACCTGCCATCAGCCCTGAAGCCACACCCTCATCCGATTCTTCCCTTCCCTCTTTCTTCCCTTAGCTGGTCCTGCAATACAGCAAATTAAAAAAAAAAAGTTATCCAATGGAGAAGAGGAACACTTTTAAAAATAAATCACTTTCTCACTGCCACATCTCTGCTCCCATAACACCATATCAAATATGGTGGCATTTTTATTACGTAAGATTTGATTTGGTAAGGTTTGCATTTTACCATCTTGCAACCCTCCTAAATTATACATATACATTCACATAGATTGTTTCAAGGAACTCAGAGAATATTACTAGATCATTTGTATTCTTAACTGTTTCCATCTACCTAGAAGAGGAACTTACCCTTTCATAAGACCTGAAGAGCCTGGGAAAACACATACTCAATGTTGGTCCAAGGAAATAGCAGCCATGGTTATCATAGTTACATAGGCACAATAGTACAGAGCAAAATGACTGAGGTGTCATGTCATCTTCTCAAACACCAAGGAATTACACAGATAACATACCTGTGATAGAAAGGGCACAGTGAGGCACAGGAACTTAGCCCTGAGTTTTCCCCTCTTACAAGTCCAAAAACACAAGTAAAAACCTTGTTTCACCAAACTGCTGAGATTATTGTCTCAATACCAAAGAAATATTTTCACACTGCAGCTCTCATACCTTTCCCATCTCTTCCCACACAAATGGTCCAGGTTGAAGGCTCAGACCCCAAATCACAAAAAAACTTAACCACCTTCCTGTCCAAGCACTGCTTTTGCACTTTTTTGTACTTCATAATCACATTGTTTGAGACCCAATTGCCCAAATTCCAGCAAATCAGTTATAGTGTACCCTATTACTAGCCAGAATTGCACCCACTCCTCCTGGAATACCATCTCTGAAGCCATGTGACCTAAGTCAGCCAGATTTCCCATGTTCAGGATGTGGTCATGCAGCTTGTGCATCATGGAGAGCACATTATTCCAAATTGAGCAACCCACATCAGATGTGGCATTGCTCATAGCCCACACAACCTGGGAGGTGATGGAGGTGATTAGGTCATCAAAGCAGTTCTGTGCACTTAGAGCTTCTCAGATCAGCTTGTCCCCATAGCTCACAGTGTTGAGACTGGGGTTCAGGAAAGCCCCTTGGGGCAATTCTGTAATCAGGACATCCAGCTTGACACCTCTGAAGAACCTCAAGGTCCTGAAGCTACTGAGTCAGGGAGTGCCTGGGGAAGAGAGAGTGAGGCAGGGTCTCCACCGAGCGCTGGGCCAGTGCTGCTCAGGGTCCAGGAACAAGGAACTGAGATGGTGGGGGGTGGGCAGGGAGGTAGCGCGGGGACACTGGCAAGAAGGAAGGCAAAAAGACCAAACTGCTGTACCGTCTCACAGTGGGCAAGTGTGCAGAACTGAGCTCGGCAGTCTAGCGGGCGAACTCCGCGGGCTCCAAATGCTGTGTAGCTTGAGGAGCACAGACAGCGTCTCTTCCGAACTGGGGACAGCAGCACCTAGTGTTACTCCAGCATGGCTCCTCTTTCCACACAGTCTGGGTCGTTCCAAGTAAATTTGTGTCGCAGTGGATAAATCCGTGTTTCTAAAGCCAGCCGGCGCTGCAGGCAGGGCGCAGCCAGGCTCTGCCACTAGCTCTGAGTCAGTGCTGGCGGCACTTCTTGCAGCTGCCCTTTATAGAAAGTGGAGCGGCCCATATAAGAGACAATGGGAAACTGCAGCTGAACATCCACCCTGTCTATCCAGGCTTGGGAGCCAAAGAGGTTGGCAAAGTCTCTGCGGTTCCGGTCTCAGCCCCCCTCCTTTTGCTGCTTTTCCTTGGCTCCGCCTCCTCCATTTTGCTACAATAGAGAGCCCAGACTTACACGCTCTTCTTTCTGCAACCCCCAAGATCTGCCTTGATCACCTCTCTTTTCCCTTAATCTCCTTTTTCCTTCTGCACCAGTGCCCACAATACTGGCTTAGGAGCTGTGGCACAAGAAACTGAGAGGGGGTTATGGATACTGTAGTAGTGAGTGGACCATGGTCTGACCAAGAAGCCCGATGCCTCATTCGGTAACAGCAACTTTGGTGGCTGAGTGGTCTCCAGGAATGTCCTGCACATGTTTTGAGGTTGAACAAGAGTCTCTATGAGCCCAGGCTGGAGTCACCTGGAAGGGGACAAGTTCAGCATGATGCTGATACTCTGATTTCTCCAATATGCAACCACCAACTTCACAACCATATGGTAGGGGCTCCTGTGCTCAGTGGGTTAAGCATCCCACTCTTGATCTCAGCTCAGGTCTCAATCTCAGGGTTGTGAGTTTGAGCCCTGCATTAGGCCCCACGCTGGGTGTGACGTAGGGTAACTTCATGAAAAAATAAAGGAAGGAAAAGACAGAAAAAGAGGAAAAGAAAAGGGGGGAAAAAGCTGTGTCTTATTTGGATGGCACACAGAACAGGGAGACATAAATCAACAGATGGGAAGGAGTTAATAAATGTTTGCTCTACCATGTAGATCTACCCAAGAGCAGGTACTGAGTTGGGAATTGGGAATTATTGATCTCCAGTTTGATCCCTCTGCAACAGTTTCCAAAGGAAAACTGCCAAGATAAATCAACTGAACATTCAGGGGATGTCTCCTCCAGCCTGGCCCTGAGGATGTCTCCTAGAGCCTGGACCTGGGCTGGCTTCCCAAGGGCCCAAAAGGGCTCCATATTTGGATGTATTGACAGTTAGTCAAAGATAAGACTTTTCTAAAATCTAACTGGATAAGTGCGGAGGTTCTGTGGCAGGGGCCAGAGTAGAAGGCTCAAACAGGCAGAGGCAGACTTCAAGTGTTGAGACATGGCCTTGGCCTCCACCAGCCTGTTAACTATGGTCCTTATCCTCTTTGGCCTCTCTGAGCCAGAATTCCTGCATCTGTCCAAACGGGGCTAGAAATACTTAGGTCCCAGAGAAGTGAGGGTTCCATGTAACAACATTGCTAGATTGCATTCAACAAAGAGAAAAATGATGCAGATTGTATCATACTAGCATCCTCAAACTTTTGACACCATTGCATTCTTTCTGCATCTCAGGCCCTGATGCACATGTGAACTTCTTGACCCACATGTCTTCAAAGCCCATGAGCTACCTGAAACCTTGCAAGACATCTTTAGTCAGTAGACAGAGGAAAGCCTGGTGCTCCTTCCTGCACCAAGTTCATCAGGGGAAGAGGAGGCTTCCTGGCCATCCTTGGGTTTTAAGCACTGTACGGGGATTAAAAGAAGGGGAACTCAATGCAATATCTCTTCTTGAGCAGCTTACAATTGCACTAAAGAGAAGAATCCATACTCAGGAATGGTTAGTAGGCAGGCACAAGATATGCAAACAGTGCTGGAAGAGCAAATAGTGTAGGCTGAGCAGTTGAGGAGGATTTGTAGAAGAGCTAGCATCTGAGCTGAGGTTTAAACTATGCAATGGGCAGAAATTAGCAGAGAGAAGGGAGAGAGGGTGGTGAAATTTGACCCCCCAGAAGTCAGTAGCAAAGCCACAAAGAGGGGAAAGGCTCCTAGCTTGTTCTAGAGACAAGGAAAAAAAAAAAGGTTTTGAGTGGAGAGCTTAGTAGTTGCTGTTCCTATGCATTTCTCTAGTACTGCAGGCTTTTCTAAGGAGTTTCCACAGAGATAGAGTGACTAAAAGTTAAGGAAACTAGTTTTACTATTATTAGTGAAAGAAGGCAGACTCCTTGGCACATTAAGAGCCAGAATAGGTGCATTAGTTGATGTGATCATTTCAAGTTATCTGTCCATCTAGCTTCTGGCTTTGCTCAGGCAAAATGGCCCCCAGTTCTTACAACTTGGCCCCTCTGGAGGTGCTCAGTCATGGCCACTGTAGACCATTCATTTTCTACACAACTACATTTCACATTGAGTTTCCTCTCTCCTCTAAAGTCACCACTTCCCTACTCTATCTTCTAAGATATACACATAAAAACAAGCAACCAACCAAACAAAAACTATACATATGTAAGGCATAAAGGACCTACATTTTTCACCAGACCCCTAGTGGCAGGTCCAACCTTGGTTCCTTTGCTCTCAGTGTAGTTAATAGAGTCCTACAAGTGTCCTTAACAGAGAAGAAAGGTTTTAAGGAGCCTATTCTAATCCAAATTTCCCATTCTCAGTTATCCCTACCCACAGCTTCAATGACGTCTTCTTTTATTAAGTTTTTATTTTAATTCCAGTTAGTTAACATAGAAGGTGTTACAGGTGTACAATATAGTGACTCAACACTTCCATACAACACCCGATGCTCATCACAAAAAGTGCCCTCCTTAATCCACATCACCTATTTTACCCATCCCACCACCCCTCCCCTCTGGTAACCATCACATTATTCTCTATAAGATAGAGTCTGATTCTTGGTTTCTCTCTCTCTTTTTTCTCTTGTGCTCACTTGTTTTGTTTCTTAAATTCCATGTATGAGTGAAATCATATGGTATTTGTCTTTCTCTGACTCACATTTTTCATCTAGCATTATACTTTCTAGCTCCATCCATGTCCTTGCAAATGGCAAGAATTCATTCTTTTTTATGCCTCAGTAAAGTGCCATTGTATATACACACACCAAATCTTCTTTATCCATTCATCAGTCAATGAACACTTGGGCTATTTCCATAATTTGGTTATTGTAGATAATACTGCTATAAACATCATGGTGCACATATCCCTTTGAATTAATACTTTTGTATTCTTTGGGTAAATACCTAGCAGTGCAATCACTGGATCATAGGGTAGTCCTATTTTTAATCTTTTGAGGAAACACCATGCCGTTTTCCACAGTGGCTGCACAAGTTTGCACCAACAGTGCAAGATGGTTTCTTTTTCTTCACATCCTTGCCAAAACTTGTTGGTTCTTGTCTTCTTGATTTTAGCGATTCTGACAGGTGTGAGGTGATATCTCATTGTAGTTTTGATGTACATTTCCCTGATGGTGAGTGATGTTGAACATCTCTTCAAGTATCTGTTGACTGTCTGTGGCTTCTCTGGAAAAATATCTATTCATGACTTCTGCCCATTTTTTGACTGGATTATTTGTTTTTTGGGTGCTGAGTTTTATAAGTTCTTTATATATTATAGATACTAACGCTTTATCAGATAGGTCATTAGCAAATATCTCATCTCATTCCAAAGCTTTCCTTTTAGTTTTGTGGATTGTTTCCTTTCTGTACAGAAGCTTTTTATTTGGATATAGTCCCAATAGTTTATTTTTGCTTTTGTTTCCCTTGCCTCAAGAAGATGTATTTAGTAAGAAGTTGTTACAGCCAATGTCAAAGAAGTTACTGCCTGTGTTCTCTTCTAGGATTTTTATGGTTTCATGTCTCACATTTAGGTCTTTAATCCATTTTGAATTTATTTTTGTGTATGATGTAAGAAAGTGGTCCAATTTCATTCTTTTGCATTTTGCTGTCTAGTTTTCCCAACAATATTTGTTGAAGAGACTCTCTTTTTTCCATTGGAAATTCTTTCCTGCTTTGATGAAAATTAATTGACCATATAGTTGTGGGTTCCTTTCTGGGTTTTCTATTCTGTTCTATTGATCTATGTGTCTACTTTTGTGCCAGTACCATATTCTTTTGATTAATATAGCTTTGTAATATAACTTATAATGTAATATAAGTCCAGAATTGTGATGCCTCCAGTTTTGCTTTTCTTTCAAGTTTGCTTTGGTTATTAAGGGTCTTTTGTGGTTCCATACAAATTTTAGGATTGTTCTAGCTCTGTAAAAATTGCTATTGGCATTTTTAAAATTTTATTTTATTATGTTATGTTAGTCACCATACAACACATCATTAGTTTTTGATGTAGTGTTCCATGATTCATTATTTGCATAGAACACCCAGTGCTCCATTCAGTACGTGCCCTCCTTAATACCCATCACTGGGCTAACCCATCCACCCAACCCCCTCCCCTCTAAAACCCGCAGTTTGTTTCCCAGAGTCCATAGTCTCTCATGGTTCGTCTCCCCCTCCGATTTCCCCCCTTCATTTTTCCCTTCCTACAATCTTCTTTTTTTTTTTTAATATATAATGTATTATTTGTTTCAGAGGTACAGGTCTGTGATTCATCAGTCTTACACAATTCACAGCGCTCACCAGAGCACATACCCTCCCCAGTGTCTATCACCAAGCCACCCCATCCCTCCCACCCCCCACCACTCCAGCAACCCTCAGTTTGTTTCCTGAGATTAAGAATTCCTCATATCAGTGAGATAATATGATACTTGTCTTTCTCTGATTGACATTTCGCTCAGCATAATACCCTCTAGTTCCATCCACATCATTGCAAATGGCAAGATTTCATTGTGTTTTTTTTTTTTGATGGCTATATAATATTCTATTGTATATATATATACCACATCTTTATCCATTCATCTGTCAATGGACATCTTGGCTCTTTCCATAGTTTGGTTATTGTGGTTATTGCTGCTATAAACATTGGGGTGCACATACCCCTTTGGATCAATACATTTGAGTCTTTGGGGTAAATACCCAGTAGTGCAATTGCTGAGTCATAGGGTAGCTCTACTTTCAACTTTTTGAGGAACCTCCATACTGTTTTTCAGAGTGTCGCACCAGCTTGCATTCCTACCAACAGTGTAAGAGGGTTCCCGCTATTGGCATTTTGACAAGGATTACATTAAATGTGTAGATTGCTTTGGGTAGATATTTTAACAATATTTGTTCTTCCAACTCATGACCATGGGATATCTTTCCCTTTCTTTATGTCCTTTTCAATTTCTTTCTTCAGTGTTTTATGGTTTTCAGAGTACAGGTCTTTTACCTATCTATTTAGGTTTATTCCTAGGTATTTTATTGGTTTGGGTGCAATTGTAAATGGGGTTGATTCCTTAAATTCTCTTTCTGCTTCTTTTTTATTGGTGTATAACAATGCAACAGATCTCTATATGTTCATTTTGTATCCTGTGACTTTATTGAATTCATTTATCAATTCTAGCAGTTTTGGTGGAGTCTTTCAGATTTTCTATATATAGTATCATGTCATCTACAAATAGTGAAAGTTTTACTTCTTTGCGGATGTGGGTGCATTTTATTTCTTTTTGTTGTCTGACTGCTGAGGCTAGAACTTCCAGTACTATGTTAAATAAAAGTGGTGAGAGTGAATATTTCTGTCTTGTTTCTGACTGTAGAGGAAAAACTCTCAGTTTTTCCCCATTGAGGATGGTATCAGCTGTGGGGTTTTCATATGTGGCCTTTATTATGTTGAAGTATGTTCCCTATAACCCAAATTTGTTGAGAGTTTTATCATGAATGAGTGTTATACTTTGTCGATTACTTTTACTGCATCTATTGAGAGGAATTTTTAAAAGAGTTTATTTATTTGAGAGAGAGAGTGAGAGAGCATGAGTAGGGGGAGAGGCAGAGGGAGAATCATACTCCAGCTGAGTGGGGATCCAGATGCAGGGCTCAATCCTGGGACTCTGGGATCGTGAGCTGAGCCAAAGGCAGACACTTAACTGACTGAGCCACACAGGCACCCCTATGGAGAGGATTACATGGTTCTTTTCCTTTCTTTTATTAATGTGGTGTGTCACACTGATTGATTTGTGAATATTGAACCTCCTCTGCAACCCAGGAATAAATTCCATTTGATCATGGTGAATAATTTTTTAAATGTATTGTTCAATTCAGTTTGCTAGTATTTTATTGAGAATTTTTGCATCTATGTTCAGGGATATTGGCCTGTAATTCTCTTATTTTAGTGGTGTCTTTGGTTTTGGTATCAAGCTAATCCTGGCCTCATAGGATGCATGTGGAAGTTTTCCTCCCTTTTCTAATTTTTGGAATAGTTTGAAAAGAATAGGTGTCCATTCTTCTTTAAATGTTTGGTAGAATTCGCCTATGAAGCCATCTGGTCCTGGACTCTTATTTGTTGGGAGATTTTTGATTACTGACTCAATTTCTTTACTGGTTATGGGTCTGTTCAAGTTTTCAAATAGAAAACTTCCTGTTTCAATTTTGGTAATTTATGTTTCTAGGAATTTATCCATTTCTTCCAGATTGTCCAGTTTGTTGGCATATAGTTTTTCATAATATTCTCTTAGAGAAGTTTACATTTCTGTGATGTTGGTTTTATTTCTCCTCTTTCATTTGGGATTTTATTTACTTGGGTCCTTTGATAAGTCTGCTTAGAGGTTTATCAATTTTATTTTATTTTATTTTATTTTATTTTCAAAGAACCAGTTCTGGTTTCATTGATCTGCTCTAATCATTATTATTTCCTTCTTTCTGCTGTCTTTAGGCTTCATTTTTTGTTCTTTTTCTAGCTCCTTTAGGTATAAAGTTAGGTTGTTTATTTGAGATTTTTCCTGCATCTTGAGGCAGGCCTGTATTGCTATATAATTCCCTCTTAGGAACACTTTTGCTGCATCCCAAAGGTTTTGGACAATCATGTTTTCATTTTCATTTGTTTCCATGTATTTTTTTTTAATTTCTTCTTTGATTTCTTGGTTGACCCACTCATTGTTTAGTAGCATGTTGTTTAACCTTCATGTATTTGTGGTCTTCCTAGATTTTTTCTTGTGATTGATTTCTAGTTTCATAGTGCTGTGGTCAGAAAAGGTGCATGGTATGACTTCAATCTTTTTGAATTGGTTGAGGCCTGATTTGCTACCTACTATGTAATTTATTCTGGAGAATATTCCATGTGCACTTGAAAAAAATGTATACTCTGCTGTTTTAGTATGCAATATTCCAAATATATCTGTTAAGTCCATTTGGCCCAGTTTGACTCAAAGCATTGCTTCCTTGTTTATTTTCTGTTTATGTGATGTAAGTGGGGGCTAAAGTCCCCTATTATTATTGTATTATAATCAATTAGTTCCTTTATGTTTTTTATCATTCTCTATATTTGGGTGATCCCATATGTGTGCATACATATTTATGATTGTTTGATCTTCATGTTGGATTGTCCCCTTCATTATGACATAATGCCCTTCTTTTTTTTTTTTTTAAGAGAGAGTGGGAAGGGGCAGAGGGAGAGAGAGAATTTGAGCAGGCTCCACACCTAATGCAGAGCCTGATGTGGGGCTCAATTTCACGACCCTGAGATCATAACCTGAACCAAAATCAAGAGTTGGACACTTAACTGACTGAGCCACCCAGGAGCCCAGTATAATGTCCTTCTTTGTCTCTTGTTACAGTCTTTGTTTTTAAGTCTAGTTTTTTCAATATAGGTATTGTTACTCCAGCTTTTTTTTTTTTTTTTTTGACATCGATTTGCATGAAAATATTTCTCTACCCCCTCACTTTCAATTTCAGGAGTCTTTAGGTCTAAAATAAGTCTCTTGTAGGTAGCATATAGATGAGTTTTTTGTTTTAATCCATTCTGGCACCCTATGTCTTTTAATTGGAGTATTTAGTCCATTTACATTCAAAATGATTATTTTTTTAAAAAGATTTTATTTATTCATTTGACAGAGAGAGACATAGCGAGAGAGGGAACACAAGCAGGGGGAGAAGCAGGCTTCCAGCGGAGCAGGGAGCCCGATGTGGGGCTCAATCCCAGAACTCCGGGACCATGACCTGAGCTGAAGGCAGACACCCAACAATTGAGCCACGCAGGTGCCCCCAAAATGATTATTAATAGATATGCATTTATTGCCATTTTATTACTTGTTTCATCATTGTTCCTGGGGATTTTCTCTAATCCTTTCTTGTATACTTTCAGTAATGGGGAGCTCTTTAACTGTAAAGCCATCCCATTCTCTTTTAAGACTTAGAACATCTCTTTAGGTTATCAAATACAGTCTTCTAAAGAGCTGAAATTTGTCTCTCTCCCACCGATGGTCACAATTCTTTCCTAGAGTCTACTACAATTAAGCCAATCTCTCTTCCACATGACAATCTTTTAGCTTTTGAAGATAAAAATCTGATTCCCACCTAAGTCTCTTGCCTCTTCCTGCAGGTTAATCCTGTATACTTTCACAAATAGTTGTGGTCATAGTCATAGCAATAATAGAATGCTGAGAAAGTTGATACAGTAGGTATGGAAAGAAGTGTTCAGAGACCAGCTAATCCAGCCCTCTCAATATTAATGTAATGGAACCAAGGCTCAGGAAGACTTCTGATCAGATCTAGTGAACTTAGTCTTCTGTTGCTTCCTTATCCTGTTCTCTTTTTTCCCAGTTCCCCAGTTCCACTAAACTGGAATTCAGCAAATGATCTATCAGTTATTTGACATGATAGTGTTCATTGACTCATAATTATGTTTGTGCTCCTACAGGATTTAAATCACATGAACAAACACAGAAAAATTTAAGCTCACCTTCTCACAGATGCAGACACTAAGAACAAGAGAGGGAAGGGCAATAGACGAGATGATTGAGTCAGCACTAGAACTCCTATCTTATGACTGCTACCTAATCCAGGGCTCTTTTCTCTGCCTTCAGGTTCTCAAGTATGCCATCCCATAACTATGGACTCTGTCTCATTTCCATACCTTATTTCTCCCTCCCTGAAAATGGAGAAGGATTTGCTGGTGGGCATTATATAATCTTCTTTGGCACAGTATAGTGCTTCAATAAATGCAATTTGAATGAATAAATGGCTAAATGAATGCTTGTTCATAGCCATATAATTTTGGAATATTTAAGCCAGAAAGTTCCTGAGAGATATCTGATCAATCCACTCATTTCTTTGGTAGAAATAACTGAAGCTCCCAAATTGTGTTTTTTCACAGCTGGGAGTTGGAACAGTAACTTCTGAATCCTATTTTCTCCCTAACTTGCAGTATAATCTTGGGTGAGCATTTCTCCTTTCTGGGGCTCTTTCTTATCTATACAACGAGGGGATTGGATTCAATCTTCTAAGGGCCCTTCTAACTCAAATATCTTGTGATATTCATCACTATCATTGTATACAATTAAGCTATTTTTCACTTTTATATTTCAAACTGCAGACAGGGTATAAAAATAATCAAATATGTAGGAAATCATCTCTATCATTAACCCCTAAAAGTGTACCTGATATGAAAAGTGTACCTGATATGAAAAGGGGTTTCTTTGAGGCATCTTGTGTCTAATAAAAATACTTATAATAGTAACTGAAACAATGGTAATAGCAACTGGAAGTAGCATCCCAGTCTTTTCTCTGATTTGTCTCTGCAAACAAAGTCCCTGCATAGGATCCACTTTTGGAAGGATGCATAGAAGGGCAGAAATATTGGAAAATTAGGATGAGGTCTGGGAAAATTTCAAACACATTATCTCCCTTTTGTCTTGAATGTGAAGGCTACATAACTTGCCAAACTTCCATTATACATGTATCCACTATATGCCAGGCACTATTTGTGTAATACTGACAGAGCAATGAACAAGATAGACAAAGTCCCTATCTTTGTGGTACTTACATTCCAGTGGGGGATAACTGACAATAAATAAGAAAGCAGATAAACAAAATAATATTTCACCATGACAAGTGCTATGAAGAAAATACAATTGATTGAAGTGATAAGGAGAGAGACTAGGGTTATTATAACTCTTTAGATTGGATGAACTAAGCCTGTCTGGGAATGTGATCTTTGAGTTGAAACCTAATTGATGAGAAGGAAACAATCAAGTAAAAATCGAAGGTGCAGAGAGTCATACTAGGCAGAAAGAAGAGCAAGTGTAAAGGTCCTGAGATAGGAACAAGTTTGAAGTGTTCAAGAAACACAGAGACAGTCTTCCAGCATAGGGACAGAATGTGATAAACAAAGAGAAAAGTGGCTTTATGTAATTCTTCTCATTATCAAATGGTAAAAATAATCATAATAGCAGGCCCTTACCACTGTAGAGCATCTTAGAATCCTCCAAGTATACTTTCTTAATCATTACTTTATATGATGTTAAGAGCAACTTTTTCAGGCATATAAAGTTATCCCCATTTCACGGACAAGGCAAGTGAGACTTTTTCAGGCATATAAAGTTATCCCCATTTCACGGACAAGGCAAGTGAGACTCAAAAATATGAAAGCGATATGCACTTGTTTGCACCATCAGGATTTACCAAAACATGGGAAATTTTTGTTTTGTTTGTTTTATTTTGCCTTATAGCCTCATATTCTTTTTCACTATAGCCTGCTATATTCCTCCCCCCCAGCAGCATGTAATGTTGCAACATTTTCCCCCTAAACCCAGCCAATTAAAAGGCATGTGGGGCTGGGAGCTTGAAGGGATCAGTAAGGCAAAAAGCATAGCCAGGTATTTCTGCACTGGTTAAGTGGGCTTTTTGTGTATGTTAGGGCATTCAACCCATATTGATCTTGGTGGTCCTTATTGCTGCAGGTAGGACATGGGTCATCAAGACAGGTGAGAGAGGTTAGATGAAAATAAGACGTGGTTATGGATTCAGGCAGCAACCTGAGTGCTGTCCAGAGAGGGCAGTGTGCTTGGCAGTCTCTCAGAAGCATAAGATTTCAAATAACTTTAGAAACATAATTCATATTCTTTGCTCGAGAGATCACCAAACAGCCATCTACCCATCATCTTCCCTTAGCTGGTAAATGGATATTTAAGCAAGTTATTATTTTTTATTTCTGTATTTTATTTTATTTTTTATTATTTTATTGTAATCCCAGTGTAGTTAACATACAGTGTTATATTAGTTTCAGGTGTACAATATAGTGATTCAACAATTCCATATATTATTCAGTGCTCATCAAGATAAGTGTACTCTTGTGGCACCTGGGTGGCTCATTGTTTAAGCATCAGACTCTTGGTTTTGGCTTGGGTCAAGATCTCAGTGTCATGAGATTGAGTCCTGCATAGGGCTCTGTGTTTAGTGGGGAGTTTGCTTGAAAATTCTTTCCCTCTGTCCCTCTCCCCTCTCTCAAATAAATAAATAAATAACTTAAAAAAAAGATAAATGTACTCTTAATCCCTCTTACTATTTCACCCATCCCCCCACCCACCTCCTCTCTGGCAACCATATGTTTGTTCTCTATTTAAGACTCTGTTTTTTGGTTTGTCTCTTATTTTTCCTTTGTTCATTTGTTTTGTTTCTTAAATTCCACATAAGAGTGAAATCATGTGGTATTTCTCTTTCTCTGGCTGACTTATTTCATTTAGCATTATACTCTCTACCTCCATCCATGTTGTTGCAAAAGGCAAGATTTCACTCCTTTTTATAGCTGAATAATACTGATAAATGAATTCAATAAGGTCACAGGCTCCAAATCAATGTACAGAAATCCATTGCATTTCTATATACTAATAATGAAGCAGCAGAAAGAGAAATTAAGAAAACAATCCCATTTACAATTGCACCAAAATAATAAAATACCCAGGAATAAACTTAAGCAAGGAGGTGAAAGACCTGTACTCTGAAAATTATAAAACACTGATGAAAGGAATTGAAGAGGACACAAATAGAAAGACATTCCATGCTCATGGATTGGAAGAACAAATATTGTTAAAATGTCCATAGTACCCAAAGCAATCTACATACTTAATGCAATCCCTATCAAAATACCAACATCATTTTTCACAGAACTACAACAAACAATCCTAAAATTTGTATGTTTTTGTAATTTAAATAGGCAATGTTTACCAAACTTATATTGGGAACAGTTTCCCTCCCTATCTCACATTGTTAATCATCTCTTTGTTTAGTGAAAATAACAGTCTATGCTGCCAGGAGGCCAAGGATTTTGGTACCAAGTCTTCTCCTAGCTCCCCATATAAGCTCGGACAAGTCACTGAGCATTCTGTCTCAGTTTCCTTAGCAGTAAAGTAGGCATAATAATTTATGTCTTCCTTGCCTCATAGGATGGCTGTGAGGCTCATGTATGTTTCTATATAGAAAAAAAAAACACAATTTTTAATGATCCGGCATTATTATTGTTGTGCATTCAGACCATTGCTCAGCATCTGTCTGATTTTTGTACTCTCTTTCTCAGATGTTCAGCTCTCTGCCATGAGCATTTCAACTTTTTTAATTCAGAAATTCTTTTTTTTTTTTTTCAGAAATTATTTTCTAAGTAACCATTGGGAGATACTGATAATGGAGATGGCTCTGCCTTGGACTGAACTCAACTCTTCGCACCTGGGATCCAAATGAAGGACAGTAAAAGAAAGATTACTAGCAGACAAAGACAGTGATTAATTTCTTCTTTCCACTCCCATTTTACCTCAGGGAACTCGCCTTGCACTAGACATTTGCAACTCAAAGTTTGGTTCCTAGACTAGAAGGACCCACATTACCTGGGGCTTCATTGTAAAAGCAAAACCTCAGGTCCCACTACAGAGTTGCTGAATCAGAATCTGCATTTTAAAAAGATTCCCAGGTTACTGATATGCACATAAATTTTGAGAAGCACTTCAATAGCTCCCAAGTTTAAATGTGGCATTTGTGGTTTTTAAATGCTTGTTCTAATTGGAATAAATGGGAAGGCAATTAGCCTTGCAAATAGTTGTTGTCCCACTGTTTTTTTAAACAGCCACAAATAAGAATCAGCTGGCAAGCTTTAGCTACTATTGATGTCTGAGTCCAAACTCCAACGGGTTTTATATAATTGGCCTCTGGGTATTGAGGATTTTTGAAAAGCTCTTCAAGTAATTCTAGCATGCAGCAAAGTTTGAGAACCCATTGCAATGTTTGAGACCCACTGTCTGAAAGTGGTCCATATGAGTATAAAAAATACTTGTTTTAGTTAGAATAGTTAGAATGATTTCATTAAAATTAGGAAAAAACATTACAGAATCATTAAGAACCAAAAATGCATAGAGAAAATTCTGAATTTAAAGTAAAAGTGCCAGAAAGAGCACTTGTTAAATGCAAAATATTTAAAATCTCAAGGGCAAAAAGGGTCTTTCCATTGTTACTTAGTTCCTACCCATCCCCCACATGCATATTTGAAAGTTAGGAGTTAGTCCCTGGCCTAGAAAGGATAGTGTAAATTAAGCAGAATTTTTAAAAAGATTTTATTTATTTATTTGACAGAGAGAGATACAGTGAGAGATGGTACACAAGCAGGGGAAGTGAGGGAGGGAGAAGCAGGTTTCCTGCAGAGCAGGCAGCCCAATATGGGACTCAATCCCAGGACCCTGGGATCATGACCTGAGCCAAAGGCAGATGCTTAATGACTGAGCCACCCAGGTGTCCCAAGCAGAATTAATTACCTATGTGATTTACTGCTTGGGCCATTTTAATAGTCATAATAAAGCCATTCTACACCATTAGTTAAACTGGTACATGGAGGCTCCTCTTCTGTGGTGCATAATGAACATTTTACCACCTCCCTTCAGTAGCCATGCCCACCCACACTGGACTCAGTGTGAGCTCAGCCAGCAGCAAATGTATGTCCATTTATCACTTACGTTGGCTAATTTTTTTCATGCTGGTTCTACAATAGAGTCTTAGTTCTTGGAGGGCAGGGCCTGGGTGTTGCTCATTTTTATACTGCTGCTTCTCTGTAATCCCTCTATTCTTGGCACATGCCCTGTATGAGAAAAATGTTCAATGTTTATCAAACTATATTCAATTGAAATAGAAAGTAAACATAAAACATTCCATTGTGCTGAATTAGTCCCCAAGGACTTCTTGGGAGGAATGCAGGCTGGCAAAATCTGTTCTTTTTTTTTTTTTTTTTAATTTGAAAAATACATTCTTGGGATGCCTGGGGGTTCTATTCACCAACCTGATCATAGTCTTTTTTTTTCTTTTTCCTTCTTCCCCCCCACCCCATTTTGGATCTCTTCTGATTTGTTTAG
This sequence comes from Mirounga leonina, assembly GCF_011800145.1. Lineage (NCBI taxonomy): Eukaryota > Metazoa > Chordata > Mammalia > Carnivora > Phocidae > Mirounga > Mirounga leonina. The sequence continues at coordinate 1,593,170 of NW_023270096.1, read as the reverse complement.
TGTATACTTTTCTGGGGTCATGGTTAACCTTTTAGCATTTTGTTCTCTCATTCATCTATTTTCCTCTGGACAAAATGACAAGATGGACAAAATCACCTCAAAAAAAAAGAACAAGAGGCAGTACTAACTGCCAGGGACCTAATCACTACAGACATTAGTAAGATGTCAGAACTGGAGTTCAGAATGATGACTATAAAGATACTAGCTAGACTTGAAAAATGCATAGAAGATACTAGAGAATCCCTTTCTGGAGAAATAAAAGAACTAAAATCTAACCAAGTTGAAATCAAAAAGACTATTTATGAGGTGCAAACAAAAAATGGAGGCTCTAACTGCTAGGTTAAATGAGGCAGAAGAGAGAATTAGTGATATAGAAAACCAAATGATGGAGAATAAAGAAGCTGAGAAAAAGAGAGATAAACAGCTACTGGATCACAAGAGGAGAATGTGAGAGTTAAGTGATACCATAAAGCAAAATAGCATTAGAATAATTGGGATCCCAGAAGAAGAAAGAGAGAGAGGGACAGAAGGTATATTGTAGCAAACTATAGCAGAGAACTTCTCTAATTTGGGGAAGAAAACAGCCATTAAAATCCAGGAGACACAGAGAACTCCCCTCAATATCAATAAAAATAAGTCAACACCCTGACATCTAATACTAAAACTTACAAGTCTCAGAGACAAAGAGAAAATCCTGAAAGCAGCTCGGGACAAGAGGTCTGTAACCTACAATGGTAGAAACATTAGATTGGCAACAGACCTGGCAGGCCAGAAAGGACTGGCATGATATATTCAGAGCACTAAATGAGAAAAATATGCAGCCAAGAATATCCAGCTAGGCTATCATTGAAAATAGGAGAGATAAAAAACTTCCAAGACAAACAAAAACTAAAAGAATTTGCAAACACCAAACCAGTCCTACAAGAAATATTGAAAGGGGTCCTCTAAGCAAAGAAAGAGCCTAAAAGTAACATAGACCAGGAAGGAACAGAATTAATATACAGTAACAGTCACCTTACAGGCAATACAATGGCACTAAATTCATATCTTTCAATAGTTACCTTGAATGTAAATGGGATAAATGCCCTAATCAAAATACACAGGGCATCAGGTTGGATAAAAAAAACAAGACCCATCAATATGTTGTCTGCAAGAGACTCATTTTACACCCAAAGACACCTCCAGATTGAAAGTGAGGGGGTGGAAACCCTTTATCATGTTAATGGACATCAAAAGAAAGCTGGGGTAGCAATCCTTATTATCAGACAAATTAGATTTTAAAACAAAGACTATACTAAGAGATGAGTAAGGACACTGTATCATACTTAAAGGGTCTATCCAACAAGAAGATCTAACAATTTTAAATATCTATTCCCCTAACATGGGAGCAGCCAATTATATAAGCCCATTAATAACAAAATCAAAGAAACGCATCGACAAATAATACAATAATAGTAGTGGACTTTGACACCCCCCTCACTGAAATGGACAGATCATCTAAGCAAAAGATCAACAAGGGAATAAAGGCATTAAATGACACACTGGACCAGATGGACTTCACAGATATATTCAGAATATTCCATCCCATTCTTCTTTAGTGCACATGGAACATTCTCTGGAATAGATCTCATCCTGGGTCACAAATCAGGTCTCAACTGGTACCAAAAGATTGGGATTATTCCCTGCATATTTTCAGACCACAATGTTTTGAAACTAGAACTCAATCACAAGGGGAAAGTTGGAAAGAACTCAAATACATGGAGGCTAAAGAGCATCCTACTAAAGAATGAATGGGTCAACCAGGAAATTAAAGAAGAATTTTAAAAAATCATGGAAACAAATGAAAATGAAAAGGCAAGTGTTCCAAATCTTTGGGATGCAGCAAAGGCATCCTAAGAGGAAAGTATATAGCAATACAAGCCTTTCTCAAGAAACAAGAAAAATTTCAAATACAGAACCTAACTCTACACCTAAAGGAGCTGGAGAAAGAACAGCAAATAAAGCCTAAACCCAGCAGGAGAAGAGAAATGGTAAGATCAGAGCAGAAATCAATGAAATATAAATGAAAAGAACAGTAGAACAGTTAAACAAAACTAGGAGCTGGTTCTTTGAAAGAATTAACAAGATTGATAAACCCCTGGCCAGACTTATCAAAAAGAAAAGAGAAAGGACCAAAATAAATAAAATCATGAATGAAAGAGGAGAGATCACAACCAACACCAAAGAAATACAAACAATTATAAGAACGTATTATGAGCGGGCTGCCTGGGTGGCTCAGTTGGTTGGGCAACTGCCTTCGGCTCAGGTCATGATCTCAGGGTCCTGGGATCGAGCCCCACATCGGGCTCCCTGCTCGGCGGGAGGCCTGCTTCTCCCTCTCCCACTCCCCCTGCTTGTGTTCCCTCTCTCGCTGTCTCTCTCTCTGTCAAATAAATAAAATCTTAAAAAAAAAAAAAGAACGTATTATGAGCAACTCTATGCCAGCAAATTAGATAACCTGGAAGAAATGGATGCATTCCTAGAGATGTATCAACTACCAAAACTGAACCAGGAAGAAATAGAAAACCTGAACAGACCATAACCACTAAGGAAATTGAAGCAGTCATCAAAAATCTCCCAACAAACAAAAGCCCAGAGCCAGATGGCTTCCCAAGGGAATTCTACCAAACATTTAAAGAAGAATGAATACCTATTCTTCTGAAACTGTTCCAAAAAATAGAAATGGAAGGAAAACGTACAAACTCATTTTATGAGGCCAGCATTACCTTGATACCAAAACCACACAAAGACCCCAGCAAAAAGGAGAATTACAGACCAATATCCGTGATGAACATGAGTGCAAAAATTCTCACCAAAATACTAGCCAATAGAATCCAGCAGTACATTAAAAGGATTATTCACCACGAAGAAGTGGGATTTATTCCTGGGCTGCAAGTTCAGTTCAACATGCACAAATCAAATACTGTGATACAATATGTTAATAAAAGAAAGAACAAGAACCATATGATCCTCTCAATAGATGCAGAAAAAGCATTTGACAAAATACAGCATCCTTTCTTGATTAAAACTCTTCACAGTGTAGGGATAGAGGGTAAATACCTCAATATCATAAAAGCCATCTATGAAAAACCCACAGCAAATATCATTCTCAATGGGGGAAAAACAGAGCTTTTTCCCTAAGGTTGGGAACACAGCAGGGATGTCCACTATCATCACTGCTATTCAACATAGTAGTAGAAGTCCTAGCCACAGCAGTCAGACAACAGAAAGAAATAAAAGACATCTGAATTGGCAAAGAAGAAGTGAAACTCTCACCTTATCCAGATGATACGATACTTTATGTGGAAAACCCAAAAGACTCCACTCCAAAACTGCTAGAACCCATACAGGAACTCAGTAAAGTGGTATTATATAACATTAATGCACAGTAATCAGTTGCATTTCTATACACTAACAATGTGACAGAAGAAAAGAAATTAAGGAGTTGATCCCATTGACAATTGCACCCAAAACCGTAAGATACCTAGGAATAAATCTAACCAAAGAGGCAAAGAATCTGTACTCAGAAAACTATAGAATACTCATGAAAGAAATTGAGGAGGGCACAAAGAAATGGAAAAACATCCCATGCTCCTGCACTGGAAGAACAAATATTGTGAAAATGTCTAGGCTACCTAGAGCAATCTACATATTTAATGCAACCCCTATTAAAATACCATCAACTTTTTTCAAAGAAATGGAACAAATAATCCTAAAATTTTTATGGAACCAGAAAAAACCCCACATAGCCAGAGGAAGGTTGAAAAAGAAAAGGAAACCTGGTGGCATCACAATTCTGGACTTCAAGCTCTATTACAAAGCTGTAATCATCAAGACAGTATGGTGCTGGCACAAAAACAGACACCTAGATCAATGGAACAGAATAGAGAGCCCAGAGATGGACCTTCAACTCTATGGTCAACTAATCTTCGACAAAGCAGGAAAGAATGTCCAATGGAAAAAAGACAGTCTCTTCAACAAATGGTGTTGGGAAAATTGGACAGCCACATGCAGAAGAATGAAACTGGGCCATTTCCTTACACCACACACAAAAATAGACTCCAAATGGTTGAAAGACCTCAATGTGAGACAGGAGTCCATCAAAATCCTAGAGGAGAACACAGACAGCAACCTCTTCGATCTCAGCTGCAGCAACTTCTTCCTAGAAACATCGCCAAAGGCAAGGGAAGCACGGGGAAAAATGAACTATTGGGACTTCATCAAGATAAAAAAGTTTTGCACAGCAAAAGAAACAGTCAACAAAACCAGAAGACAACAGACAGAATGGGAGAAGATATTTGCAAATGACATATCAGAGAAAAGGCTAGTATCCAAAATCTATAAGGAACTTATCAAACTCAACATCCAAAGAACAAACAATACAATCAAGAAATGGGCAGAAGTCATGAACAGACACTTCTGCAAAGAATACATCCAAATGACCAACAGACACATGAAAAAGTGCTCAACATCACTCGGCATCAGGGAAATTCAAATCAAAACCTCAATGAGATACCACCTCACACCAGTCAGAATGGCTAAAATTGAGTCAGGAAACAACAGATGTTGGCGGAGATGCAGAGAAAGGGGAACCCTCCTACACTGTTGTTGGGAATGCAAGCTGGTGCAGCCACTCTGAGTATGGAGGTTCCTCAAAAAGTTGAAAATATCTCCCTCTCCCATTCCCCCTGCTTGTATTCCCTCTCTCGCTGTGTCTCTCTCTGTCAAATAAATAAATAAAATCTTAAAAAAAAAAAAAAGTTGAAAATAGAGTTACCCTATGACCCAGCAATTGCACTACTGGGTATTTACCCCAAAGATAGAAATGTTGTGATCTGAAGGGGCATATGCACCCCAATGTTTATAACAGCAATGTCCACAATAGCACAACTATGGAAAGAGCCTAGATGTCGATCAACAGATGAATGGATAAAGAAGATGTGATATATACCTATATACCTATATATATATAGGAATATTATGCAGCCATCAAAAAATGAAAGCTTGCCATTTGCAATGACATGGATCAAACTAGAGGGTATTATGCTAAGCAAAATAAGTCAATCAGACAAAGAGAAGTGTCCTCACTGATATGAGGAATTTGAGAAACAAGACAGAGGATCATAGGGGAAGGGAGGGGAAAATGAAACAAGACGAAACCAGAGAGGGAGACAAACCATAAGAGACTCTTAATTTCAGGAAACAAACTGAGGATTGCTGGAGGGGAGGGGGGGTGGGAGGGATAGGGTGGCTGGGTGATAGATATTGGGGAGGGTATATACTATGGTGAGCAATGTAAATTGTGTAAGACTGATGAATCACAGACCTGTACCCCTGAAATAAATAATACATTATATATTAACTAAAAAAAATTAAAAATAAATAAATAAGTAAATAAGTAAATAAATAAGTAAATAAATATAAATAAATAAATAAATAAATAAATAAATAAATAAATAAATAAATAAAACATGTCTTAAAAAAAGGAGTACACCTATCCTAATGAACACTGAATAATGATACAGAATTTTTTGGCAGGAGGAAAAGTAGGACTTTTTTTAGTCAAGGATGTCAAGGAAGTTTTCCCTGAGAGTGGCACATATTATGATCCCAAAAAAGAGCAAAGGTAAGGAAGATATGTATGGGAGAGAGTTTTTCCAGATGGAAAAGCATGTGCAGAGGCCTTGTTGCAGGAAAGAACACAATCGATTTAAGAAACTGAAATAAAGACAATGAGGTTGTAATTAACTAAGTGAGGGAAAATATGGTGAAAATGGAGCTGGAGAAATGGGTCAGGCCATACCACTCAGAGCCTGTAGCAATTTGTTAAGATTTTGGTCTTCATTCTAAGAGTAATAGGAAGAAAGCATTAAAGTGTTATTAGGAAAAGACGAGGTTGTGTGAAATGATCAAATTCATGTTTTGGGAAGGCCACTTTGGCTGCAGTGTGAGAACATGTGGAGTATGAATTCAGAAATAACTAGTAGAAGGTCCTTCTATTAATTAAAGTAAGAGATTAAGGTTGTGCCAGTGCAATTGGAAATAATATTATTCAAAATAGTAACAACATATTTAAGAGATATTTAGGAGTTAGGTATCACTGACAGGATATGGTGATAGATTATATGCGGGTAAGGGAGAGAAAAATCTCGAGAATAATTTTCAGGTCTCTAGATAGATGGTGGATCCATTCACTGAACAAAACTCTAGAAAAGAAACAGATTTAGAGAGCAATAACATGTTGAGCAATATTGAGATGGTGGTGCTTTGGGGCTTTGAGTGGAAAAGCCAAGTAGACAGTTGAATATAGATGTCTGCTGTTCATAAGAATAACTTGGCTAGAGTTTTAATTCTGGGAATTTCAATATATGCATGATCATTAAAGCCAAGAGTTTGGATAAGATCACCTACACAGAGAGTAGATATAGAGGGAACAGATAATAAAATACAATGGAAGGGCCTGAGACTCACTATGGACTCAGGGGCACTTTGTCTCTGTCTTTAGAAGAAGCATATGGATTCTGTGGGGTCCTAGTGTGGCAGCTAAGGGAGTGCTATCCAATATGCTGAGCTCCTAAGATGGACTTGGATACCTTGGGAGATGGTACATGAGGTCTGTACATAAAGGCTAGATGGTTTTCCACCAGAGATGCTACACAAAGTCTTCAAGCCTCAAACAAGGGAGAGATGGCATGGGATGCTCTCTAAACTGCCGCTAGATCTTTTTGTTTTTGTTTTTTGTAGTTTCAAGTTTTTACTTAAATTCCAGGTAGTTAACATATAGTAGAATATTAGTTTCAGGTGTAGAATTTAGTGATTCATCACTTTAATACAACACCCAGTGCTCATCACAAGTGTCCTCCTTAATACCCATTTAACAAATTCCCCTGCACACCTCCCCTCCAGGAACCCTCAGTGTGTTCTCTATAAGTAAGAGTCTGTTTTATGGTTTGCCTCTCTTTTTCCCCCTTGTTTAATCTGTTTTGTTTCTTAAATTCCACATATGAGTGAAATCATATGGTATTTGTCTTTCTTTCACTGACTTATTTCACTTAGCATAATATACTGTAACCCCATTCATCCTGTTGCAAATGGCAAGACTTCATTCTTTTTTTTATATAAAGATTTTTTATTTATTTATTTGAGAGAGAGACACACAGCGAGAGAGGGAACACAAGCAGGGGGAGTGGGAGAGGGAGAAGCAGGCTTCCCGCGGAGCAGGGAGCCAGATGCGGGGCTCAATCCCAGGACCCTGGGATCACGACCCGAGCTGAAGGCAGACGCCCAACGACTGAGCCACCCAGGCACCCCTCATTCTTTTTTTTATAGCTGAGTAGTAACATATTATATGTATTATATATATATATATATCTTTTCATGTGTCTGTTAGTTAGCTGTATAGCTGTATGTCTTCTTTGGAAAAATGTTTATTCATGTCTTCTGCCCAGTTCTTAACTGGGTTATTTGTTTTGGCAGTATTGAGTTTGGTAATTTCTTTATACATTTCGGACACTAACACTTTATCAGATATGTCACTTGTAAATATCTTCTCCCATCCTGAAGCCTTTAAAAAAAAAAAGATTTATTTATTTATCTGAGAGAGAGAGAGAGAGAGAAGGAGCACATATGGGTGCAGGGTGGAGGGGCAGAGGGAGAGGTGGTGAGAATATAAGCAGACTCTGTGCTGAACACAGAGCCCACCATGGGGCTCCATCTTATGACCCCAAGATCACAACCTGAGCAGAAAAAAACGGGAGTCAGGTGCTCAACCCAGGCACCCCTGAAGGTTGCCTTTTAGTATTGTTGATTGTTTCCTTCACTGTGCAGAACTTTTATCTTGATGAAGTCCAATAATTCATTTTTGCTTTTTTTCCCCTTGTTTCAGTAGATGTGTCTGGTAAGTTGCTACAACTGAGGTCAAAGAGGTTGCTGCCTCTGATCTCTAGGATTTTGATGGTTTCCTGTCTCATATTTAGGTCTTTCATCTATTTTGAATTTATTTTTGTGTATGCTGTAAGAAAGTGGTACAGTTTCATTCTTTTGCATGTTGCTGTCCACTTTTCCCAACACCATTTGTTGAAGAGATTGTCTTTTTTTTCCATTGGATTTTCTTTCCTGCTTTATGGAATATTAGCTGTGGGTCCATTTCTGGGTTTTCTATTCTATTCCATTGATCTGTGTGTCTGTTTTTATGCAAGTACCATACTGTCTTTATCACTACAGCTTTGTAATATAGCATGAAGAACAGAATTGTGATGCCTCCAGGTTTGGTTTTCTTTTTAAAGATTGTTTTGGCTATTTGGGGTCTTTTGTGGCTCCATACAAATTTTAGAATTATTTGTTCTAGCTCTGTGGAAAATGCTGGTGGAATTTTGATAGGGATTGTATTAAATGTGTAGATTGCTTTGGATACTACAGAAATTTTAACAATATTTGTTTAATAAGCATAGAATGTTTTTCTATTTATTTGTGTCATCTTTAATTTCTTTCATAAGTGATCTATAGTTTTCAGAGTATAGATCCTTTACCTCTTTGGTAAGGTTTATTCCTAGGTATCTTATGATTTTTGACACAATTGTAAAGGGATCAATTCCTTGATTTCTCTTTCTGCTACTTTATTATTGGTGTATAGAAATAAAACTGATTTGTGTACTTTGATTGTGAATCCTGCAACTTTACTGAATCTGTATATCGGTTCTAGCAATTTTCTGGTGGGGTCTTTCAGGTTTTCAACAGAGTATCAATTTGTCTGCAAAGAGTGAATATTTGACTTCTTCCTTGCTGATTTGGATGCCATTTATTTCTTTTTGTGGTCTGCTTGCTGAGGCTAGGACTTACAGGTATATGTTAAATAACAGTGGTGAGAGTGGACATCCCTGTCTTGTTCCTGACCCTAGAGGAAAAGCTCTCAATTTTCCCCCATTGAGTGTTACATTAGCTGTGGGTCTTTCATATATGGCCTTTATTATGTGGAAGTAGAATGGGTTTGGAAGTTTTTGTTCTGTTTCTCTTTTTTGCAACAGTTGTAGAGGAATAGGTATTAATTCTTTAAATGTTTGGATAAAGAAGATATGGTTCGTATGCACAATGGAATATTACTCAGCCATCAGAAAGGATAAATACCTACCATTTGCATCGACATGGATGGAACTGGAGGGGATTATGCTAAGTGAAATAAGTCAAGCAGAGAAAGACAATTATCATATGGTTTCACTCATATGTGGAACATAAGGAATAGCGTGGAAGACCATAGGGGAAGGGAAGGAAAACTGAATGGGAAGAAATCAGAGAGGGAGACAAACCATGAGAGACTCTGGACTCTGGGAAACAAACTGAGGGTTATGGAAGGGAGGGGGTGTAACAGGGTGATGGGTATTAAGGAGGGTAGGTGTTGTGATGAGCACTGGGTGTTATACACAACTAATGAATCTTTGAACACTACATCAAAAACTAATGATGTACTATATGCTGGCTAACTGATAATTAATAATAATAATAAATGTTTGGTAGAATTCACCTGGGAAGCCATCTGGCCCTGGACTCTTATTTTGGGGAAAATTTTTGATTACTAATTTAATTTCCTTGCTGTTATGGGTCTGTTCAGGTTTTGTATTTCTTCCTGTTCCAGTTTTGATAGTTTGTTTTTAGGAATTTATCCATTTCTTCCAAATTGCCTAATTTGTTGGCATATAATTGCCCATAATATTATCTTATAATTGTATTCCTGTGGTGTTTGTTGTGATCTCTCCTCTTTCACTCATGACTTTACTTATTTGTGTCATTTCTCTTTTCTTTTTGTTAAGTCTGGCTAAGAGTTTCTAAGTCTTATTAATTCTTTCCAAGAACCAGCTCCTAGTTTTGTTGATCTGTTCTATTTTTTTTTTTTAATTTCTATATCATGGATTTCTTCTCTAATCTTTATTAATTCTCTTCTCCTCCTGGATATAGGCTTTATTTGCTGTTCTTTTTCCAGGTCCTTTAGGTGTAAGATTAGGTTGTGCATTTGAGAATTTTTCTTGTTTCTTGAGGAAGGTCTGTAGTGCTACATACTTCCTTCTTAGGACCACCTTTGCTGCATCCCAAAGGTTTTGAACTTTCATGTTTTCATTTTCATTTACTTTCATTTTTTAAAAAATTATTTAATTTCCTGGTGGACCCATTCATTCTTTAGTAGGGTGTCCTTTTACCTCTGTGTATTTGTGGTCCTTCCAAATTTCTTCTTGTGGTTAACTTCAAGTTTCATAGCATTGTGCTCTGAAAATATGCATAATATAATCTAAATATTTTTGTAGCAGTTAAGACCTGATTTGTGACTCAGTATGTGATCTCTTCTGGAGAATGTTCCATGTGCACTTGAAAAGAATGTGTATTCTGCTGCTTTAGGATCAAATGTTCTGAATATATCTGTTAAGTTCAACTGGTCCAGTGTGTCATTCAAAGCACTTGTTTCCTTTTTGATCTTCTGCTTCAATGATCTGTCCATTACTGTGAGTGAGATCTTAAAATCCCCTAGTATTATTGCAGTATTATCAATGAGTTTATTTAGTTTTGTTATTAATTGGTTTATTATTTGGTTGCTACCAAGTTAGGGGCAGGAATATTCCAATTGTTAGCTCTTCTTGTTGCATAAACCCTTTTATTATGATATAGTGTCTTTCTTCATCTCTTATTACAGTCTTAGGTTTAAGATCTAGTTTGTCTAATAACACTATAGTTACTCCAGCTTTATTTTGATGTCTATTAGCATAATAAAGTGTTCTCCACCCCCTTATTTTCAATCTGGAGGTGACTTGGGGTCTAAAATGAGTCTCTTGTAAGCAGAATATCAATAGGTCTTGTTTTTTTAAACTATTCTGATACCCTATGTCTTTTGATTAGAGCATTTAATCAATTTGTATTCAGAGTAATTATTGAAAGATATGAATTTAGTGCCATTGTATTACCTGTAAAGTTTCTGTCCTTGTAGATTGTCTTTGTTCCTTTGTGGCCTTTGTTACTTTTGGGCTTTCTCTTCACTCAAAGGATCTCCTTTAATATTTCTTACAGGGCTGGTTTAATGTTCACAAACTCCTTTAGTTTTTGTTTGTCCTGGACACTCTTTATCTCTCCTTCTATTCTGAATGGCAGCCTTGCTGGATAAAGTATTCTTGGTTGCATATATTCCTATTTAGCATGTTGAATATATCATGTCACTCCTTTCTGGTCTGCCAGGTCTCTGTGGACAGGTCTGCTGCCAGCCTTATTTGTCTACCCTTGTCAGTTAAGGACCTCTTGTCCTACACTGCTTTCAGGATTTTCTCTTTATCTTTGTAATTTGCAAACTTCAGTATAATACGTCAAGGTGTTGGCCTATTTTTGTTGATTTTGTAGGGGGTTCTCTGTGCCTCCTGAACTTAAATGCCTGTTTCCTTCCCTAGATTAGTGAATTTGTCAGGTATAATTTGTTCAAATAAACCTTCTGCCCCTTTCTCCCACTCCTCATCTTCTGGGACTCCTATAATATGGATGTTATTTTGCTTTATGGAATCACTGAGGTCTCTAAGTCTCCTTTTGTGATCTAAAATGTTTGTTTCCCTCTTCTTTTCAGCTTCTTTATTTTCCATCATTTTATCTTCTATATCACTGATTCGCTCTTCTGCTTTTTTCATCCTAATTTTTAAGGCTCCTCTTGGGATTGCATCTAGATAATAGCAGTTTTAGTTCCTGCCTGACTAGATTTTAGTTCTTTTATCCATATAGTAAGGGATTCTCTAGTGTCTTCTATGCTTTTTTTTCAAGCCCAGCTAGTATATTTATAATCATTGTTTTAAATTCTAGTTCAAACATCTTACTTATATCGATATTAATTAATTCCTCATCAATAAGTACTACATCCGGGGTGCCTGGGTGGCTCAGTTGGTTGAGCGACTGCCTTCGGCTCGGGTCATGATCCTGGAGTCTCTGGATGGAGTCCCACGTCGGGATCCCTGCTCGGCGGGGAGTCTGCTTCTCCCTCTGACCCTCCCCCCTCTCATGTGCTTTCTCTCTCTCATTCTCTCTCTCTCAAATAAATAAATAAAATATTAAAAAAAAATAAGTACTACATCCTGTTCTTTCTTCTGGGGTTAGTTTATCTTTCTCTTCATTTTGTCTAGAGAAGAAAAGAAAAAAGAAATAGAAAAAAGTAAAATAACAATAACAACAACAAAAACTTCAGGAAGTGTTTCTGGCATAAGCAGTATATACTCTGCTGTAGCATTTTAGCTGCTCTTTGCCACTGATCCGTCATCTATAGAGGTCCTTCTTCCTGGTAGTGGGGAGTGTTTGGATCTTTAACTAGGTGTGCTTTGATTTGTTTGTGAAGATAAGCCTGGGGGAAAAAAAAAAAAAAGTCCTGATCCAAGACTAGAGAATAAGATAAAAAATGCAAACAAACAGAGAAACAAAAAACTATAAGCTGAATCCAAAGAATAAGAAAGAAAGAAGGAAAAAAGTGTAAGGAAAGAAGAAAAGAGAAAAAATTAAGCTTAATCTGAAAAACAAGAGAAGGAAACAAACCAAAAAATGAACAAAAAATTATAAGCCTGATACCAAAAAGAAAAAGAAAAAGATGAAGAGAAAAGAGAAAAAGAAAAAGTATAGATATAGATATAGATAGATATGCATATCCATATACATAAAGATAAAAAAATAAAAATATAAGAAAAAGAAAAAGAAAAAAATAAAAATTTAAAAATTAAGAAAAGAAAAAAAAAGAAGAAAAAGAGAAGAAGCAAACCTCATCATCTTTCCCACAGAAACTGACATTTTGGAGCACTCTTTAATCAGTAGACTTAGTGAATGTGGGGAGGGTAGCTGTGTTCTTCTTATGTGGGATAGGACTGCTGGGCTGGTTCACAAGCTGTCTTGCCCTTGTAAAGATGCCCCTCTCAGGCACAGGGGGACAGGGTTTAGTGTAGAGGACTCCAGCCTCCACTGGAGGTGCTGTGTTTCTCTCTGAAGTCAGACTGTGCTAATAGTTGGGTGAGGGAGGGGTGGTGGAGGAGGAAGAATATGGCATACCCCCTCCCTCTTGTTCCCAGTGAAGGGAACTCTTGGCCACTGCTGTTCAGGAGGTCCTCACAGAAAAGCAAACAATCTCCTATATCCTGGGTTTTAGTTCCCTTCCCTTAACCTGTATGTTCCTGGGCTGTTGGTGCACCCAGCACCACAGATCTTCTATATTTTATCTCTGGCCCATGGCTGGGATTCAAAACTCCAAGTTTTAAAGGGCCTGTCAAGTTGTGGACCCATTCCCCTGCCCCCAGAAGAGAGGCTCACAGTGCACCCAGCACCATCTTGTCCTAGAAAAGAAGTCACAGTTTGCACACAGAGGCTAGAGTTTATTGTAATGCTCAGTGAAAAGCAGGAATCAGCAACTCAGTCCCCTACTCCATTCTGTCCAGAAAAGCAGTTGCACAGAGGTTTGAATCTATTGTGGCAAACAGTGACAAGCAGTGGCCAGGTTATCTGCAGTCTTCTTACATTTCTGCTCTCTGCTCAGTTCTGTCCCAGAAAAGCAGCCACTTGGTGGGTACACAGGGGTTTAAGCCTATTGTGGCTCACACTGAAAAGCTGTTAAGAGGTTATCTGACCTCTGTACACAGTTCTGTCCCTGCTGTTGAGTGCTGCTCAATGGCTCCCAGCTGGCCTTTTGTCCTTGGAGAGGCAAAATAATGCTATTCCAAATGTGCTCTGAGAAGGGTAGCAATCTCCCCCAGTGAGACCCAGGGGATCTCCTCACCATGGCTTATTGTGAAATCCTTACCTGCTGTGCTCTCTCTTCTGCTCTCTCCCTCTTCCTGGCTTTGCTCTGCAAAAAGGGTTTCCTCCCCTTGGCAGCCCTGTGGCTTTTCTCTCCCCCAATTCATGGCTCTGAACCCTGCATCTGCCATGTTCTCTCCCTCCAACTCTGCAGGTTGTTTTCTTAATTCTCAGCTTATATTCCTAGTTGTTCAAAATAGTTGGTTGTTGCTTTAGCTGTGTTTGAGGGACAAGGCAAGCTCAGGGTCCCGCTACTACTCCACCATCTTCTGTAGAAAGCTCATATGTATAATTTAAGAAACAAAACACATGAGCAAAGGGAAAAAAAGAGAGATTGGCAAACCAAGAAACAGACTCTTAACTATAGAGAACAAACTGGTGGTTAACAGAATGGAGGTGAAGGGGGTGGGAGGGATGGGGTGGCTGGGTGGTGGACATTGGGGAGGGTGTGTGCTATGGTGAGTGCTATGAATTGTGTAAGACTGGTGAATCACAGACCTGTACCCCTGAAACAAATAATACATTATATGTTAATAAAAACAATTAAAAAATAAAATCCTCATTAAAAAAAAAGAATGGATGTGGGGGGGATGGGTTAAATAGGTCATGGTCATTAAGGAGTACACTTTTTGTGATGAGCACTAGGTGTTGTATGGAAGTGTTGAATCACTACATTGTGCACCTGAAACTATTACACTGTATGTTAACTTACTGGAATTTAAATTTTAAAAAACTTTAAAAAAAACCCGTAAAAATGTAAAACTTTTGTGCTTCAAAGGACATCAATAGCATGTAAAGACATCCTACAGAATGGTAAATAATTTTTGCAAGTCATGTCTCTGATATGGGACTTGTGGCATGAATACACAAAGATTTCTTACAACTAAACAATTCAAGTATAAATAGCCCAATATAAATATGGACAAAAGACTTACATAGAGATTTCTGTAAAGATATACAAATACTCAGTAAGAACAAAAAGATACTCAAAATCATTAGTCATTAGGAAAATGTAAATCAAAATCATACTGTAATACCACTTAATGATCTCTAAAATAAGTAATAATAAGAGAACAGACATTAACAAATGTTGGTGAGGATATAGATAAATCACAACCCTTATACATTGCTCATAATATTTTATAATGGGATTTATACTTTACAAAAGAGTCTGGAAGTTTCACAAAAGATTGAACACAGAGTTACCATATGACTTAGCAAGTCCATTGCTAGGCATGTATCCAAGTGAATTAATGACATATGTCCACACAAAAATCCCACACTAATGTTAATAACAGTATTATTCATAATAACCAAAAAGTGTAAGTCACTCAGATAACCATCAGTCAGTGAGTGGATAAATAAAATGTAGTTTATTCATGCAATGAAATATTATTTGACAATATAGCAAATGAAGTCCTAATAAATGCTACAACATGGCTGAACCTTGAAAATGTTATATTAGTAAAAAAGAAATTAATCATGAACGACTACATATTGTCTAATTCCATTTATATGAGATGCTAAAATAGATAAATCCATAGAAAAAAGAAGGAAAAAATATTGTTGGTTGCCTATGGCTGAAAGAATGAGGAGAAAATAGAGAGTAACTGCTAATGAATGCAGTGGTATCTTTCAAGATGATAAAACTGTTTCAAAATTGATTGTGATGGGGGCTCCTGGGTGGCTCAGTCAGTTAAACACTGGACTCTTGATTTCAGATCAGGCATGATCTCAGGGTTGTGAGATTGAGCTCTGTGTGGGGCTCTGTGCTCAGTGAAGAGTCTGCTTGAGATTCTCTCTCTCCCTCTCCCTCTGCCCCTCCCCTGCTTGCTCTTTCTCACTCTCTAAAATAAAATAAAATAAAATAAAATAAAATAAATTGATCATGATGATTGCAAAACTGTGAATATATTAAAATCTATTTGATCATGGACTTTAAATGGGTGAATTACATAAATTTTAATCCTATAAATCTGTTATTAAATATAGGATAAAAAGAATAAAAAGCATAATAATAGAATCAAAAAAAGCACAAAACTTGTACACTGAAAACTGTAAAACATTTTTTTAAAGAAAGAAAAGAAAAAAACTAAATAAAAGGAAATACAGCATATGTTCATGGATTGGAAAATGATCTCATTAAAAAGGCAATACTTCCCCAAATTGATCTGCATATTCATTGAAATTTTTATCAAAATTCCAGCTTGATTCTTTTTTTTGCAGAAATTTATAAGATCTAAGTTCATATGAGAATGCAAGGGAGTCAAAATAATCTTGAAAAAGTAGAGACATGTTGGAATATTCATTTTTTCCAATCTCAAGATTAAGTATAAAACTATAATAGTTAAGACAATGTGATAATGACAAAAGGATAGACATATAAATCAATAGAATGGAATTTAGAATCAAGAAACTTACCCTCACAGTTATGGTCAATTGGTTTTCAACACTGGTGCCAAGACAACTCAAAGGAGAAAGAATAGTCTTTTCAACAAATGATTCTGGAACAACTGGTAATCCACTTGTGCAACAATGAGGTCTGACCCCAAGCTCACACCATACAGAAAAATTAACTAAAAATGAATCATAGACCTAAATGTAAGAGCCAAAACCATAAAACTCTTAAAAGAAACCAGCAATAAATTTTTATGACTTTTGTTAGACAAATACTTCTTAATTATGACACCAAAAGCACAAATTACAAAAGAAATACGGATAAATTGGATTTCTTCAAAATTAAAATACTGTGTGCTTCAAATAACACCTTCTCTACATGAAGGATGGAACCAGGGATCGGTGTTAGTCAGTTTGGGCTGCTATAACAAAATGCACATACAGGGTGTCCTTAACAATAGCTATTTATTTCTTCTAGTTCTGAGGCTAGGAAGTCCAAGATCAAGGTGCTAGCAGATTTAGATCTTGTTGAGGGACATTTTCCTGGTTTGTAGACAGCCCCCTTGTTGCTATATGCTTGCATGACTTTTCCTCAGTGCATATGCATGGAAAGAAAAAAAGAGAGCTCTTCTGTCTGTTTCTCTTATAAAGGTACTATTTCCATCATGACGGTACCACCCCAATGACCTCATCTAAATTTACTTTTCAAATGCTCAACTTCTAAATACCATCAAAAAGAGGGTTAAGGCTTCAACATGTGGAGTTTGAGGGGGAGAAAAACATGTAGTCCATAACATTATCCTCAGAATGTTAGAGGAGGATGGGCTTTTACAGACCCTATAGTCAAATATCTGCACTGAACAAATGAGGGTACTGAGGCCTATAGAGGGAAAAAGACTCATCCAAGGTTACAAAATAGAGACTAGATTCCAGGTGTTTTGATACTCATTCCATATTCATTAAACACACCCCTTTTGGAAGTGTGTTGATCCCAGTGTATATCTTTGCTTTTAATATGCAATTACTCATTAAATTAAAAAAAATCATTTGTACTAGTTCACACAAATTATTATTTTATTGGTATCTCATCCATAGCAGTTTCAACTTCTAGATAAAGCTTCTCAGAAATGTCACAGGCAGTTGGAATGGTGGTCTTTCTTTTGAGAGTATGTGATATCCCAAGTTCCCCTTTGAACATTCCCTTCTCTTTAAAACCAAAAACCAAAAGACACTAAATCCCACCCTCCTAGTTACTCATGGACATTTATCCAGCAATTATCCCTCTCTTTCATTGCCCACATTCCCTTCTCTGCTGCATCATTTTCATCAGTATATCATTGACATATACATGTATGTGTATATACATAAATATGTACATAAAATTAATATATGTATATATGTATTTAAATTCATGTTTATGTATATGTAAATATATACACACATATATACAAAATATGTATAGTAAAAGATATTACATATACATACCGTGCACTATACTCCCACATTTTATCTCCAGCCAGAACCCTTCCTACGAACTATGTAGCAATATCCAACTGTATACTCTAAATCTCCTTTTGGATGTCTAGTAGACATCTCATACTTATCATATCAAAGAATAATATCTTCATATACCCTAATATTCCCTCCAGTTTCCTCACCTTATTTAATGCCAATCTTAGCCTTTTAGTTGTTTAGGTCAAAAAGCTTAGTGTCATCTCTGACTTGTGTCTTTCTCACTTCTTACAGTCAATACATCAAAAATCAATAAATTCTGTCTTCTCTGCCTTCAAAATATCTCCCAAATCCCATGACTTCCCACCACCTTTATCACTATCACTCTGGTCTAAGATATCATCAGTTTTCTCTGGACTATTACAGTACCCACTTTATTGATCTCTTTGCTTTGATACCTAAATATTCCTCCTCCTCATTCACAGTGCTATTCTCTCATTTTCTTCCTTATATGCTTAATGTTGCCTTATAAGAAAGGACTTCCATAAAAGCCCAATATCAAATGATATCTTTCAGCCACTCACTATCTATTCACATTACTCTGTGTTGCTCTATAGAACTTAAAATCACCTGACATAGTATATTTAGCAGAATATAAGCTCCATGAGGGCAGGAACTTTGTTTCATTCACATCCGGAATCCCAAGAGTCTAGAACAGTGCCTAACTCAGAGTGTTACCTACTTAGCTAGGTGCTTCATCTCCAGTTGTGGGCAGGAGATGGAGGAATTGCATTTTTCATAGCAACCTAGGAGAGAGGGATTCTTTAACTTAATGTGTCTGACTGGCATATTGCTATGTTGTTTTCATTTTCCTTATTTATACATTAGAGCCTTTTCAATTCCCACCCTCACTTGCATTGAAGTAAGTCAAATGACTAGTTCCCATGTCTAGGTGGAATCTAGGTGGAAGCAATATAAGGTGTTTCTAGACCAATACCCAATGAGATCCTTCTCATCTTTCTCTCTTCCAACTGTGCAACTAGAATCAAAGGACTCTGAGATAATAAAGCTACACAATGAAAGGAACTTTGATTTCTTGGTTGCCATATGGAAAAGAGCATCTCAAGAGAACCATTGAATGGAGTCTAGTGTGAATGAAAATAAACTTTTTTATTTTTCTAAACCATTGAGATGTGGACTCATTTGTTATGGTAGCTAGCGTTAGCCAATTTTTTTCAAGTAATTATTGAAGTCCTCTCCTTTCCTGGTGTCAGTGCAAATAAACTAAAACAGCTGGAATTGAATTCTCCAAGAGCTCTGTCCAATTGTTTATATAGCATTCTGAACACACACAAATTCAACCTGAGATGTAAGATTTATTTGGATCTCCACAAGCAGAAAAATTACTACTTTTTGCAAGGTAGAAGGTGCAGAACCTTGAATCTTTGGGGGAAATATCAGAAGATAAATGGAGGGGGGAGGGAGCCTCCATAAGCCGGCCAACTAGAAAGTGATATAACACCAGAGCAAAAAATTGGGACCCGTGGAAATCTGCTCTAGTGAGAGGCACCCCCTTCTGAAAAGGGCACATGAGATGAATAGGGCAGAATTCTAGGTGGATCATTGTGGTCTCAGGATGCCAGGAACTGATATAGTGCCCAAGCAGTGGAGCAGGGAGACTGGTTATGGTCAGCGAGCCCAGAAGGGACTCTCAGCTCTGGTCACCTTAAACCATGAGCCAAGCCAGTAGAGAGACCACCCACTGCTGGACACCCTGAAAAAGACTAGAAGGTGCAGGCTTTTTAACATCCTAGGGGAGATATAAAATGGCTTGCATGCATGACAAGGCAACAGCTCTCAGGGTGGTGTGGCCCACAAAAAGACCCTGGGGCAGCTCCCAGTGTGACAAGGGAGCTGCAGAAGAGGGTTCATATGTAAGCCCACAGCCACTAGCAGTTGCAGAGTCACAAAGTGCAGAGACACTCGAGGGTAACTCAACCAGGAGAAGTGCAGCCAGTGCAAGCTGTGGGATTCAGCAGTTTGGCACACAAAGAGGCCACACCCATGACTGTACAACAGCTTTCAGGGTGGTGTAACCCCTGAAGGGACACTGGGGCAGCACCCAGCATGACCTGGGAGCTGCAGGAGAGGGTGCATGTGCAAGCCCACAGCTGCTAGCAATTGCAGTCACAAAGCACAGAGATGCTCAGTGGGTCCTGGTGACTCCCCTGGGAGAGATGCAGTGGGCATGAATTGCATATCTCTGGAGTTTGGTATGCACAGAGGTGGAGAAGTTTTGACCTGGAGGATTTGTTGAGGGGAGGGACTATGACATTGTGGTGCTGGACTGGAGATTCCTACACGGCCATATTTGCTCTGACCCTCCAAAGAGAAGCTGAAAGATGCCAGGGAATAAAAACCACACAGACAATCAGCTCACATAAAGCCCATCCCCCTGACAAGGGGTAGGGCAACTCCACCTAGGCAAAGATGCCTGAGAAGCCCAGCAGCAGGCCCCTCCTCCAGAAGACAGACTGGAAGAACATGTGAATGATGAGCTTATTTCCCACAGAACTATAAAACTCCAGCACCAGGGGAAAATAATATAGGGAGCTCCAGGTGTTCCCTCACAGCTCATATATACTTCCAGCTAAAATTTTACATTTCTTTTTTAGTTTATTTTCTTATTGTTTTTTTTTTCTACCCTATTCCCATTTCAAATAGATTATTTCCTAACCTATGATTTTAACTTTTATTTTTTTCACATATATGTTTTATAGATTTATGCCCCATACTATCCCATTTTTCACTCTATTCAATTTTATCTATCTATCTATCTATCTATCTATCTATCTATCTATCATCTATCTATCTATCTATCTATCTATCTATCTATCTATCTATCTATCTATATGTTATGATTTCTGTGCAATTTTGGGATATTGTGTCTTCTAACACACAGACCAAAAATCTATCAGGAACAGGGAGATCACCCTGCTTTGTCCGGCCTGAGAGATTATAATCTCTCTCCCCACCACCCCTTTTTTTTATTTCTTTTTTACTGTTTTGGATCATCTTGGCTTTGGTTGCGAATCTGTGGTACCTTTTGACCACTTCGGATTTTTTCCTAGATGCATTTTCTTGGGTTGTTGTTGGTATTTCAGACTCTGTTCATTTGCTCAACCATCCCTCGACAGAATGACTAGGAGGAGGAACTCCCAACAAAGAAAAGAACCAGACACAATGTTCTCATCCACAGATCTAATGGATATGGATATAAACAAGATGTCAGAGATAGACTTCAATATAGCAATCATGAAGTTAATAGCTAGGCTTGAAAAAAAACATCAGAGCCAATATAGAATCTCTAAGGGCAGAAATGAGATCTAATCAGGCCAAACTTAAAAATGCTATGAATGAGATGCAGTCTAAACTGGATACTCTAACAGCCAGGGTAAATGAGGCAGAAGAACAAATTAGTGATTTAGAAGATAAGCTGATAGAAAGGAAGGAAGTCAAAGAAGATAGGGGTAAGCAGCTAGAAGCTCATGAGAATGGACTTAGAGAGATCATGAAGACATGAAACATTCCAGTGTCAGAATTGTCAGGATCCCTGAGGGGTTGGAGAGAGAACCAGAAGGCATATTTGAGTAAATCACAGCTAAGAACTTCCTTAATCTGAAGAAGGAAACAAGAATTTGTGTCCAGGGCGCCTGGGTGGCTCAGTTGGTTAAGCGACTGCCTTTGGCTCAGGTCATGATCCTGGAGTCCTGGGATCGAGTCCCACATCGGGCTTCCTGCTCAGCAGGGAGTCTTCTTCTCCCTCTGACCCTCCTCCCTCTCATGCTCTCTGTCTCTCATTGTCTCTCTCGCAAATAAATAAAACCTTAAAAAAAATTAAAAAAAAAAAAAAAGAATTTGTGTCCAAGAGGCAGAGAGAAATCCTCCCAAAATTAATAAAAATAGATCAACTCCCTGACATGTAATAGTGAAGCGTGCAAATCTTAGAGTCAAGGAAGCTATCCTGAGAGCAGCTAGAGGGAAGATTATTCATGTATGGAAGGAGGAACGTTAGAATAACATCAGACCTATCAACAGAGACTTGGCAAGACAGAAAGGGATGGCAAGACATATTCAGGGTACTAAATGAGAAGAACATACACCCAAAAATACTTTATCCAGCAAAGCTGTCATTCAGAATGGGTGGAAAGATAAAGAGCTTCCAGGACTGGCAGAAAGTGAAAGAATATGTGACCACCAAGCCAGCCCTGCAAGAAATATTAAGGGGGATTCTATAGAAGAAGAAAGACCTCAAGAGTAATATAGACCAGATATTTACAGAGACAATCTACAGAAATAGACTTTATAGGTAATATGATGACACTAAATTCATATATTTCAATATTTACTCTCAAAGTGAAGGGGCTGAATGCTCCCATCAAAAGGCACAGGGCTTTAGACTGGAAAAAAAAAAAAAGCAGGAACATCCATATGCTGTCTACAAGAGACTCATTTTGAACCTAAAGACACCTCCAGATTGAAAGTGAGAGGATAGAGAATGATTTATCATGCCAACAGATCTCAAAAGAAAGCTGTGGTAGCAATTTTCATACCAGACAAATTAGATTTTAAATCAAGACTGTAGTAAGAGATGTAGAGGTACACTATATCATACTTAAAGTGTCTATCCAACAAGAAAAATACAATTGTAAATATCTATGCCCCCAACATGGGAGGAGCCAACTATATGAACCAACTAATAACCAAAATAAAGAATCATATTGATAATAATACATTAATAGTAGGAGACTTCAACACTTCACTCACAGCAATATACAGATCATCTAAGCAGAAGATCAACAAAGAAACAAGGGCTTTGAAGGAATCATTGGACCAGATGGACTTTATAGATATATAAAGAACATTCCATCTTAAAACAACAGAATAGTCATTCTTCTCTAATGCACATGGAACTTTCTCCAGAAATAGATCACATACTGGGTCAAAAATCAGGTCTCAGCCAATACCAAAAGATTGAGATTATTCACTGCATATTTTCAGAACACAATGCATTGAAACTGGAACTCCACCACAAGGAAAAATTTGGAAGGAATGCAAACACTTGGAGGTTAAAAAACATCCTGCAAAAAGGATGACTGGGTCAACCAGGACTTAAAGAGGAACTTAACCAGTTCATACAAACCAATGAAAATGAAAATACATTGGGTCAGAACCCATGGGATACTGCAAAGATGGTCCTTAGAGGGAAGTACATAGCCATCCAAGCCTCTCTCAAAAGATTAGAAAAATCCCAAATGAACAAGCTAAACTTATAGCTAATGGACCTGGAGAAAGCATAAACCAAGCAGGAGAAAAGAAATAATAATGATTAGAGCAGAAATCAGTCAAATAGAAACTAGAACAGTAGAACAGATCAATGAAACTAGAAGCTGGTTCTTTGAAAGAATTAATAAGATGGATAAACCTCTGGCCAGACTTATCCAAAAGAAAAGAGAAAGGACCCAAATTAGTAAAATCATGAATGGAAGGGGAGAAATCATGAGCAATACCAAGGAAATAGAGGCAATTATTAGAACTTATCAGCAGCTATATGCCAACAAACTAGGCAATCTAGAAGAAATGGATGCATTCTTGGACTCTTATAAACTACGAAGGCTGAAACAGGAAGAAATAGACAATCTGAACAGACCAATAGCCAGCAAGGAAATTGAAACAGTAATCAAAAGCCACCCAAAAAAGAAGAGTCCAGGGCCAGCTGGCTTCCCAGGGGAACTCTACCAAACATCTAAAGAAGAAATCAGACCTATTCTACTGAAGCTGTTCCAAAAAAAGGGAAATAGAAGGAAGACTTCCAAACTCGTTCTATGAGGCCAGCATTACCCTGATCCCAAAACCAGACAGAGAATCCATCAAAAAGAGAATTACAGACCACTATCCATGATGAACATGGATGCCAATATACTCAACAAGATCCTTGCCAATAAGATCCAACAGTACATTGAAAGGATTATTCACTATGACCAGGTGGGGTTTATTCCTGGGATGCAATGGTGGATCAACATTTGCAAATTAATCAATGTGATAGACCACATTGACAAAAGAAGAGACAGGAACCATATGATCCTCTCAATTGATGCAGAAAAGTCATTTGACAAAATACAGCATCCTGTCCTGATTAAAACTCTTCAAATGTAGGGGTAGAGGCAACATACCTCAAATATCATAAAAGTCATCTGTGAAAAGCCCACAGTGAATATTCTCAATGGGGAAAAACTGAGAGCTTTTCCCTTAAGGTCAGGAACACAGTAGGGATTCCCACTCTCACCACTTTTGTTCAACATAGTACTGGAAGTCCTAGCCTCAGGCAACAGACAACAAAAAGAAATAAAAGGCATTCAAATTGACATAGAAGAAGTCAAACTCTCTCTCTTTACAGATGGTATGGTACTTTATGTGGAAAACCCAAAAGACTCCACCCCCAAATTATTAGAACTTCTACAGCAATTCAGCAACATTTCAGGATACAAAATCAATGCACAGAAATCAGTTACATTTCTATACACTAACAGTGTGACTGAAGAAAGAGAAATTAAGGAAAGGATTTCATTTACAGTAGCACCAAACACCATAAGATACCTAGGAATAAACTTAACCCAAAAGGTAAAGGATCTATACTCTAGAAATGACAGAACACTTATGAAAGAAATTGAAGAAGACACAAAGATATGGAACAACATTCTATGATCATGGGTTGGAGGAATAAATATTGTTAAATCGTCTATGCTGTCCAGAGTAATCTACACTTTCAATGCAATCCCTGTCAAAACACTGTTGACATTTTTCACAGAACTGGAACAAACAATTCTAAAATTTGTATGGAACCAGAAAAATCCCAGAATCACCAGGGAATTGTTTAAAAAGAAAACCAAAGCTGGGGGCATCACAATGTTTGACTTCAACCTCTATTACAAAGCTGTGATCATCAAGACAGCATGGTATTGGCGGAAAAACAAACATATAGATCAATGGAACAGAACAGAGAACACAGAAATGGACCCTCAACTCTATGGTCAAAGAGAATCTCTTAAATAAATGGTGCTGTGAAAATTAGACTGCCACATGTAAAATAATTAAGCTGGATCATTCTCTTACACCATACACAAAGATATACTCAAAATGGATGAAAGGCCTCAATGTGAGACAGGAATCCATTAAATCCTAGGGAAGAACATAGGCAGTAACCTCTTCAACATTGGCCACAGCGACTTCCTTCAAGACATGTCTCTAAAGGAAAGGGAAACAAAAGCAAAAATGAACTTTTGGGACTTCATCAAGATAAAATCTTCTGCACAGCAAAAGAATCAGTCAACAAAACTAAGGCACAACCCATGGAATCAGAGAAGATATTTGCAAATGACACTACAGACAAAGGGCTGGTATCCAAGATCTATAAAGAACTTCTCAAACTCAACACCCAAAAAACAAATAATCAAGTCAAAAAATGGTCAGAAGACATGAAAAGACACTTCTCTGAAGAAGACATACAAATGGCTAACAGACACATGAAAATATGTTCATCATCATTAGCCATCAGGGAAATTCAAATCAAAACCACACTGAGATACCACCTTACACCAGCTAGAATGGCAAAAATTAAGAAAACAGGAAACAACAAATGTTGGCGAAGATGTGGAGAAAGGGGAAACTTCTTACACTATTGGTGGGAAAGCAAGCTGGTATAGCCACTCCGGAAAACAGTATGGAGGTTCCTCAAGATGTTAAAAATAGAGCTACCATATGACCCAGCAATTGCACTACTAAGTGTTTACCCCAAAGATACAGATGTAGTGAAAAGAAGGGCACATGCACCCCAATGTTCATAGCAGCAATGTCCACAGTAGCCAAACTATGGAAGGAGCTGAGGTGCCCTTCATCCAATGAATGGATAAAGAAGATGTGGTCCATATATACAACGGAATGTTACTCAGTCATCAGAAAGAATGAATACTTACCATTTGCATCTACACGGATGGAACTGGAGGGGATTATGCTAAGTGAAGTAAGTGAAGCAGAGAAAGATAATTATCATATGCTTTCACTCGTATGTGGAATATAAGGAATAGGGCAGAGGACCACAGGGGAAGGGTGGGAAAACTGAATGGGAAGAAATCAGAGAGGGAGACAAACCATGAGAGACTCTGGAGTCCAGGAAACTGAGAGTTAGAGAAGGGAGGGCAATGGGGGATGGGGTAACAGGGTGATGGGTATTAAGGAGGGCATGTGTGGTGATTTGCACTGGGTGTTATATGCAATGAATAAATCGTTGAACACTACATCAAAAACTAATGATGTATTATATGTTGGCTAATTGAGCATAAGAAAAAAAATCATATGACTGATATCTCATGGTATTTGTCTTTTTCTAACTGATTTTTTTTTGCTTAGTATTGTATTCTCTTGCTCTATCCACGTTTTCCACATGGCATGATCCATTCTTTTTTATGGTTGAATAATATTCCATGCTATTTATATAGCACATCTTCTTTACACATTCATCTATTGATGGACACTTGGGCTGCTACCATCATTTGGCTATGGTAAATAATGCTGCTATAAACATAAAGGGTGAACTTACCTTTTTGAACTACTGTTTCTGCATATTTGGGGTAGATACCCAGTAGTGCAATTACTGGATCATAGCGTCATTCTATTTTTAACTTTTTGAGGAACCTCCATACTATTTTCCACAGTGGCTGTGCCAGTTTGCTTCTGACCAACAGTGCACAAGTGTTCCTTTTTCTTCATATCCTGGCCAACACCTGTTGTTTCTTGTGTTTTTGATTTTAGTCATTCTGACAGTTTTAAGGTGATATCTCATTGTAGTTTTCATTTGCATTTCCCTGATGATAAGTGATAATGAGCATTTTTTCCTGTGTCTGTTAGCCATCTGTATGTCTTCCTTGAAGAAATGTCTGTTCATTTCTTCTGCCCATTTTTAATTTGGATTATTTGATTTTTGAATGTTGAGTTGTGTCTGTTCTTTATATATTTTGGATACTGTCCCTTCATCAGATATGTCATTTGCAAAATCCTCTACCATTCCACAGGTTAACTTTTAGTTGTGTTGATTGTTTCCTTTGCTGTGCTTTTTATTTTGGTGTGGTCCCAGTAGTTTATTTTTGCTTTTATCTCCCTTACCTCAGGAGACATATCTAGAAAAAAATGTTACTACAGTCGATGTCAGAGTCATAACTGCCTATGCTCTCCTCAAGGATTTTTATTGCTTTAGGTCTCACATTTAGGTCTTCATTGCATTTTCTCTTAATTTTTGTGTATGGTGTAAGAAAGTGGTCCATTTTCATTCTGTTGTGTTTAGCTGACTGGTTTTCCCAACACCATTTGTTGAGGAGACTTGTCTTTTTCCTATTGCATATTCTTTTGTGCTTTGTCAAAGCACAAATTAAATGGCCATATAATTTTGGGTTCATTTCTGGGTTTTTTAGTCTGTTCTATTGGTCTATGTGTCTATTTTTACGGCAGTATCATACTGTTTTGATTACTATAGCTTTGTAATATAAAGTCTAGTATTTTGATACCTACAGCCTTTCTTTTCTTTTTCAAAACTGCTTTGGCTATTCAGGTCCTTTGTAGTTTCATATTAATTTTAGGATTTTTTGGTTCCAGTTCTGTGAAAAATGCTGTTGGTATTTTGACAGGGATTGCATTAAATATATCAATTGCTTTGGATAGTGTGGACATTTTAACAATTTTTGTTTTTCCAATCCATAAGTATGGATTATCTTTTGGTTTCTTTGTGTCATCTTTAATTTCTTTCATCAGTGTTTTATAGTTTTCTGAGTACAGGTCTTTCACATACTTGGTGCAATTGTAAATGGGATTGATTTCTTAATTTCTCTTCTACTGCTTCATTATTAGTGTATAGAAGTGCAACAGATTTCTACACATTGATTTTGTATCCTGTGAATTTACTGAATTCATTTATCAGTTTTATAGTTTTTTGGTGGAGTCATTGGGTTTTCTTTTTTAAAATATTTTATTTATTTAGCAGAAAGAGAGACAGCACAAGTAGGCAGAGCAGCAGACAGAGGGAGAGGGAGAAGCAGGCTCCCCACTGAGCAGATCGCCCAATATGGGGCCAGATATGGGGATATAGGTCTTGATCCCAGGACCCTGGGATCATGACCTGAACCAAAGGCAGATAAGCATCCAACTGAGCCACCCAGGTAGCCCAAGTCTTTGGGTTTTTAAAGTATAATATTATGTCATCTGGAAATAGTGAAAGTTCACTTTTTCCTTACCAGTTTAGGTGCCTTTGTTGTTGTTGTAGTTTTTGTTGTTGTTGTTGTTGTTGTTGTTGTATGATTGCTGTAGCTAGGATTCCAGTACTATGTTGAATAAAAGTGATGAGAGTGGACATCTGTGAATTGTTCTTGACTTTAGGGGGAAAGCTCTCAGTTTTTCCTGTGTTATGTTCCCTTTTGTTAGACATTAGATATTCATATATGGCCTTTATTATGTTGAGGTATGTTCAGCCTAAACCTACTTTGTTGAGGGTTTTAACATGAATGGATATAGCGTGTCAAATGCTTTTCTGCATCTACTGGAATGATTTTATGATTTTTATCCTTTCTCCATTGATGTGATATATCATGTTGGTTGATTTGTGAATATTGATCTATCCTTGTATCCAGTGAATAAATCCTACTTGATAGTGCTGAATGATTATTTTTTTTTAAAGATTTTATTTATTTATTTGAGAGAGAATGAGAGAGAGCACATGAGAGGGGGGAGGGTCAAAGGGAGAAGCAGACTCCCTGCCGAGCAGGGAGCCCGATCCGGGACTCGATCCAGGGACTCCAGGATCATGACCTGAGCCGAAGGCAGTCGCTCAACCAACTGAGCCACCCAGGCGCCCTGAATGATTATTTTAATTTATTGTTGGATTAGGTTTGCTAGTATTTGGTTGAGGATTTTTGCATCTATGTTCATCAGAGATATTGTCTTGTAGTTCGCTTTTTTTGTGGCGTCTTTACCTGGTTTGGTATCAGGGTGATCCTGTCCTCATAGAATGAATTTGGAAGTTTTTCATCTTCTACTTTTTGGAATAATTTGAGAAGAATATGTATTAATTCTATAAGTTGGTGTCTCATCCTGGACTTTTGTTTGTTGGGAGTTTTTTTTATTACTGCTTCAATTTCATTGTATATAATTGGTGTGTCAAAGTTTCTATTTCTTCCTTCTCCAGTTTTGTTAGGTTATACCTTTCTAGGTGTTTAACCATTTATTCTAAGTTGTCCAATTTGTGGGCATAAAGATTTTCATAATATTCTATCTCAGTTGTTTTTATTTCTGTGGTGTTGGTTGTTATTTCTCCTCTTTCATTTGTGACTTTGTTTATTTGAGTTCTTTCCATTTTTTGTTTTGTTTAGTTTTGATAGCTATAGCTTTATCAATTTTGTTGAACTTTATAAAGTACTAGCTACTGGTTTCATTGATCTGGTTTTGTTGTTGTTGTTGTTTAGTTTGTAAATCATTTACTTTTGCTCTAATCCTTATTATTTCCTTCCTTCTGATGGTTTCGGGTTTTGTTTATTCTTATTTTTCTAGCTCCTTAGGTGCAAGTTTAAGGTTTTTGTATGAGAATTTTCTTGCTTCTTGAAGTAGACCAGTATTACTATAAACTTTCCTTATAGAATCATTTTTACTGCATCCCAAATGTTTGTAACCAGAGTGTTTTCACTTTCATTTTTCTGCAAATGTTTTTTTTTTTTTTTTTCATTTCTTCTTTTATTTTTTTGTTGTCCTATTCATTGTTTAGTAGCATGTTATTAAACCTCCATGTATTTTTGGTCTTTCCAAATGTGTGTGTGTGTGTGTGTGTAGTTGATTTCTAGTTTCATAACTTTGTTCTCAGAAAAAATGCATAGAATAACATCAGTCTTCTTGAATTTGTTGAGGTTGTTTTGTGGCCCTATATGTGATATACCTGGAGAATGTTCCCTGCAAACTTTAAAAGATTGTGTACTGTGCTGTTTTTTGGATGTAAGGTCCTGAATTTGTTAAATCCATCTGTTTCTATGTGTCATTCAAAGCTACTGTTTCCTTGTTGGTTTTTTCTTTGACTGATATATCTAATGATATAAGCAGGTTGTTAAAGTCCCCTACTATATTGTATTGCTAGCAATTAGTTCTTTTATGTTTATTATTAACAGTTTTATGTATTGAGTTGCTCTCATTTGGTTGCATAAATATTTGCAATTGTTATATCTTCTTGTTGGATTGTCCCCTTTATTATTATGTACTGTCCTCCCTTCCCTATTGTTACAGTCTTTGTTGTAGAGTCTATTTTGTCCAATGTAAGTATTGCTACTCCAGCTATATTATGACATCCATTTGTGTGATAAATATTTCTCCATCCCCTCATGTTCAATCTGCAGATATCTTTCAATCTGAAATGAGTCTCTTATAGGCAGCATATAGATGTGTCTTGCATTTAATCTCTGTCAACCTATGTCTTTTGATTGGAGGGCTTAGTCCATTTAGATTCAAAGTAATTATTGATAGATACGTTTTTATTGTCATTTTTACTTGTTTTGTGGTAGTTTTTATAGTTTTTCTCTGATCCCTTCTTCTCTTTCTCTCTTTCATGGTTTGCTGGTTTTATTTTGGACTCTTTTCTCTTTATCCTTTGTGGTTTTTGATTTATGATTACCATTAGGTGTGTATATAGCATCTTCTGCATATAGCAGTCTATATTATTGATGGTCATTTAAGTTCAAACTCATTCTTTATCCCTCTACCCCTCACATTTTAGGTATATGGTACCATATTTTACATCCTTTTATTTTGTGAATTCCCTTGACTGTTTTTTTACAGAAATATTATTTTCACTGCTTTTGTGCTTCCTGCTTTTCATATTCTCACATATGATCTTTCCTTTCAACTCAAATTGTTCCCTTTAATATATCTTGTAGGGCTGGTTTTGAGATCATTAACTCCTTTAGTTTTTGTTTGTCTGAGAAACTCTTTATCTCTCCTTTTCTGAATGATAGCTTTGCTGGATAGAGTGAGTATTCTTGGCTGCAGATTTTTCTCTTTCAGGGCTTTGAATATATCATGCCTCTCACTTCTAGCTTGTAAAGATTCTGCTGAAACACCCACTGAATGCCTTATGTGGTTTCCTTTCTATGTAACTGTCTTCTTTTGTCTTGCTGCTTTAATTTTTTTTTCTTTATCACTACTTTTTGCCATTTTGATTACCATGTGTCTTAGTGTGGACCTCTATTTGTTGATTTTGATGGGTGATCTCTGTGCCTCCTGGATTTGGGCATCTGTTTCCTTCTCCATATTAAGGATGTTTTCACTTATTATTTCTTCAAATAAATTTTCTGCCCCACTTTCTCCTGCTAGGATCACTAAAATGTGAATATCATTACACTTGATTCGAGTCACTGAATTCCCTAAGTCTATTCTCATTTTCCACAATTCTTTTCTCTCTCTTTTGTTCAGATTGATTACTTTCAATTACTCAGTCTTCTAGTTCATTAATTCATAACTCTGCTATTTATTCCATCAAGTATATATATATATATATATATATATATATATATATATATATATATATATATATATATTTAAATTCAATTAGCCTACTTATAGTACATCATTAGTTGCTGATGTAGTGTTCAATAATTTATCAGTTTCATATAACACCCAGTGCTCATCACATCATGCGCCCTCCTTAATGCCCATTGCCCAATTACCCCATCCCCACCACCACCTCTCCTCCAGAAACCCTCAGTTTGTTTCCTATAGTTAAGAGTCTCTCATGTTTTTTCTCCCTCTCTAATGACTTCCCATTCTGTTTTACCTCCCTTCCCCTACAGTCCTCTGTCCTGTTTCTTATGTTCCACATATGAGTGAAACCATGTAATTTTCTTTCTCTGATTGACTTATTTTGCTCAGCATAATATCCTCCAGTTCCATCCACATTGATGAAAATAGCAAGTATTCATCTTTTCTGATGGCTGAATAATATCCCAGTGTGTGTGTGTGTGTGTGTGTGTGTGTGTGTGTGTGACATCTTCTTTATCCATTCATCTATCAATGAACATCTTGGCTCTTTGCACAGTTTGGTTGTTGAGAACATTGCTGTTCTGAACATTGGGGTGCAGGTGCCCCTTCAGATCACTACATTTGTATCTTTGAGGTAAATACCTAATAGTGCAATTGCTGTGTTGTAGGGTCGCTCTATTTTTAACTTCTTGAGGAACCTCCATACTGTTTTCCAGAGTGGCTCAAGTGTATTTTCAATTTAATTTATTTTGTTCTTCATCTCCAATTGTTTTTTTATGTTTTTTTTCTTTTTCATTTTTTTTCTTTTTTTTAAATTATATTATGTTAATCACCATACATTACATCTTTAGTTTTTGATGTAGTGTTCCATGATTCATTGTTTGCGTAGAACACCCAGTGCTCTATGAAGTACATGCCCTCTTTAGTACCCATCACCAGGCTAACCCATCCCCCCCACCTCTAGAACCCTCAGTTTGTTTCTCTGAGTCCATAGTCTCTCATGGTTTTTTTATGTTTTTATCTCTTTAAGGGTCTCACTCATGTCCTGCTCTTTTTTTCTCAAGCCCAGTGAGTATCTTTATGATAATTACTTTAAATCAAGTAATGTTATCAAGCCTGTAACTTATATCCATTTCACTTGGGTCTCTTGCTGTGGTTTTGTTCCATTCTTTTGTTTGTGACATATTCTGTCTCCTCATTTTGCCTAATTCTTTGTGTCTTTTCATGTGTATTAGGAAAGTCAATTATGTCTCTTGCTCTTGAAAGTAGTGGGAAGGACATGCACTTTTAACTAGGCAGTGCTTATCCTCAACAGTAGACACATAGCCATCATGTACATCTGAGCCAGTTGGGGTTGCTCCACAAAGCATAAAAATGTGGGTGGGGGCTTGCTGCTGCAAGCTGTGGGCACCTGTCCTCCTCCACAGGGGACATGCAGCTGCTGGAGAGAGTGGGACCAGCCAGGGCTGTTCCATAAAGCTCATGCATGCAAGGGGTGCAGTTTTAACAAGGTGCACATATCCTCCAGTGGAGGTTGTGAGATGCAGTGTTGGCAAGGTTTGTGTGGGTCTTCTAAGGGAGGGGATCCATGGCACCAGGACTGATGCAGACCTGGCTGATGGGAGCAAGACATGGTGTAACCAAATTAGATAGTGAGTGCAGGCACTGTGCTGGTTCCTGCAGGTGGCTCTGCGTTTATGATGAGGGGTGGTGGAGGAAAATGACACCTGCCAGCTCTTTTGTTTCTGGAGAAGTCCCTCTGAATTCTGAGATTAGTAACTAACCATACCTATATTCTGAGATTAGTAACTAACGCTACTTTCCAGAAGCCCCAGGCACCTTTCAAACTGCTGCTTTCAAGTTGTAACTTGACAGGCTGTTTTCTGTGCTGTCTCTTTAAGGGCAGGGGTTCAGTTTCTTATCACCCTCTGGACTTTCTCAGAGCTGAGCCCACTAATTTTTAAAGTCCCAAGTTTATGTCCTGCTGGTGGCAAGCACTCACTGTTGTGCTAGTCAGTTTCTTGTCCTTCTCTGCACCTGGAGCTACCATAGAATTTAGGTTCCCCCTGAGTCCTTGCCCTTCCTAACCTCTTTGACATGGTCTCTTCTCTACAGTTAGTTGTAGAGTTTGTTCCACCAGACTTTCATTCCTTTTCTGGGTTGTTTACTCTGATGCAAGTGCTATCTAGTTGTACCCATGGGATGAGCAGAGTTTAGGGTCTTCCTACTCTGTCATCTTCCCCAGAAGTGTAACAGTTTTTCATTTAGTCTATTTTATCTCATATTAGTACACACATATCTGCTCTCTTTTGGTTATTGCTTGCATAGAATAAATTTTTCAATCTTTACACTTTCATTCTATGTGTATCCTTAGATCTACAATAAGTTTCTTGTACATGGCATATAATTGGGTTGTGCTTTTGTACACTCAGCCAATCGGTCTTTAAGTTGGGGAGTTTAATTATTTACATTTGATGTAATTACAAATTAGGAAAACCATTGGCATTTTATTATTTGTTTTCTACTTACAGCATTCCTGTCCCTCATTTATTCCTTTACTGCCTTCCTTTGGTTTTATTTATGTATTCTTGTAGTGATGATGTTATAAGCTAAATTGTGTCCTCCCCAAAATTCATATGTTGGTGCCCTAACTCTTAGTACCTAGATGTGACTGTATTTTGAGACTGTCTTTAAAAAGACAGTTAATTAAAATGAGGTCATTAGGGTGGGTGCTAATTCAATATGATTGGTGTCCTTATAGAAAAGGAGATTAAGACACATGCAGAGAGGAAAAAAGATGTGAAGACATAGGGAAAAGACAAAGAAACAGGCATCAGAGTAAACCAACCCTGCTCAAATTTTGATCATGGACTTCTACTTCCAGAAAGATGAGAAAGTAAATTCCTTTTGTTTAAGCCACCCATTCCGTGATACTTTGTTATGGGAACCATGCCAAACTAATATGAATTAAGTTTGATTCCCTTCTCCATTCCATTTGTGTATATTATATAATTTATTTGTGGTTGCCATAGGAATTACATAAAATGTCCTAAAATTATAACATTCTACTTTAAACTTATGTCAACTTAACTTCAATTACACACAAAAATTCTACTCCTTTACATCTCTGTCCCACTCCTATTTTATATTTCTGATGTCACAATTAATTTTTTATGTATTGTGTACAAATTAAAATAGATTTATAACTATTTTATGCTTTTGTTTTTTAAATCATTTAAAAAATAAAAGGTGGAGATGTGAACCAAAATTATAATACTGATTTTTATATTTGTCCATGCATTTACTTTTACTGGAGTACTTTATATATTTGTATGACTTCAAGTTACTGTCTCACATCTTTCATTTCAATTTGAAAGACACCTTTAGCATTTATTCTAGGGCAAATCTAGTGGTAATTAACTCCCTCAGCTTTTCTTTATCTGAGAATATCTTAATTTCTCTTGCATTTTTGTAGGACTGTTTTACTGGACATAAAACTATCAGTTGAGGGGTCCCTGTGCGGTCAGTCAGTTAAGCATCTGACTCTTGGTTTCAGCTCAGGTCATGATAATTATAGGTCATGGAATCGAGTCCCACATTGGCCTCTGTGATCAGCAGGGAGTCTGCTTGAAGATTCTCTCCCTCTGCACCTCCCCCCGTGCACACACATTCTCTCTCTGAAATAAATAAATAAATAAATAAATAAATAAATAAATAAATATTTTTTAAATTTATCAGTTTTTTTTTTTTTTTTTTTCTGTCAGTACATTAAATGTGCCATCCCAATGTCTTTTGGCCTGCAAAGTTTCTCCTGAGAAAACCACTGATAATATGACTGGGGATTTCTGGTACGTTATGAATCACCTTTTTCTTTTTAAAGATTTTATTTGGCTTTGGCTTTTAAGAGTTTGATTATAATATTTCTTAGCATGGATCCCTTCAGGCTTTTCTTACCAGGAGTTTATTGTATATATCCATATCTTTTCTCAAATTTCAGAAATTTTTAGTCATTATTTCAGTTACACTCTCTGCACATTTATCTTTCTTTCCTACTTGTGAGATTCTCATAATGCATATATGGCCCACTTGTTGGTGTCCTATAAGTACCTCAAGCTATGTTTACATTTTTTCATTCTTTTTTTTTTTTTTTTGGTTCTTAGACCCATTAATTTCAAATGACTTGACCTCAGATTTGCTGATTTTTCTTCTGCCTGTTTGTATCTGCTATTAATCTCCAGTGAACTTTTGAATTCTGAATTTTGAGCTTTGAATTTGAATTTTGAACTTTTGAATTTTGAATTATTGTATTTTTCAGCTCCAAAATTTGTTTGGTTGTTTTATAAAAAATAACTTGTTAATCTTTTAAAAAATAGTCTCATTTTCTTCATATGGAATTTTCCTGATTTCCTTTAGTTTTTGCCTGGGTTTTCCTTGAGCTCCTTGAGTATATTTAAGACATAGTTCTAAAATCTTTGTCTAGTAAGTCAAAAGACTGTGTTTCCTTAGTATTGCTTACTAAAGTTTTTTTTTTTTTTTTCCATTGAATGAGCCATGTTTCATTGTTTCTTTGTATGCCTTGTGATCTTTTGTTGAAAATTTAATATTTGAAAAAAGGAACCTTTCTCATTCTTTGCAGACTGGGTCCATGCATAGGAAGACCTTAACAAAATCAGACTGGTGTGAAGAATTAAGGTGTTCTTGGACTTTTTCTGGCTATGCTTTTTCTCTGAGCCCACCCATGCACTTTTTTTTTTTTTTTGAGAAAGAGAAAGAGAGAGAAAGAATGTGAGTGTTGGGGAGATGGGTAGAGGGAGAGAGATGATCTTAAGCAGACTCCACGCTCAGCATGGAACTTGACATGGGGTTTGATCTCACAACACTGAGATCATGAGATCATGACCTGAGCTGAAATCAAGAGTCAGATTTTTAACCAAATGAACAACCCAGGCACCCGACCCATCCCATGTACATTTTATCTCTGATTCCCCATACGCACAACTGCCTATAATTGTCTTAATTTTCTTAAGACTTCCAGTTGTGCATCTTCTTGGGGACCTCAGATATCCTATTGCATTATGTGACTTATAGTCATTTGTTGGCTGTTGTCTGCAGGTCTGAATTTCCTGCAGATTTCGCAGACTTGGTGACCATCACTGCTTTCAATACTCTTCATCCTTATATGTAAACTATGCCATATATTTTTTTAAGTTTTTATTTTAATTACAGTTAGTTAACATACAGGGTTATATTAGTTTTAAGTGAACAATATAGTAATTCAACACTTCCATACATCACCCTGTGCTCATCGCACTCCTTAGTTCCCATCACCTATTTAAACCATCCCTCCACCTTCCCCTCTGATAACCATCAGTCTGTTCTTTATAAGTAAACGTGTTTCTTGATTTATCTCACTCTCTTTTATGTTTTCCCT
Organism: Mirounga leonina; assembly: GCF_011800145.1. Classification (NCBI taxonomy): domain Eukaryota; kingdom Metazoa; phylum Chordata; class Mammalia; order Carnivora; family Phocidae; genus Mirounga; species Mirounga leonina. The sequence goes on along the minus strand of NW_023270096.1, from coordinate 1,556,452 downwards.
TTGATTGTGTATTTTGTTTCTTAAATTCCACACATGAAAGAAGTAAGATGGTATTTCTCTTTCTCTGACTGACTTATTTCAAGTAGCATCATACACTCTACCTCCAAACATGTCCTTGTAAATAACAAGATTTCATTATGTTATGCCTCAACAATATTACATTGTATGCATATAACACATTTTCTTTATCTATTAATCAATAGATGGACACTTGGGTTGCTTCCATATCTTGGTTACTGTAAATAATGCTGTGATAAATATAGGAGTGGTTGTAACGCTTTGAATTAGTGTTCTTATATTCTTTGGATAAATACTCAGTAGTCAAAGACTGGATCATATGGTAGTTCTATTTTTAACATTTCTAGGGAACTCCATACTGTTTTCCACAGTGGCTGCACCAGTTTGAATTCCCAAAAAGAGTGCACAATTTTCCTTTTTCTCCATGTCCTCACCAAAGCCTGTTGTGTTCTTGATTTCAGCCATTCTGACAGGTGTGAGGTGATATTTCATTGTAGTTTTGATCTGCATTTCCCTGATGATAAGTGATGATGAGCATCTTCTCATGTGTCTGTTGGCCATCTGTATGTCTTCTTTGGAGAAATATCTTTTCATGTCTTCTGCCCATTTCTAATTGGATTATTTGTGTTTTGGGTGTTAAGTTTTTTAAGTTCTTTATTTATTTTGAATATTAACCTTTTATCAAATATGTCATTTCCAAATATCTTCTCCCATTCAATAGGTTGCCTTTTAGTTCTGTGTATGGTTTCTCTCATTGTGCAGAAACTTTATTTTTATGTAGTTCCAGTATTTTATTTTTGCTTTTGATTGCCTCTGGAGACATATCTAGAAAGAAGTTGCTTCAGCTGCCAAAGAGGTTACTGCCTGTATTCTTCTCTAGGATTGTAATCGTCTCCTGTCTTACATTTAGGTCTTTAATCCATTTTGAATATATTTTTGTGTTTGGTGTAAGAAAGTGGTCATGTTTCTTTTTCTTTTTTTTCTTTCTTTTTTTTTTTTTTTTGCATGTTGCCATCCAGTTTGCCCAACACCATTTGTTGAAGAGACTGTCTTTTCCATCGGATATTATTTTCTACTTTGTCAAAGATTAATTGACCATATAATTATGGATTCATTTCCGGGTTTTCTATTCTGTTCTGTTGATCTATGTGTCTATTTTTCTGCCAGTATGATACTGTGCTGAATTGACTACCATTTTCTTCCCTTTATTTTCCTTCCCTTTCTTCCCTTTATTTATTTATCTGAGAGAGAGAAAGAGCACAGGCAGGTGGAGGAGCAGAGGGAGAAGGAGAAGCAGACTCCCCGCTGAGCAGGGAGCCTGACGTGGGGCTTGATCCCAGGACCCTGAGATCATGACCTGGGCTGAAGGCAGACACTTAACCAACTGAGCCACCTAGGCAGCCTGATGACTAACACTTTCAAATATAATTTAATGTCTGTAATTCTGAAGCGTCCAGCTTTGCTTTTCCCTTTCATGTTTGCTTTGGCTATTCAGGGTCTTTTGTGTTTCCATACAAATATTAGGACTCACTGTGATAGCTCCTTGAAGAATACTGTTGGTGTTTTGATAGGGTTGCATTAAATGTGTGGAATGCTTTGGTTACTGTAGATATTTTAACAATATTTGTTCTTCAAATTCATGAACATGGAATGTTTTTCCACTCCTTGTGTCATCTTCAGTTCTTTCATCAGTGTTTTATAGTTTTCAGAGTACAGACCTTTTACCTTTTCAGTTAGGTTTATTCCTAGGTGTCTTATTTTTGGTGCAGTTGTAAATGGAATCAATTCCTTGATTTCTCTTTCTGCTGCTTCATTATTGGTGTATAGAAATGCAACAGATTTCTGTATGTAGATTTTATATCCTGCAACCTTCTTGAATTCATGTATTAGTTCTAGCAGTTTTGGGTGGGGTCTTTTGGGTTTTCTACATAGAGTATCATGTCATCTACAAATAGTAAACATTTGACTTCTTCCTTGCCAATTCTGATGCCTTTTATTTCTTTTTATTGTCTGATTGCTGAGGATAGGACTTCCAGTAATATGTTAAATGGCAATGGTGAGGGTGGACATCACTGTCTTTTTCCTGACTGTAGAGAAAAAGCTCTCAGTTTTACCTATGGATGCTTCAGTTTTAGTGGAAGTAGCAACAGGTCTCATTTAACAAGCACAGCAGAGCACACCTAGTTAAAACTTGTCACACTCTGGCCAAGGTCCAAACACTGCCCACTGCAGGTAAGTAAAACCTCTGCAGACAACTGACCTGAGGGACAGAGCACCCAAAACACAGTAGGAGAAGGCATGCAATATGCACCAGAGACACTTCCTGAAGTGTCAGTCCCTAGACAGTGTATGACCTCTTCTTCATAAAGCCATTACTTTCAGGAGGAGGAAACAACAGGATTTGCTAAAGCAGAGAAGACAGTGACCAAGCAATACATCAAGATGGAGGAATTCATACCAAATGAAACAACAAGAAAAGGTCATGGTAGGAGATCTGATCGAAACAGTAATATGCCTAAATTGTCCTAAATTGATATGCATCAAAAACAATAAGATATCTAGAAATAAACCTAACCAAAGGGGAAAAGATTTGTACTCTGAAAACTATAACACTGATGAAAGAAATTGAAGACTACAAAAAGAAATGGAGACATTCCATGCTCATGAATTGGAAGAAGAAATATTGTTAAAATGTATATATTACCCAAAGCAATCTACATGGTTAATGCAATCCCTATCAAAATACTATTTGTATGGATCCACAGCAATCCCCAAAGAGTCAAAGCAATCTTGAAAAAGAAAAGCAAAGCTGGAAGCATCACAATTCTGGACTTCATGTTATATTACAAAGCTGGAGTGATCAAGAGAGTATGGTTCTAGCACAAAAATAGACACATAGATCAATGAAACAGAATAGAAAACCCAGAAATGGACCCAAAACTATAAGGTCAACTAATTTTTGACAAAGCAAGAAAGAATATTCAATAGATAAAAGACAGTTTCTTCAACTAATGGTGTTTGAAAACTGGTCAGCAAGATGCAAAACAATGAAACTGGACCATTTTCTTAAACCATACCCCAAAATAAATTCAAAATGGATGAAAGACCTAAATGTGTGAGGAAACTGTCAAAATCCTAGATGAGAACACGGACAGTAACTTCTATGACAATAGTTATAGAAACTTCTTATTAGATGTGTCTCCTGAAGCAAGAGAAAAAAAAAAAACAAAAATAAACTATCAGGACTTCAAGATAAACAGCTTTTGTGCAGCAAAGGAAACAATCAACAGAAATAAAAGGCAACCTATGGAATGAGAGAAGATATTTGCAAATGACATAACAGATAAAGGGTTAGTATCCAAAATCTATAAAGAACTTATCAAACACAAATCTCAAAAAATAAAAAAAAAATCCAGTCAAAAAATAAGCAGAAGACATGAATAGACGTTTCTCCAAAGAAGACGTACATATGGCTAACAGACACATGAAAAAATACTCAATATCACTCAGCACCAGGGAAATACAAATCAAAACCACAATGAGATACCACCTCACATCCGTCAGAATCACTAAAATTAACAACTCAGGAAACAACAGATGTTGGCAAGGATGCAGAGATAGGGGAACCCTCTTACACTGTTGGTGAGAATGGAAACCAGTGCAACCACTCTGGAAAACAGTATGGAGGTTCCTCAGAAAGTTAAAAATATAACTACCCTACACCTCAGCAATTGCATTTCTAGGCATTTGTCCAAAGGATACAAAAGTAGTGATTTGATGGGGCACATGTACCCCAATATTTATAGCAGCAATGTCTACAGTTGCCAAAATATGGAAAGAGCCCAGATGTCCATTGACAGATCAATGGATAAAGAGGAGGTGGTATGTGTATATATATACATATATATGCTATATGCATATACTAGAATATTACTCAGCCATCAAAATAATGAAATATTGCCATTTACAATGAAATGGATGGAACTAGAGTGTATTATGCTAAGCTAAATAAGTCGGTCAGTGAAAGACAAATACCATATGATTTCACTCATACATGGAATTTAAGAAACAAAGCAAAATAATATAAGGGAAAGGAAGGAAACATAAGATAAAAACAGAGTGGGAGGCAAACTGTAAGAGACTCTTAACTATAAGGAACAAACTGAGGGTTGCTGGAAGGGGTCTGGGTGGGGGATGGGGTAATTGGGTGATGGGCATTAAGGAGGACACTTGATGTAATGAGCACAGGGTGTTATATGCAACTGATGAATCACTAAATTCCACCCCTGATACTAAAAAATAAAACAAAACAAACAAAAAACAACATGGAAAAATACAATACTGTTTCTTCTTTTTTCTTCCTGCCTTAAATATAGTTATGGTGGCTGGAATAATAGTAACCATTTTTTTTTTTATTGTGAGAAAAAACTCAAGAGTATCTCAGTGACTTCGCCCTAATGTCACTTGGTTACTAAACCACTAGCAACCACTTTATGGTTTTTGTTAATGTGGAAAAAAAATTTGTTTAAGCCACTATAAATGGATTTTCTCTTACAGTCTAAGGCAACTGTAATTGAAACTGCTAGTTAGTGTGGGGTAAGAATTCATTACAGGTCTGACTGAATATAAAGTTTATTTTCTTGATCAGTATTTATACCACATACCATAATTAGACACAATTTATAAGTAGCATAAAATACTGTAGATTAAGTGCTAAGTGACATGGTACAGATTCTTTGTGGTATGCAACAGAAACGTAAATTCTGGTATAGTCAGGAAAGGCCTCTTCCAAGGATGGAGTAGTGTTGATAGACAGAATGATGACAAGAGAGCATTTCATGTCATAGTGCATTAAAAAAACAAAAACAAAAACAAAAACAACTGGTCATTACTTTTGCTCTAGCAATGATTTGCTCCCATCCTCAGGTTCCTTCATGGGTCCCACTCACTTCCCAAAGGAGCCCTTATCCCTTGGTTCCATGAAATCAGGCATCTGAATTACCTCACGACTTAATAACAGCCTATAGTAAGCCTTGTATGTTCCATAGAGCAGAGGGCAATGGAGGTTGTGTTAACCTCATCTGCTTTGTTGAAATTCTCCTGGGTAGGGATCAAAATGTTGTATAAAGGAAAAGTCCATAAAGAGCTCAGGGATTTCTGTGGAATGGGTGTGTAGGGTCTCTCCAAAAACCTTCCAAATTGTCCTGGGACCAGCATTCCTCAAAACCCCTACCTGGCCTGTACTCCAATTAAGTCATTAGGCCTGGCCTTGCTTCTTTATGATTATCAGCCTCAGTTCCACAGTATCAACCCCAAAACTTCATGTCACTGTAGCTCAATAGCAGCTCTTAGATTCATACTAAGATACTAGCCCCCTACTCCAGGATTTAGCAGGGATGTGTGTATGGGGGTAAGGGTAAAAAAGTAGGAAATTACCAAATTTTCTGTGCACTTGCCTGTCATTTTAAATGTTTCGTTCTTTATGTGATATCATCATTACACCAAGCCTTTCAAAGCCTTACACCTTTCAAAATGGAAAGTATTTCTTTTTTTCAGCTTTATGAAGGAATAATTAACACATACATTTGTATACATTTAAAGTGCACAATGTGATGATTTGATATACATGCATACTGTGAAATGATTACTGTGACGAATTTCATTAACACATCCATTGTCTCACATAGTTAATTATTTTTCCTCTTTTTGTGGTGAGAATGCTTATAATTTACTCTCAACAAAGTTTAAGTATACAATACTGTATAATTAACTAATTAATCATGATAGACATTAGATACTCAGAGCTTATTCATCATATAACTAAAAGTTTATACCCTTTAACTTACATCTCCCTGTTTCCCACATCTTCCAGCCTCTGACAATCACCACCATTCTACTCTATGTTCCCATGAGATAGTTTTTTTTTTTTTTTTTTTTTTTGTTTGTTTGTTTTCAGATTCCATATACAAGTGATACTACACAGTATTTTTCTTTCTCTGCCTGGCTTATTCCACTTAGCATAATGCCCTCCAGGTTTACCCATGTTGTTGCAAATGGGAGGATTTCCTTATTTTTCATGGATTAATTATATATGTGTGTGTTTGTGTGTGTATAGCATTTTCTTTATCTATTCATCCATCAATGGGCAGTTTCTTTCTACATCTTGGCTATTGTGAATAATGCTGAAATGAACATGGAGGTGTAGATATTTTCTTGAGATACTAACTTCATTTTCATTGGCTATACACCAAGAATGGGATTGCTGGATCTTATGGTATCTCTATTTTTCATTTTTTAGGAATCACATTACTGTTTTCCATAATTGTTGTACCTATTTATATATTCCCACCATCAATACACAAGGGATGCTTTTTCTCCACATCCTTACCAGCACTTGTTATTTCTTGTCTTTTTGAGAATAGCCATCCAGGTGTGAGGTGATATCTCATTGTGAATTTTATTTGCAGTTCCCTGATGATTACTGCTGTTGAACACCTTTAAATGTACCTGTTGGTCATTTGTGTGTTTTCTTTGAAGAAATGTATATTCCGGTCTTTTGTTCATTTTTTGATTGGGCATTTGCTTGCTTGTTTGTTTACTGTATCCTTTCCCCATTGTGTGTTCTTGAAAATTTTGTCAAATATTAACTGACCATATATACCTGGGTTTATTTCTGAGCTCCTTATTCTGTTTCATTGGTTCATGTGCCTATTTTTGTGCCAACACCATACTATTTTGACCACTATAGCTTTGTAATATAGTTTAAAAAAAAAAAAAGTATGATGCCTCCAGCTGTATTTTTTGTCAAAATTGCTTTGGCCTTTTAAGGTCTTTAGTGATTCCATACAAATTTTGGTGTTTTTTTTTTTCCTATTATTGTGAAAAAATGTCATTGGAATTTTGAGTCAGATCATGCTTTTGGTTTACAGTCATTAGTTCTAAACTGTGAATTAGTGATTTGACAGCAGAGATTAGTGGCCTAAAGGAATACAAATTTTAGTGATACACTTTCAAAGGTCTTTGCCCTTTTATGCTTCTTCAAATTGGGTGCAATATGTTTTGAGAAGCATAACTTAAAGATTAGAAGGCAGAACCATATGCAGCATTATTGTGGACACAAATCACCTCTGCAATATTTACAGATGTAGACAGATGGTAGATATCAAGCTTTTTGCTTTCTTCACATTTGTCAATTTCTGATGAAGAAGAATTTAAAATTCCCAATAAATTAAGCTTTCTAATGATTGTATTTTATTATGTGAAATGAAGTATAATATAATAATGAAATAATTTTTGATAACTTTTGTTTGCAATTAGCACATTGTTTTAATAACAAATCCCACTTCTTTTGTGGACTGATGTGTATCATACACTGTTGATACCCAAACAATATTTATTTGGTTTGTATAAGTGGTTTCCAGATCATCCACATCTTATTAATTTAAGAAAACAGAATTCTAAAGAAAAAAGGGAATAATATGTTTGAAACATGTGACAACATTTTAGGAGAGCACTTTGTAAAAACAAACAAACAAACAAACAAACAAAAAGCATGAGCATATTGAAAGATAAGGGCTGGTATCCAAGATCTATAAAGAACTTCTCAAACTCAACACCCAAAAAACAAATAATCAAGTCAAAAAGTGGGCAGAAGATATGAAAAGACACTTCTCTGAAGAAGACATACAAATGGCTAACAGACACATGAAAAAATGTTCATCATCATTAGCCATCAGGGAAATTCAAATCAAAACCACATTGAGATACCACCTTACACCAGTTAGAATGGCAAAAAATGGACAGGGAAAGAAACAACGAAAGTTGGAGAGGTTGTGGAGAAAGGGGAACCCTCTTACACTGTTGGCAGGAATGCAAGTTGGTACAGCCACTTTGGAAAACAGTGTGGAGGTTCCTCAAAAATTTAAAAATAGGGCTACCCTATGACCCAGCAATTGCACTACTGGGTATTTACCCCAAAGACACAGATGCAGTGAAAAGGAGGGCCATATGCACCCCAATGTTCATAGCAGCAATGTCTGCCATAGCCAAACTGTGGAAAGAGCTGAGATGCCCTTCAACAGATGAATGGATAAAGAAGACGTGGTCCATATATACAATGGAATATTACTCAGCCATCAGAAAGATGAATACCCAACTTTTAAATCAACATGGATGGGACTGGAGGAGATTATGCTAAGTGAAATAAGTCAAGCAGAGATAGTCAATTACCATACGGTTTCACTTATTTGTGGAACATAAGGAATAGCATGGAGGACATTAGGAGAAGGAAGGGAAAAATGAAGGGGGGGGATGTCGGAGGGAGAGATGAACCATGAGAGACTATGGACTCTGAGAAACAAACAGGGTTTTAGAGGGGGGGGGGTTGGTTAGCCTGGTGATGGGTATTAAGGAGGGCACGTACTGCATGGAGCACTGGGTGTTATACGAAAACAATGGATCATGGATCACCACATCAAAAACTAATGATGTATTGTATGGTGACTAACATAACATTATAAAATTAAAAAAAAGAAAGATAGTAGGGAAAACAGGACGTATATATGGATATTTGTTTTTATTTTACTTATCTTTTTAGCTGCTCAGCCTCAAATCTCCCTTCCCATGTTTAAGGAATCTGTCATTGTGTGAGTGTTAGTAGAAGGTAGGAAGACTCGGCCAATTGGATTTTCCTACATAGGACTATAGAAATGGAATGGTGGCAAAGAAGCAGGGACTAATTCAGAAATCATTCCACAATTAGTGGCAAAAATAACATCCAGGTTTAGGGTGTCCTAAAGCGAAAAATTTCATCAATTCTTTGAGCCACCTAATATTCTTTCAATAGATTGTCTTTCTTATTATGTTAACTGCAGAACCCTGAAAAAAAGAAAAAAAAAGATGAAAGCTGATGAATAATGGTATTTGCAAAAATGTCATGAGGCAGGAGATGATAAAACCAAGACTGAAGATAGATAAGCTCACTTGGGTGGAACAGGCACACTGGTATAATTCCACTTCTTTTTTATTTTCTTTGCTTTTGGTGTCAAAATCCAGAAAGTCATTGCCAAGGCGAGTGTCTAGGAACTTATACTTTTTTATAGGAATTTTATGGATTCAGGTCTTACATTCAACTCTATACTTCACTTTTAGGGGTTTCATTTTTGTATATGATAGGATACTGGTAAATGTTTTTGCAAGTGGCTATCCAGTTATTGCAACATCATTTATTGAAGGGACTGTCCTTACCTTATTGAATATTCTTGGTTCCTTTGTCATAAATTAATTGACCATATTTGCATGGGTTTATTTCTGGATTTTCTATTTTATTCTATTGATCTATGTGTCTATTTTGTGCCAGTATCATACTGTCTTGATTACTACAGCTTTGTAATATAATTTGAAGTCCAGAATTGTAAAGCTTCCAGTTTTATTTTTCTTTTTTCAAAATTGCTTTGGCTATTTGGGGTATTTTGTGGTTCCATACAAATGATAAGATTGCTTGTTCTAGTCGTGTGAAAAATGCTGGTGGTGTTTTGATAGGGATTCCATTAAATGTGCAGGTTGCTTTGGGTAGTATAGATATTATAACAATATTTGTTCTTCCAACCCATGAGCATGGAAGTATCTTTTCATTTCTTAGTGTCATCTTCAATTTCATTCATCAGTGTTTTACAGGTCTTTCATCTCTCTGGTTAGGTTTATTTCTAGGTATCTTATTATTTTTGGTGCAATTTTAAATGGGGTTGTTTTCTTAATTTCTCTCTGCTGCTTCCATTATTGGTGTATAGAAATGTGACAGATTTCTGTACATTGATTTTGTATCCTGTGACTTTACTGAATTCGTTTATCAGTTCTAAAACGTTTCTTGTAGAGTCATTCAGGTTTTCTACATATAGTATCATGTCATCTGCAAATAGTGAAAGTTTTACTTCCTCCTTATTGATTTGGATATCTTTTATTTCTTTTTGTTGTCTAATTGCTGTGGTTAGGACTTCTCATGTTGAATAAAAGTGGTGACAGGACCACTGAGGTGGCTCTGTTGGTTAAGCTTCTGACTCTTGATTTTGGCTCAGGTTATGATCTCAGGGTCATGAATTGAGCCCCATGTTGGGCTCCATGCTCATTGCTGAGTCAACTTGAGATTCTCTCCCTCTCCCTTTGCTCATCCTCCTGCTCATGCTCAATCTCTCTCTTTCTCTCTAAAATAAATAAAATAAATATTTAAAAAATAAACAAAAAAGTGGTGACAGTGGACATCCTTGTCTTCTTCCTGAACTCAGGGGGAAAACTCTCATTTTTCCCTATTAAGGATGATGTTGGCTGTGGATTTTTCATATACAGCCTTTATTAAGTTGAGGTATGTTGAGAGTTTTTTTCTGCATCTATTGAAATGATCATGTGGTTCTTTTTTATTTATTTTTATTTTTTTTTAAATTTATTTGAGACAGAGAGAATGAGAGAGAGAGCACATGAGAGGGGGGAGGGTCAGAGGGAGAAGCAGACTCCCCGCTGAGCAGGGAGCCCGATGCGGGACTCGATCCCGGGACTCCAGGATCATGACCTGAGCCGAAGGCAGTCGCTTAACCAACTGAGCCACCCAGGCGCCCTGATCATGTGGTTCTTATCCTTTCTCTTATTGAGTGATATATCATATTGATTTGTGAATATTGAACAACACTTGCAACCCAGGAATAAATCCCACTTGATTGTGGTGAATGATCTTTTTTAATGTATAATTGGATTCAGTTTGCTAATATTTTGTTGAGGATTTTCACATCTATATTCATAAGAGATATTGGCCTGTAGTTCTCTTTTTGTGGTGTCTTTATCTGATTTTGGTATCAGTACTCTTGTTTGTTGGGAGACTTTTGAATTCTGATTCAATTTCTTTGCTGGTTATGGGTCTGTTCAGATTTTTTATTTCTTCCTGTTTCAGTTTGGGTAGTTAATATGTTTCTAGGAAATTACCCATTTCTTCCATATTGCCTAATTTGTTGGCATATAATTGACCATAGTATTCTCTTATAATTGTATTTCTTTGGTGTTGGTTGTGATCTCTCCTCTTTCATTTATGATTTATTTATTTGGGTCCTTTCCCTTTTCTTTTGTATATGACTGGTTAGGGGTTTATCATCTTGTTAATTCTTTCAAAGAACCAGTTCCTAGTTTTGTTGATCTATTCTACTGTCTTTTTTTAAATTTCTATATCATTGATTTCTGCTCTAATCTTTATTCTTTCTCTTCTCCTGCTAGATTTAGGCTTTATTTGCTGTTTTTTTTTTTTTTTTTTTCCAGCTCCTTTAGGTGTAGGGTTAGGTTGTGTATTTGAGACTTGTCTTGCTTCTTGAGGAAGGCCCATATTGCTATATACTTCCCTCTTTGGGCTGCCTTTGCTGCATCCCAAAGGTTCTGAACTGTTGTGTTTTCATTTTCATTTCCTTCCATGTATTTTTTTAATTCTTCTTTAATTTCCTGCTGAATCATAATTCTTTAGTAGGGTGTTCTTTAACCTCCATGTATTTGTGGTCCTTCCAAATTTCTTCTTGTAGTTGACTTCAGGTTTCATAGTATTGTGGTCTGAAAATGTGCATGATATGATCTATATCTTTTTGTGCCATTTGAGGCCCGATTTGTGACTCAGTATATGATCTATTCTGGAGAGTGTTCTATGTGCACTTGAAAAGAATGTGTATTCTGCTGCTTTAGGATGAAATGCTCTGAATATATCTGTTAAGTCCATCTAGTCCAGTTGATCATTCAAATCCTTTGTGTCCTTGTTGATCTTCTGCTTAGATAATATGTCTATTGCTGTGAGTTGAATGTGAAAGTCCCTTACTATTATTGTATTATTATCAATGAGTTTCTTTAAGTTTGTTATTAATTGATTTATTATATATTTGGCTGCTCCCAAATTAGGGGCATAAACATTTACAATTGTTAGATTTTTTTTTGTTGGATAGACCCTTTTATTACGATATAGTGTCCTTCATTTCTTATTACAGACTTTGGTTTAAAATCTAGCATGTCTGATAAAAGTATTGTTACTCCAGTTTACTTTTTATGTCCATTTGTATGATAAATTGCTCCCCACCCCCTCACCCTCAAACTGGAGGTGTCTTGGGATCTAAAATGAGTCTCTTGTAAGCAGCATATCAATCAGTCTCCCCCCCCCCCATTCTGACGTTCTATGTCTTTTGATTGGAGCATTCAGGCCACCTTCATTCAGAGTAATTATTGAAAGATATGAATTTAATGCTATTGTATTACTGTAAGGTCACTGTTCCTGTAGATTGTCTCTGTTCCTTTATGGTCTTTGTTACTTTTGGTCTCTCTTTCTGCTCAAAGAGTCCCATTTAATATTTCTCTCAAGCTGGTTTAGTGTTCACTAATTCCTCTAATTTTTGTCTCAGAAACTCTTTATCTCTCCTATTCTGAATGACAGCTTTGCTGGATAAAGTATTCTTGCTGCATATTTTTTCCAATTTAGCACATTGATTATATCATGCCACTTTTTTCTGGCTTGCTAGGTTTCTGTGGACAGGTCTGCTGCCAGCCTTATTTGTTTACCCTTGTAGTTTAATGACTTCTCCCAACCTGCTTTCAGAATTCTCTCTTTATCTTTGTATTTTGCAAGTTTCACTGTGATACATTGTGGAGTTGGACTGTTCTTGATGATTTTGAGGGGAGTTTTCTGTGCCTTTTGGACTTGAATGCCTATTTCCTTCCCCAGATTAGGGAAGTTCTCAGGTATAATTTGTTCAAATAAAACTTCTGACCTTTTTTTCCTGTTCTTCTTCTGGGACTCCTATGATACTGATATTATTTCACTGTATGGAATTGCTGAGTTGCCTAAGTCTACCTTTGTGATCTAATTGTTTTTTGTCCCTCTTTTCAGCTTTCTTATTTTCCATAATTTTATCTTCTGTATCACTGATTTGCTCTTCTGATTTTCTGTCCTCATTTTTACAGCCTCCACTTGGGACTGCATCTTAGTTATAGCATTTTTAATTTCGGCCTGACTATATTTTAGTTCTTTTATCTCTACAGTAAGAGATTCTCTAGTGTCTTATATGCTTTTTTCAAGCCCAGGTAGTGTTTTATAATCATTATTTTAAATTCTACTTCAAACATCTTACTTATATCTGTATTGATTTAAATCCCTGATTGTGAGTACTACCTCCCGTTCTTTCTTTTGGGGTGAATTTCTCCATCTTGTCATTTTGTCCAGAAAGGAAAATAAGAAAAAAAAAAACAATAATGACAACAACAACAAAAAGAAAAAAAAAAACTAGATCTTGTCTGTGTTTTGGTCTGCTTATTAAAAGAAACTGGATCTGAAGATGAAAGAAAGAAAGAAAGAGAAAGAAAGAAAGAAAGAGAAAGAAAGAGAAAGAAAGAAAGAAAGAAAGAAAGAAAGAAAGAAAGAAAGAAAGAAAGAAGACATATATAAAATAGAATGAAATACAATGAACGGAAAAATATATAAAGTGTATATAAAAATAAAAATTAAAAAAGAATTTAAAAATAAGAAACAATAATAATAAAAAATGAATAAAAGTAAAAGAGCTGAAGCTTTGCAGCCCTCTATGATCAGTAAACATGATGGGAACAAGTTGTTTATGCTGGTCTTCTGGGTGAGGGGTTTGTTGCACTGATTGTTAGGTGGACTTGCCCTGGTGGAAATGTGCCTTCAATGCCCAGTGAGGCAGGGCTCGGTGTAAGCGGCTCTGGCCTACACTAGGTGGCGCTGTTGTGCTCCCTGAAGGCGTTCAGCACTGATGGGTTGGGTGAAAATGGCGGAGCTCCGCTATCTAGCCCCTTGCTCTTCAGTGAGCCCTTACAAAAGAGTAATCAACAGCTCTTGTCTCCCTGGTTTCTGTAAGAACCATGTGTTCATCCTGCCTGTGTGAGGATTTTTTGTTTGCTTGTTTTTTAATCTCAGGCACATGACTGAGTTTCAAAACTCCAAATTTTAGGGACTCCTGTGGCACGGACCCACACTGTTCCTCCCGGGGTCTCGTCAGGCTTCTGCATTTTGCCTGACTCATCCCAGGAAAGTGACTGCACAACCACACAGTGGTTTGCAGTTTATGGCAATACAGAGCAGAAAGCTAGTACCTAGATTTGCCGTTCTCAGCCGGCTTCCACACTCCTATGCCTGGGAACAGTGCAGCACTTAGGTCCCACCTGCTCTTCTTGTGACCCAGGGGAGCCTCAGACCACTGTGTCACACCTGGGATTCCACCTACTTTTCCACCTGAGCACCTTAAGCTAGACACGTCTCCCACTGTGGCAGACTTCTAAAAGTTCCAATTTTGCACTCCACTCCTTATAATACTTTGTGGTAGCCTCCTTAAGCAGGCTCCCGCCCTTCTGCTATATCCACAGCTATATCACACTGGATTCAAGTCTCCACGCTGCCCACCTTCCAAAAGATGGTTGTTTTTCTACTTGTAGCCTTGCATTATTTGTTCTCGCCAATTTCCAATTGATTTCTCAGGTGTTCAGAATGATTGATAACTATCTAGCTGTATTCGAGGGATGAGACAAACTTACGGTTCCCCTAAACCTCCATCATTTTAACTCTTCCTCTCATTTGTTATGGAACAAATTGACCCCTATATTTTCTTGATTAATTGACCCCTATATCATTATATAAACATATGCATTATATATCTTTTTGTCATTTGTGACCATTTTTCACTTAAAGTCCTTTTTGTCTGATATGAGTAAAGCAATCCCTGATTTTTATTTTGGTAATCATTACCTCAAAATATCTTTTTTTCATCCCTTTATTTTCAACCTTTGTGTGTCCTTAAATGTAAAGTGAGTCTCTTTTAGGCAGCAAATCATTGGATCTTTTTTTTTTTTTTTTATCAATTCAGTCATTCTATGTCTTTGGACTGGAGAATTTAATCCATTTGCATTTAAAGTAACTGTTAATGTTAGATAAAGGCTAGTACCATATTGTTAATTATATTTCTCAACAGCTGTAGATCTTTTGTTCCTTGATTCCTCTCATGCTGTCTTCCATTTTAACTTGATGACTTTTTTTTGTGGTGGTATACTTTAACTCCTTAACATAATCTTTTGTTACATACTACAGGCTTTTTTTGTGATTATCATAAGGCTTACATGAAATATTAGCCTATTTTAAGCTTACAAATTAACTTCAATAGCTTATAGAAAGTTTATATTTTTACTTCTTTCCTTTTACATTTAAGTTTTTTGATGTTACAATATGCATTTCTAATAATATGTATCCAATAAAAATTATTGTAGTTATAGTTACTTTAAAAATGCTTTTTTTCAAACCTTTAAACTGAGGTTGTAAGTAATTTACACACCACTATTACAATATTAGAGATTCTGGCCTTGACTATATATTTACTTTTACCAGTGAATTTTACACATTAATATATTTTTACATGTGAATTACCATCATTTTATTTCAACTTGAAGAACACCCTTTAGCATTTCTTATAAGGAAAGTCTACTGGTGTTGTACTCCCTCAGTTTGTTTGTTGGGAAAAGTCTATCTCTCCTTCATGGAGAGCTTTGCCATGTATAATATTCTTAGTTGATTTTTTTTTTTCTTTTAACATTTTGAATATATCATCACACTCTCCTGGCCTACAAAGTTTCTGCCAAGAAATTCACTAATAGTCTTTTTTTTTTTTAAGATTTTATTTATTTGAGAGAGAGAATGAGATAGAGAGAGCATATGGGGGGGGGGTCAGAGGGAGAAGCAGACTCCCTGCTGAGCAGGGAGCCGGATGCGGGACTCTATCCCGGGACTCCAGGATCATGACCTGAGCTGAAGGCAGTCACTCAACCAACTGAGCCACCCAGGCGCCCCAAGAAATTCACTAATATTCTTATGGGGCTCCCTTTTATGTGATAATTGACAAGTCACTTTTCTCTTGCTTTCAAATCCTCTTTATTTTTGACATATGACAATTTCATTACAATATGTCTCAGTGTAACCCTTTCCTAGTTCTTTTTTTTTTCTCAAGATTTTATTTATTTATTTGACAGAGAGAGAGAGAGTGAGAGAAGGAACACAAGCTGGGGGAGTGGGAGAGGGAGAAGCAGTCTTCCCGCTGAGCAGGGAGCCCTACACGGGGCTCGATCCCAGGACCCTGGGATCATGACCTGAGCCGAAGGCAGACACTTAACGACTGAGCCACCCAGGCGCCTCCCCCCCTTTCCTAGTTCTTATTTGCAGTTTTTTAGGCCTCATGAATTTAGATGTCCATTTGTCTCTTCATGTTTGGGAATTTTTCAGCCACTTATTGCTTTAAATTAGCACTATGTCCTTTCATTTTTTTCTCTCCTTGGAATGCCATGATGTGTATTTTGTTTTTCTTGATAATATCCCACAAGCCCCACAGGCTTTCTTCACTCATTGTTTTTTCATCTTTTTTTTTTCTTTGTGCTCCTCTTACTAAAAAATTTCAAATGACCTATCTTCAAGTTAATTGATTCTGACTTCTGCTTGGTTGAGTCTGTTCTTATGCTCTCTATTGAATTCTTCAGTGTAGTCACTTTATTTTTCAGGTCTATGAATTCTTCATATTTGTTTTTTGCTTATATTTCTTTAACTTATTACTTTGTTCATGTATTTTTTTTCGAGATTTGTTTAGTTGTTCACTTTTGCAGTTTGTTGGACTCTTTAAGAGGATTATTCTGAGCTGTCAGATAGTTTTTAGATCTCCATTTTTTGAGGCTCAGTTATAGAAGCTTTATTAATTTCTTTTAGTGGTTCAATTTTTACTTGATTCTTCATAATCCCTGTATCCTTGCATTGTTATTTTCTCATTTGGATAAGCAGTCTCCTCTTCCAGAACTTACAGGTTAACTTCAGCAAGGAAAGGCCTTCACAAGTAAGCTTTGCTTAAGGTACTGAATGAGTCAGTTGGTAGCATCCATGGGCAGTCAGTGCTTATTATCAGTGTTTGTAGTTGGGTGAGGCCAACTTTGGAGGCAGGGCTGGGCTCTACAGTTGGGTGGGTCTGCTGGCTGAGCTCAACATTGAAACATGGGCACTGGGTGGGTTTCTTGGTTTCAGGCTTGTTTGGTTTTGT
This sequence comes from Mirounga leonina, assembly GCF_011800145.1. Classification (NCBI taxonomy): domain Eukaryota; kingdom Metazoa; phylum Chordata; class Mammalia; order Carnivora; family Phocidae; genus Mirounga; species Mirounga leonina. The sequence continues at coordinate 1,539,347 of NW_023270096.1, read as the reverse complement.
AGTCAAGTGGGACACTAGCTGGGCTCTGCAGTTACCTCTGTGTGAGTGATGTTGAAGGCCGTGTTCAGTAATCAGGCATTGCTGTTGGTTGGGCTACATGGCTTGGCAAGGCTAATAACAGTGTTCACAGAGTCACTATGTAGGCTCCCTAACTACACAGGTTTAGAGACTATGCTCAACAATTGGGCAGAATAATCCAACAATACATTAAAAAAATCATTCACCATGATCAAGTGGGATTTATTGCTGGTATGCAAGGGTGGTTCAATATTTGCAAATCACTCAATGAGATACATCATATCAATAAGAGAATTAATGAAAATCAAATGATCATTTCAATAGATGCAGACAAAGCATTTTACAAAGTACAACATACATGCATTTTAAAAGTTCTCAACCAAGTAGGTTTAGAGGAAACATACCTCAACATAATAAAGGCCATATATGAAAAAATCCATAGCCAACATCATACTCAGTGGGAAAAATTGAGAGCTTTTCCCCTAAGGTCAGGAACAAGACAAGGATATCTATTTTTACCACTTTTATTTAACATAGTACGGGAAGTCCTAACCACAGCAATTAGATTTTTTTAAAAAGGCAACCAAATCAGTAAGGAGGAAGTAAAATTTTCACTATTTGCAGATGACATGATGCCTTATATAGAAAACCCTAAAAATCCCCCCCCCCACAAATCCTACTAGAACTGATAAATGAATTCAGTAAAGTTGTAGGGTATAAAATCAACGTGCAGAAATCTGTTGTAGAGGAGCCTGCATGGCTCAGTTGGTTAAGTGTCTGCCCTCAGCTCAGGTCATGATCTCAGCATCCTAGGATAGAGCCCCATGTCCAGCTTTCTGCTCAGTGGGGAATCTGCTTCTCCCTCTCCCTCTCCCTCTGTGCTCTCTCTCTCTTTCTCTCCCTCAAATAAATAAATAAAATCTTTAAAAAAGAAATCTATTGTATTTCTATATGCTAATGATGAAACAGCAGAAAGAAAAAATAAGAAAACAATCCCATTTACAATTGCACCAAAAATAATAAGATACCTAGAAATAAACCTAACCAAAGAGGTAAAAGATCTGTATTCTGAAAACTATAAAACACTGATGAAAGAAATTGAAGACTACACAAAGACATGGAAAGACATTCCATGCTCATGGATTGGAAGAACAAATATTGTTATAATGTTTATACTACCAAAGCAATCGACACATTTAATGCAATCCTTATCAACATGCCACCAGCATTTTTCACAGAGTTAGAACAAACAATCCTATAATTTGTATGGAACCTCAAAAGACCCTAAATAGCTAAAGCAGTGTTGAAAAAGAAAAAAAGCTGGAGGCATCACAATTCCAGACTTCAAGTTATATTACAAAGCTGTAGTAATCAAAACAGTGTGGTACTGGCACAAAAATAGACACATAGATCAATGGAACAGAACAGAAAACCCAGAAATAAGTCCACCATTGTATGGCCATATAATCTTTGGCAAAGCAGGAAAGAATATCCAATGAGAGATAACACACTCTCTACAACAAATGGTGTTGAGAAAACTTGCCAGCTACATGCAAAAGAAAGAAACTGGACCAATTTCTTACACTATACACAAAAATAAATTCAAAATGTATTAAAGATCCAAATGTGAGACTGAAATCATAAAAATCTTAGAAGAGAGCATATGCAGGAATGTCTCTGACACCAGCTGTGGCAACTTCTTTCTAGATATGTCTCTTGAGGCAAGGGAAACAAAAACAAAAATAAACTATTGAGCCTACTTCAAGATACAAATTTTCTGCACAATGAAGGAAACAATAAAAAAAAAACCCAAAAGGCAACCTATTGAATGGAAGAAGACATTCGCAAATGATCTATCTGATAAAAGGTTAATATCCAAAATATATAAAGAACTTATTCAAATCAACATCCAAATACAAATAATCCAATTTAAAAAGGGGCAGAAGACGTGATCGGACATTTCTCCAAGGAAAACACCTAGATGGCCAACAGACACATGAAACAATGCTCAACATCACTCATCATTAGGGAAATGCAAATCAAAACTACAATTTGATATCACCTTGCACCTATAAAAATGACTAAAATCAACAACACAATAAACAGGTGTTGGTAAGGATGTGGAGAAAAATGGACCCTCATGCACTCATGGTGGGAATGCAAACTGGTGCAGTCACTGTGCAGAAGAGTATGGAGGTTCCTCAAAAAGCTAAAAATAGAACTATCCTATGATGCAGTAATCGTATTGGTTATTTACCCCCAAAATTACAAAAACACTAATTCAAAGATTTACATGAACCACTATGGTTATAGCAGCATTATTTACAATGGCCAAATTATGGAAGCAGGCCATGTGTCCATGGATAGATGAATGGATAGATTTGGTATATATATATGAATATTATTCAGCCCTAAAAAAGAATAAAATCTTGTCATTTGCAACAACATGGATGGAATTTGAAAGTATAATGCTAATTGAAATATGTCAGTGAGAGAAAGACAAATATCATATGATTTCACTCATTTATGGAATTTAAGAAACAAAACAAAGGAGCAAAGGGGGAAAAAAGGGAAGGGAGACAAATGCAGAAACAGACTCTTCCCTACTGAGAACAAACTGATGGTTACCAGAGGTGAGGTGGGTGGGATAGGTGAAATAAGTGATGGGGATTAAGGAGTGTGTTTGTCATGATGAGCACTGGGTGATGTATTGAATTGTTGAATCATTATTGTACACTTGAAACTAATATAACACTATGTTAACTGTACTTGAATTAAAATTAAAATTAAAAAAATAAAAATAATAAAATAAAATAAAAACCAAATGTGCAGGGCTGCTGTCTTGTTTCCCTGCCTGAATGGGGTGTTAGAATTGACTCCTCAACTTCCCAGGTCCTCTGGCATGAACTGGGGGCTATGCTCAGCAGTTGGGTAGGGCTGTAAGTTTGCTTTCCTGCTCAGGTGGGGCATTAGAATAGGTTCCATAGTCAGTATGCTAGACACCCAATTCAGGCTGAACTGCCAACTAAGCTCATTGGACAGACAGGGCCATGCCTTGGCTCTGCAGATGAGTAGAGCTATTGGATAGAGTCTCTACTTGAGTACTGCTGCAAGTAGGAATATGGTCCACTGAAGCCTAAGTACTGGTTACTACAAATCCAACACCAATTCTATGTCTGTATCTGATCCCCAGTATTTCAGCCCTGAATATCTCCCAGTGATCTTCATGAGGTGGGACCTGAGTGGGTCCCCCAAGAAACATCACAACTCTGGGATAACTAGATGTTCACTTTGGACTCTCTTCTTCCACTGAAAAAAACATAGGCCCAGAGAGGTACTCTCCATGGGACACTGTGCCAGACTGGCCTAGTTGTGATATGGGCAAAATGAAACTCTCTTTTTATCATTCTTTTTTTTAAGTAGGCTCTAGGCCAATGTGGGGTCCTGGCATAATTTTGTGTTCCAATAACAATGTAATTTTCAGAGACTTTGTTGTGGTATTTTGTTTGGTATGGTTTCTCTGGTGCTTCTGTTGATCCCTGACAGAGCCACTTATTTTCTCTAGGTAGTGAAAGGGATTCCCCAGCTTGCAGCAAAAGAGTGCTTCCTGGGCTGGGCAGCTTGTTATGTTGAGATTCCCCTTGCAGGTCCTTCCCAATGTCTAATTAAGAAAGGGGAGTCTCTGGCCAAAAGAGATGATGACGAGCTTTCCTGGCTACTCAATGTCAGCAGGGATCCACCTCAATCTCTCTTTGTGCCTCTAGGTCCATCTGGGGTTTTCATTAGGATTCCTCTTTGATCTTGGGCTGTGTTCTGCTAGGCTGGGTGTTGGGAAGATGCCCAGTTGCTTTGTTGCTCTGTTCTTTTCCAGATTGCCTTCTTCTTTTCATCTTTTTTATTCCTTCTATTGTCTCTTTTATTATTTACAGTGTTTATCTCTAAAGAGAGATAAGTTTGTGGCATCTCATCTGAACTGTAAGCCTAACTTATATTTTTAAACATCATTTTTCTGCATAAAGAACAAAATGTAAGGGGCTAGATTAGATGCGAGGAGCGTGATCAGGAGTTTACCACTCTAGTCCAGGTAAAAGATGGTTGTTTTTTTTATACTGGGTGGTAGTAGTAAAGATAGAACAAATTAATCAGTTATAGCAATTTAGGAGACAAAACAGACAAGACTCACCAATATGTTGACTTTGGGGTTTTCTGGCTTGATCAACTGAATGAATGGAAGTGTCACTTAATTGTCAAAAACATCTCCTACATCCCCACTGGGAGCAAACCCACCATAAAAATACATCCGTTTTTGAAATACATGGGCTTAGGTTTACATTTCCTGATCTGAAGCAGGGTTACACACTCAGAAGAAATGTAACCCCATTTCACCTACTTCTTCCTTGTCTCATATTCATGACCATAACCAAGCTAACAACGTCCCAGATGCATGCAAATCATAGCTATTAACTATAGAGTCTCCAATGTGCACTGGGTTTTCAATATCCTGCACATTAACAATAGGACAAAAAGTTTTGCTGTTAAGTGTACTGATTATGCAATGGCTTAAATACTCTATCATTTGATTTTGTAACTAGCAATTTAAACTTTCCAACATTTTCTTCCTCTGTTATGTGTCTGTGATTTCCAGTAAAGGTGTCCAGAAATCCACTGACCGCTGTAAGCCAAGATGAATAATAGGCTCTGGACTGTGTTTTCTCCTTCAACCTTCAACATTATATGGCAACTGAATACCAGCCCGGGGGGTTTCTACATTTGATCTGTACAGGGTACCCAAGTAGGCAGACAGGTTGTCTAAGAAGACAGGAAAATTGCAGTCAATGGAAGTTTCCATGATATACCAGAATGAAAACAGGTATTTGGAGTCAAACAGATTAAGACATGAATCCTTGCTCAACCTCTAGCTGAACAGCCTTGGGTAAAATTACTCTATCTGATCCTTTGTTTATTCAAATATAAAACAAAGTATCACCCTGATAGAACTAAAACAAGTCAAATGCAATCAGGTATTAGATGCTTTTTAAAGTATAAAGCACTACATATTTCAGTTATTATCTTCATTCTGCCTCTATGTCTTCTGTTCTCCGCTTGCCATGTAAAATAGTATTATGGATATTATAGTGAGGGTGGGTCATCTTATTTCATCTCTGCTTTTTTATCTTGCCTGTGGTCTCTGACCAAGGTTTCTGAGAGGTATGAACTTACAGGTGACAAGGAATATTGCTTTAGGGTACCCGAGAGAAGGATCCTGTCCTATTAAAAAGCTCCCCAAATTGCAAAAATACCTCTTATACCCCCAAATGCCAAGGACTCCATGAGATCTGTGCCCACCTCTCCTTGCCCAGTGGACAGGTTTAAGCCTTGTCTCAGCCCTCTATTTCCATCTGGAAAATTTTCTCAGAATTCAAAATATTTTGGCACCTATGGGCTAAAAGATGATAGCCACCACTCTAAGACACCTTTTCCATTTCTAAAACACAAACACGCAGGCTCCACAAATAGGATAAACAGACCCATATTACACTCCCCCCAGTGAGTGCTCTTTGTTTCAATAATGGTCACAAACTCCCAGAGGCCACAGGGATCATTAAAAACACCATGTTCACTCTTATAGTCTTCTACCAAGTACTTGAATGTATAGGATTTGTTGCCTAAAATATGGAAAGGACACCCAACATTCCCTTTAGTGAAACTGTGCCAGAAACATGGAGGATTAACTTCCTGAGGAGCTTCTGGCTCCAGGGGTTGCAGGTATTCATAGCAACAATATTCCATCTACCCACTTCTCCAAAATAGTTTGTTCCTAAGGAGAATCAAAATAGAATTTTGATCTTCAAATCCCACCCCACCCATTCTCCATCATGCCCATTTTCTTAGTCCTTAGTTTAGATGTGGATTATTTTCACAGCTCACTTAACCTTGGATCAGAGTGAACTTGCCTAGGTCCTGAAAAGTAACAGAAACCTAATCAATGAGTTTTACCCTTGGTATCTACTTTGTAAGAAGAATCAGTTATTAGAAATTTCCAGATCTTCCAAGTGTCAGTGGTTGATATAATCCAGCTGCTGAAATTTGTAATATAGGATATGAGGGGACTTTCTTGCTCCAGCTGCCCAAGTGGAGAAAAAAAAAAATAAAGAGAAAGAAAGTACATAATTTCCATGTAAATAAATAAGTGAAGAAATGCTCAGATGAGTCTGATTCCTCCTCTGCCTCTCTACCATCCATGTGCCTTTGACAGTGGGGTCAGTTACTGGAGCATGGCCTTCTGGGACTGCATTCAAGACGTGCAGTTGCAGGATTCAGCTGTTACTGCTTGAGGGACAGAAGCTTGAAGCTGTCATCCAGGATGGACCTCCTGTTGCGTCGTAGCTTTCTCTGCCGATGCTGGTACCAGACCATACCACTAAGAGCCAGAGCAATGAGCAGGAGAATGATACTCATAGCAATTAAAACAGAAGCCAGCATCTCAATATTCTTCACAGGGATCTGTAAGCCCAGCATCCTCACATTTCCTTCTCCAATGTCTCTGAGGATTGTTGCTGAAATGGAATAAGAGAAAAATGGGAACCCTGAGGTGGAGAGTACTCTAATGGGGCACCATTTGCAGTCAACTCCTGGGAAAGAAGAAATAACCCCATCAAAACTGGACAGAGGAACTGCTATCCCTAAAAAGACCAGCTGATGAAGACAGATTTATAGGTTACAAAGAATTTGTGTAACAAGATGTCACAGCTGAGAAAGCCCGTAGGAATCACCGAGGGCCCAATTCCCCCATGGAAAGAGCTAAAACTCAGAGTAGAAAGGGCCTTGATACATTTCTTCAAATATATAAAGCTTGTGATGTAAAAATAATAATAATAAAAATAATTGGATTTGGTTTGCATGTTTCCAGATGATAGAATTGGGAGCAATGAGTAGAATCTTCAGGGAGGCAGTATGACTAAATCATCTAGCTTATCAATGCTCAATTTGACTATTGGACCATGATAACTGCCTGCCACTGTGCTGTGTGGTCTGTCACCTTTTTGGGTCATGATAATACTGATGTCACATTGATCTTTCCAGGTGAAATAATCTGTCTTAGTTCTTGGCATATAGACTTTTGCTGATCTCCAATTAACTCACAAAGTAAAACTCAGAATCAAGCCAGGCATTCCAACTCTCACAATCAGGCTCTAACCTACGTTTTTTAGTTTTATGTTCTGCTCTTTAGTTACAATAACTCATCCTTTGTTTCCCAGAGTAAGTGACCTTTCAGGCTCCCAAGACTTTCTGAACACCCTTTCTCCCTCTTCACCGTTCTATACCCATCTTAAATGTTACAAAGCCTTCTTCTATAGCCATCTTAAATGTTACAAAACCTTCTTCAATTTAGCTGGGCAGTTAATGGTCCTTTCTTGTGTTCCCAAAGTATCCTTACAGTCTCCTGTTTTATAAAATGGTGATAAGAACCAAACTTAGCTCAGAGGTTTCTTGTGAGATTTAAGTGAGTTAATATTTATGATATTTAGCATAGCACCTGGAAGATAATAAATGTACAATAACTGATAGCTGTTATTTCCCCCCCCCTTTTTTACAATATATACCAGCAGTGCCATTATTGTTTTTGTGTCTCATTCCATATCTAGACACAAACCTCCTGGAGAGTAGTATGTTTCTTAGTTGTTTAGTGTCCCTGGAACTTAGCACATGTTTGATAAATATATAAATGGATGAATGAACATTCTTAAAAGAACAGAGAGAAGATGAAATATAATGAGTTCAAATGGAAGCTGGAAAACATCCTAGTTCTGAGTTTACATCCTACCACTTAACTCCTTTTGTAACCTTGGACAAATTACCTTCCATCTCTGTTTCTCATGTACAAAACTATTGGGTTTTATTAGACCACAGTTTTTGAGTTTTTTCCCCATTGTGGAACCTTTCTTACAAGTAAGAGCTTATGAGTATGTATGTACACAGAAATATGTATTATGTATATCCAAATACACACACAAAATATGTATATACACACCAATATATATATGTGGATATATATAAATTCCAACTCTCACAATCAGGCTCTAACCTGCCTTTTTTGGTTTTATCTTCTACTCTTTAGTCACAATAACTCATTCTTTGTTTCCCAGAGTAAGTGACCTTCTTTCTATATATACAAATACACACACATATATATATATGTATGCCATTCCACTCTCTCAGCCTCACTTTACTTTACCCCGATCCCTCCAGGACATACCCTAGTCCCCTGAATGACAGTTTATAAGTTTCTTAGGGAGATCATTAGGACTTTTGCAAACATAACTGAAAAAAATCACCAGACTCAACTGATGATCTCTAACATCCCTTCTAGCTCTCATAACTTTCTGAGTCTTTCTCAGTCCAGGCACAAATGGTGTGGGGGAGAGTGAAAGCACTATTTGGACCTAGTTTAGGTAGGACAAGAATTTCTACTTTTTTGAAGGGCAGAAATGGCTGGTTCCAAAGAGTCAATTATTTGGTATTCCATAGATACAAGAATAAAAATAGCTGATGCAGACTGTATGTATGGTATTTGTACTAGTTTCATACTGTCTCTGTGAGTAGTTTATGTCTGTGTTACAGCTCCTTTATGTCCAACCCAGTGAAACTCTGAATTTTCTTCCCCCTCATACATTAGGTGGGAAGCTAAGAATGTAACCTTCAACTGGGGATTAAGCTGTTTTCCTCAACTTAGGAGGTTGGGAGTGGGGGGCAGAGAATAAACCTGCTTAGAGAAGTTGAACCTTGGGTTCCTGGCTTTTGAAGTCTTACAAAAATCTCAGAATGCTTCCTGCTAGTATTATAGTCCACCTTTTGGTCAGTGAATTTCATCTTCTAGAGGCACTACACCTCCCCCCCCCAAAGTACATACTACACACAACTACCCAGTTTGTGCGTTATTCTCCTTACCCTTTCCAATCTCTTTGGTGATGGTGGTGATAGTGCTTACGTGTTCTGGAAAAAAAAAAAAGAAGTTAGTTAGCTTTGTTATTATTCCTACCAATCCACAGGTTTGTTGTGGGTATTGGCATTGGTTAGAGGAATTTCTCTGTGGTATCCTAAGTAAAATGAAGGTGCCTGGAATCAACTACCTTATTGTCAAAGTCAATATTGGTATATGGATTTGATTTTGAGTACTGATAAAAATATAAGCAAAAACATAGGCTTGGGAGTCCAAAAGGTAAGTCAACCCTCTGCCATTATGTACATATTTATTGGTACTTCCTATCCACATTCTTGTTTTCTTTGTCACCCTTTCCTACCTTCCCTTCAGGAAATTTTTGTTCCTTTTCAAAATGATATCCCTACATATTCAAACTCTCCTCAAACACTTCTTCTGGCTTTAATGAGGCTGAGCTCTTCTCTGAGCACTATGTTTCCTTTATATCCTCTCAATACTGGTTTGAGATCATTGTTCCTCCCCCCCCTTTTTTTTTGTGGCATATCTCTATCTCATTTGAGGCTTGTATTATTTGGCTAGAAAACCCACAACCATTTTTTGTCACTGTTACCTGGTAGTTATTTTCATTCATGGAATGAATTTGGTACCCGGCACAGTCTTCTTCTTCCTCAATTCCCACCATTCACCCCTCAAGCTTCACAGTTTCTGGAACTTTTAACTCCAACAACTTTTACATCTACTCTTATTCTATCAACACCTCCCATGGTCACATTGGACTTATTATTCAGAACTGCTCCATCTCAGAAATATAAAATCTAACAACATCCTCCTATTCCTTCAATGTTTTAATGCTATTTATTCCATTTAACCTGTTATCCTCACTTCATAAAGATCTCCAGTTTCTGGATCCTTCCATTTTTCCCAAACTATTAGCTTCATCCTCTCTTCCCCCTCCCCTTTCCTGGTCTGGCTAGACTCTATTGTCTATCACTTCAACTACTAACTTACCAGAAGTGCTATAATCATCCACCAAAAACCATAGTAACTATGTTTTCCCCGTGTTTTGTCTGATTTGCTGAATATTGGTGGAGAAAAATCATGTAATTGTAAATATCAGTATTCTTTGTGTCCAACTTTAGGCCCTCAGTGTTGCCTGCCAATAATTAATTTATTTTCCATCACTCAGAGTAAATTTTGTTTTCCCATCTCCTGGAGTGGTTATTTCAAACCTTAGCCCACTCTCTTCAATTCCTTATCCTACTAACTATCTTTCACTCTCAGTAGATGACTCTGTCTCCTCTCTCACAAATGAAGCAGAGACCATAAAATAGAAATATGCTTTCTGACAAGCCCCTCACCCAAACTTACACATTGATCATTTTCTTTTCTGTCTTTTCTCCCCTTTTAGTAAATAAACAAACAAAAACTTACTCCAGTCTAATTTTTCATTTTAGCTCCAGTTTTTATTCCCTGTTTCCTCATCAGGAACCTTGTTTCAACAATTAGTCCTTTCTTCCCTATCTGTCTTCAACTATTTCCTCTGGTTTGCCAGTTAGCACATATGTAGTTGGAGCAATATTGAATTAGAGTATCATGAGGTATAAACAAACTAAAAAGCAAATAGGTGAGCTTTATGGGCTGGCTCCTTGTCAGAGATATAGGCTATCCTTATTCATGGAGGTTCTCTGATCATATGTATTGTGGTAATCTGTTGTTTATTAAATGGTCCAGATTTTGGATGACTCATTATAGACAGATAAAACCGTTGTCTTCCATCTATAGCACCTTTTTTTTAAAGCTTTTATTTATTCATTTGAGAGAGAGAAAGAATGAGTGGGGGGGGCAGGCAGAGGGAGAGGGAGAAGCAGATTCCCCAATGAGCAAGGGGCCCGACATGGAGCCCGATCCCAGGTTCTTGAGATCATGACCTGAGCCGAAGGAGACGCTTAACCAACTGAGCCACCCAGGTACCTGAATCTATAGCATCTTGATGGCACATCAATTCATCACTTGACTTTGGTTCTAAAGACTGAGAAAATACAACAAAGAATTCTGCGGACCTATCTGGGTAGTAAGGAATAGTACTAGAGTAGTAGTAGAAGTAGTAGTACTAGAGTTGAAGCCACATTTTAGCACTATGGGTTACTAGAGAACAAAGCTTTTCAAAGATACAGGATATCATAATGGACAATTTCTCTTTCCCTGGGGGTAAATAGCAGAGTTGTGTTCTCTACCCTGGTTTACTAAGCTTTTTGAATACCCAAAGACATTTTCAAACTTTCTATTTCTGCTGATAGAGTGTCAATGACTGGAAATTCTAGACTCAGGTCAAGAGGCTCTTAAACAATTAATGACCCAAAGACACAAAGTTCATGGCAGCCTAAACTTCTATGTTCTTGGTCATGAACAACAACTGAGTGGTAAAGAAATTACCCCAGCAATTCACTCTCCATATAAAAATATAAGACAAACCCTTTTTTTTCACCCTTCACATATTTCTGGGATAAGCTATAATTGAAGGCCAATATCTCCATCTAGCTTTAGACCAACTTGTTCCAAGACAGAAAGAACTTATTCACAAATCAATTAAGAGGTGACTATTAGAATTATATTTCTTCTTTTTTTAAAAGAAAGGACTTATTTGCAAAATTTCTTGAAATAACACCTCTAATGAATCATAAAATAAAAAATTTATATTCAAATGAAATATATTTCAAAGGAAGCATATCTATGGTAAGCATCAATGCATAGAGCTTAACGAGTTTCAGGCTGGGTCAACTAATGTGAAATCAATAGATGTCAAAGTAATTAGGAGGGGGCAGGAACAAGGGGGCAATGGAGAATGAGAAATATTGGTTGGGAGAACACCTGGGTGGGTCCTGTTCTGCCTTAAATCCTGGTTCTTCTGGGATCAGAAAGACAGATACAAGGGATTTCTAGGGATTAACTGGTTCCTGTAGGCTACATAAAGTGTTTAAAGATTTCCAGTCTTGAGAAGTTAGACCTTACCTCTTTGGGATAAAACAGTAAAGAGGGTCTCCATACCAGCATGGACATGATCAGAAACATGGCAGTGCATCAACCATGTCCCAGGGTTGCTGGCTACCATCTCCACAACCTCAAAGGTTCCTGGGAACAGATCCACCACATCTGCCCGGTAGCTCTCTCCATTCTGTAATAAATATTGGGAGTAGGGGATAGGAAATAAAGGGTAAAGAGATAATCTCAGAGCTTATAGGAGCTAAAAAGCTTGGATGTCCCAATCAGGGACATGGGACTCCAAGATTCATAGATCCTGCCTTATCCATCTTCCTTATAAACCCACCCACACAAACTGAATCAACAGAGGAGACCATTTCTTCCTACTTTTTCTTAAAGTGTCCCAAAGTAAAAGACATTCCATCTTCCTCTGGGGGATAAAACTAATATCACCATACTTTTCAGCAGGCTGACATCTGGGGATTTTGGCTTAAGCCTTGACTCCTAGGAAGGAACCACATATTTCCTTTAGAAATTGAACTCAATTTAGTTTCCTCTCCATGCTATCACTTTTACCACATTTCTATAACTTTAATTCTATATTAATGCCTTCAACCCTGCTCCCTTTCCCTAAGACTAAATCTTCTTTTTCAAAATCTGCATGTTGTTCCATGTAGCTCCTGAATTGAAGTTCTTTTTATAACTGATTAAGAACTTTCATAGATTCTGAGATATCACTCTGAAATTTCTTGCTCTTAGGATCACTGTTCACTATCTCTCCAGTCCTTGTCTGGTATCCAATTACATTGATTTCTTCAACCTACTTACACCATAAATGAGCTACTCATTTCTTCTATACTAGAAGGAAAAGCTAAGGACTAGAGGGAAGTGACTGACCCTGGAATACACAGCCAAACTAGAATTCCCAGCTCAATTCTCCATGTACAAGACCTCTCCCCTTTTAACTAACATCTTCTTCCTTAAGAAGTTGTTCTCTTCTTCCTTAATAACTGTCAAAGCATTCCTCTAATCATTCTTGAGGTACTCAGCCCTTTTCTTACTCACCCGATATAGGAAGCTCTCTGCATGGAAGTGGACGGTGTGGAGGTCAATATCTTGACCCATGCCCAGCATGTACCAGGCCACTCGTTCTCCTTGGTACATGGTAAGACCCCCGAGGTTGCTGTAGAGCTTTCCATTAATGGCTGTAAAAAAGAAAAAGTCTCATTTTTCTCATTTTGACTTACCATTGCACTGCCTTAAAGATAATTCCTATCATGTCTGATGATAGCAATAGCTTCTTTTTTTTATGTTATGTTAGTCACCATACAGTACATCATTAGTTTTTTTTTGTAGTGTTTCATGATTCATTATTTTCATATAACACCCAGTGCAATAGCTTCTTAACTTCTTTAATCTCTATTCCATTTGCCTCCCTTCAGTCTATCTTACACATTGGTGTTATCAGAGTGGTCTTTCTAAATAACTAATCTGACCATGTCATTCTACTGTTAAAAATACTGTAATAGCTCTCTCCTGCCTAAAAAATCAAGACCATGGCTCCTTAGTTCAGCCAACAAGGTCCTTCAAAATAAAACCACCCAAACCATCTTCCCATGCTCATCTCTCATTATCTAAAATATTTATTCCAATTAGGGTGTTTTATTCACCATCCCCCATATGTCCCCATATGCATATTCTTTGTGTCCTTGCTTATGCTTCTGATCTTTACCCCTATAAATCCTGCCTTCTTTTATCCATCTTTTCAAAGCCCAGTCAGAACTTCACCTTATCCAAGAACACTTCCTTGATCTAGCTCCTCTTAGTACCTCTCATTCCCTTCACCTCCTTCTACCTCTGAACCCCTCCAATATTGTTTGTACCACTATTTGGAACTCACTAGAAACTCCCTTCTACACTTACTTATCTTTTAATTTGTGGAAGCTTATATCCCCAACTAGACTATAGGTTCCTAGTAAGCAGGAAATGAATGTATGTACTATACTAACATAGTTTCCTTGTATTCTTCAGAGCACCCAGCAGACACCTGAGCTTACAATATATGCTAAATAAAAAGTATTTGTCATGTTCTTGGGCTTAATAATGATATTAATGCATGGGCTTCATTATCTGTTTCTTCCCAGGCCACATCCTATGCTCTAAAGACAACAAATTACCCATAGCCATGTTAATTCACATCATCAGGATTATGTCCAGGATTCATTCCTGTACCCCACATGTTCTCATGGAGGGGAAGTAATTTTTACTCTACACTCCAAGAGGGGAAATAATGGAAGGAAAATTTATAGCCTCTCTCTGTATTTACCCCATCTAATTGTGAATTTGAAAAAACAAAAATAGAACTAAAAATGCTCAACTCCACCCCCTCTGAATCTTCTGTCTCTTGAATCAGTCTGACCACAGAAAAGAATGCAAATGGATTTACTATGCCTTTATAGAGAAGATTCTACCCCTGCAAAAGAGAGGGTTATTGTTGTTTATTTATGTCAATGTCAGGGTAGAAAATATCCACTGCAGGGGTAATATTAGCGAGTCCATTTAGTTTCAGAAATAAATTCAGTTTTCCAATTAGCTTTCTTAATAAGCTCACACTTGATCTTAAGAATCTCTATCTTTTTTAAAATTTTAATTGGTTCGGGAATCTGGAAGAGAAGGGAAAAATATTTATTTTCCCTCAGACCCCAACATTACCTATCTACAGTAACATCATTCAGAAAGAACTCAACAAATACCTGATAAATAAGTAGATGGACTGATACCTGAAGAGTTTAGATGAATGAACACATAAACAGAGAGAAATGGGCATTAACCAAACAACTGAGCACTAACAAGGTCTAACTGTGCCCCAATTCCCCTTTTCTCCTGGGCAAATTATTTCTCTGATTTGACGGGAACTAAAATGTTCACATTGTTCATTTTGTGAATCTTCTATTCCAATGTGAATCACTTATATCTCCATCAAGGGGAAATAGCTAAAATCTATGTGACAATGAGATACTAATTTTGAGTTCCATTGGAGTCATTATCAAAGCTACACCTTATCCTCAGGTCAGGTCAAAGAAATATTGCACTAGAAAGGATGGTGAGAAATCACTTCATACATTTCAGTATATTTAAGTTCTCATTCAGATTTTCTCATTTGTGAAATGATACACAGATCTCTGAAACAAAGGACAGCTTGGATGTACAATTTCCTTCCAAAATTCATCCAAGCATCAAAAAGCTCTTCATTGTATGTAATATAAATCCAGCATTCTATATTCTGAGGCTCTCTCCTCCAATGCTTCTATCTGTAAATTGAAACTTTGTTTTGAAAATACACTAAAAGACAGCTGTCTTTCATCCATCTATACTGGAATCTATTGAGAAAGTAGATCCCAGATCCATAGTGGTAAAGAAATAAGATGACATTGAGAGACTAAACTTAGGATTTTAACGCAGAAGGGCCATAAGCAGCCAACCCACCAGGTACATTGAGGGTCATAAATCTCCATCTTCCTTTTCTAGTGTGTTAAAATATGTTGGTGTCACTACAACTTTACAGAGTCAGCCTCTTGCTTTATGGGCACCTGATCTAATGTGGACTACTTATCTGCTTTGTGTATATAAATGCACAATAGTAAGAGACAATTCTTCTAATTTATTCACTTACCACCTTCCTACCTTCCTTCCCATTCTTTCAAGAATTATGCTCCCTTAGGTAGTGATGGGCCTATCATATACCCCCATGCAACTAGTGGGGAGTTCTTTGGAAGAGGGATAGGTTCTTTTCTACAGACCATGCATTTTATTGCTCTCCAGAAAAGTCTCATCCTGTAGGTTAACATGGCCTGGCTCCTGGGGCCCATGGGCTGCTACATTCTCCTCCAGATACCAAGACTGGTTCTCATCAAAGATCAAGAATAACAAGGCAAATTCTCTGTCCATGTCATTACGTCCTCCATAGGGCTCCAGGGTGCCCTTTCGGCAGATGGTCAAGGGTCCAATCAGGCCACTATACATGTCCTGAGAATGGGAAAAAGGAGAATACAATAAAAAAAAATGGAGTCGTTCCTGGGTAGCAGTGTTCTACAGGGTGAAAGGCTGACATCCAAGTCTACTGTGTTCAGCACTTTATCATAATGTCTTACATTTATAAGGTACATATTTACCTCCACTATGTTATCTGAATTCATTCTCATAACCATCTTGGGACACAGGTTAGATGTACTATCCAATCTATTACTTTAGCTAGGCTGGCCTATCCATTGATCACCAAACCCAAAGGCACTTTCACTACCCAGTACTTTTCCTTATGCTTTTTTTTTCTTCCTGTAATGCCTTCTCCTCTGCCATATACCTTATCTTATGGCATAGTGCTATTTAGATTTCAGGGTTTAAAGTACATGCACCTTCCATTGTGGTGCCTTCTCCAGGTTCCCTTTAATCATCTCCTCCAAGCAGAAGTAATCACTCTCTCATGGACCCCACCCCCCCATAGCACTTTCTATCATATGGTTTTCAAGGAGCTTTATATATATATATATCTTTACATTTTTATCATCCAAAGCACCAAGTAAAATGCCTAAAATGTAGTAGTCTTTCAATAAATGATTGCTGACAGCTGACTGAATGGTTGCCTAGATAGATAAACTCATTTTCCAGATGAGGAAACAGGAAGATAATGACTCATCTAAAGTCACTCCAAAGACAAGAGTGAACCAAATTTGGGTCTAAAACTCGAATTTCTTGACAACCAATCCTGGGCTTTTTAAATGAGAGCATATTGACTTATAGGATCCAAGACAAAGAAACAAAGAAGAAAACCCTTAGGGATAAATATGTGGTGCTACCTATTCCCTTCATTCCTCCTTCTGTCTATTAAAATAAACCCCATATTTGAGGAATTTCCCCCAAACTCTGGGCTCCAGTATTTCAGGGCTGGGCTCTGTCCATTTATGGGACTCACCTCCAGGAAACCAATATTGTCTTTACCTTGATGGGATCCACTGCAGAATAATAGATCCAGGAAACACAAGCAGAATCATTGGGCCCTGGGCCAGATCTTTCTGGGATGTTCCATTGGTAAGTGAGAACCTCACCTAGGAAGGATAATAGGGATTACCAGTTGGGCCATGTCAATTTTTTCCCAACTCTCAGGTGCCCCAAAATGCTGTGACGGGTGAGTCTCAAGACCTTTAAGATCTTTTTCCATTATTTCCATACCAGTCTCCATTTTATTTTTGTGACTTTGCTTTTCTCCCTCCTGAGACACCTCCAGCCTCTCTTCTACTATCCCTATCTTTAAAAGCCCAGGTCCAATCCTCTGGTAAAGCAGTTCTGATACTGTTCTCTCTGCTTATAATGTCCTCCCTCCTTCCTGTTTGGCTCTGCTTTGTTCTCCTTTTCTTGCTGCTGCTTCCTATATTCAGCTGTTTCCCCAAGGCTCTGTCTCTAGTCCCCTTCTTCCTCTCTCCATACTCTCTCTATGGAAGATCAATTATGATCTATGTATTGGTGACTCATAAATACTAACCAGACCTCCCTTGCCATTAAGCTCCAATCTGATTTTTTTTAATTAGATACTGGGCATCTTTTGAAGATTGTCCTGACAACACATCAAAAACTAAAATTGTTCTGAATTCACCTCCCTCCTTTGAAAACATAACCTGTTAATTTAATCTGTGTTCCCAGTATCTAGTAATGACATCAAAACCCTTTTCCTTACCCAGACTCAAAACCTTAGTTTTCTTCGTCTTCCCACCTTTACACACTCCATATGCAACCAAATAGTAAGTTCTATTGATAATATCTCTACAATACATTGTATTGCTATGCTATCCTCCTTCCAATTCCCAATACTACTGCCATAGTATAGACCCTTATTTTCTCAAATGGACTATTACAAACCCCCCTAACATGTTTCTCTGCCTCCAAGTTTTGTCCTCTCCAATCCGTCTTCTAACTGATGCCATATTAATTTTTATAACAGTTTTTTTTAAAGATTTTACTTATTTATTTGACAGAGACAGAGACAGCGAGAGCAGGAACACAAGCAGCGGGAGTGGGAGAGGGAGAGCAGGCTTCCCGCCGAGGAGGGAACCCGATGTGGGACTCGATCCCAGGACCCTGGGATCATGACCTGAGCCGAAGGCAGACGCTTAACGACTGAGCCACCCAGGCGCCTTTTTTATAACATTTTTATTGAGATATAATTTGCATATCATACAACTCACCCATTTAAAGGTTTTTAGTATATTCACAGGATTTTGTAACATCACCACAATCAATTTTTAAAAGATCATTACCACTAAAAAAAAAAAAAAATCTTCACTCTTTAGCCATCATTCTCTAATCACCCACTCACCCAAGCCCTGGACAACTACTAACCCACTTTATGTCTCTATAGATTTGCCCATTTTGAGTATTTTATACAAATTCAATTATACAGGATGGATGTCAGCAAATTGATAGACTAAGGAGGTCTTAATGCTAATTTCTTCCCACAATAACAACAAAAATAAGGAAAATAAAGAATAAACAACTATATACCCACAAAAATAGCTCTAAGAAAGCTTCAGAATATAATGAAGAAATTGTAACAACCCAGCAGGGCAAAAACCTGAACATGGCCATTTTAAAAAAGTGTAGGAAGTATCTTACCTACATCATCCCTGTCTGGTGTAGCTGGTACCAAGGGAGAGCACTCATGGGAGAAATGAAAAGAAGGTGGACCCCAGCAGCCCTCACCACCACAGCCAGGGAGTATTTCTTGGCACTGGCCCCAGCTGACTGAGCTGCCTGGAGTCCATGACCCACTGCCACTTTTTCAAGCAAGAATCGTGACCACTCTGCCCCAACCCAAGAAGTTATAGCTTATATGTCTCCTCAAAGCCTATCTTGTGCCCCAAGGGGGAGCCCCTAAGGAGCCACTGCCCATCTTCCCTCCCCCAGTGAGTCACAGGTTATTTGCTTCCAGCTCCACAAGGAGTCATTGCTGCTGTATTTCCTCAGAGAAGAAGTTGCTACTGCTATACTCCCTTAGAAAGAGATACCACCATGGCATCTTCCCAAGAAGACGCTGCTACCACTCCATGCTCCACACCCAGAAAAAACTGCTGCCCTTCTGCTTATTCCCTCTGAGGAAAGAACCTTCAATGTTGCATTTTCCAGAAGGAGCCATTGTTTCTCCGCGCTACCCCAGGAGGACCTGTTAGTGCTCCACATACCCACCAAGAAGAAGCTGCTTTAACTCCCCACCCAAAGAGCCACAGACATTCTGTCCCCC
The DNA here is from genome assembly GCF_011800145.1 of Mirounga leonina. Lineage (NCBI taxonomy): Eukaryota > Metazoa > Chordata > Mammalia > Carnivora > Phocidae > Mirounga > Mirounga leonina. The sequence continues at coordinate 1,520,121 of NW_023270096.1, read as the reverse complement.
CATAAGGAGACACCAACAACCTCAAACCCCCCAAGAAGGAGCCACTTATGTTCCATCCCCCCACAAGGAGCCACCACTTCACTGTTCTCCCAAAGTAGAAGCCACTACTGCACTTATCCTCAACACAAGGAACTGCTGTTGCTGAGCCCTCAAAAGTAGCCAGCTCTTCTATAGCTCCCTTACTCAGAAGGAACCATTGCTGCTCCACTCCACCCAGAAGTAGCTACCACTTTTCACTTTCTTGATGGTATACTGTGAAGCACAAAAACTTTTGAGGAAGTCCAGTTTATTTATTTATTGTTTAGTCACGTGTGCTTTTAGTGTTGTATCTAAGAATCATTTTCTAGCTCAAGGTCACAAATTTTTATGTTTTCTTTTAAAAGTTTTGTAGCTTTAGCTCTTACATTTAGGTGTTTGATCCATTTTGAGTTAGTTTTTCTATATGGTGAGAGGTAGGGAGTCCAATTCCATTGTTTTGCATGTTGATATCTACTATGTCTCAGCACCATTTGTTGAAAAAACTATTATTTCTCCATTAAATAGTCTTGGAACCCTTGTTAAAAATTAATTGACCATAAATATAAGGGATTATTTCTGTACTCTCAGTCCTATTCCATTAATCTATATATCTTTATGCCATTACCAAAAGTCTTGATTATTGTGCTTTATAGTAAATTTTGAAATTGGTAAGTGTAACTTCTCCAACTTTGTTACTCTTTTTGAAGATTGTTTTTGCTATGTGATATCAATTTTTTCCAAACCTCTCTTTTTCAAATCACTCTTCTCTTCAAAATTTTAATGGCTCCCTTATACCCAAAGAATGAAGTCCAAACACTTCATCCAAACATCTAAGCCCTTTCTAACTCAGCCCTGGCTTATCTTTTAGTCTATTTTTTACTCTTCCTACTTCTGTAAAAAGGACACTGGCCAAACTTATTATTCACCTCTGAGCATATCCCATACTTTCACAGCTTTGTGCTTTGATGATGTTATTCTCTTTACCTAAACCATCCTCCAACCTCTCCACTGAGTTTTAAACTCCTTTATTCAACTGTCTACTTGACACTTAAAGTTGTTTAATTTTTATCTCAAACTCAACATATTAAAAATACATCTTTGACTTCTCTCTCAAATCTACTCCTCCTATCTCAGTAGTGAAACCAATTGTTCAGGAAAAAAAATCAGGAGTTATTTTTTATTCTTTCCCCCATATCTCATATCCATCAGCATGTTCTGAGGGATCTACCTAAGAAATATATCCCCATCCATCCACTTCTATTTGTCTCCACAGCTACTACTCTAGTCTATACCATCATCTTCTGTCACCTGTACAACCATAATAGATACCTAAATGGTCCCTCCTGTAACACATGTCCCACATAAACACAAATGAAATCTTTTAAAACATAAAGTAGACAATGCTACACCCCTGGAACAGCTTTCCATTACAATTACAATGAAATAAAAACTCCTTACTATGAATTGCAAGACATGACATAATATCTCTGATTTTTGTTCATCTCTCCAAATTCATTTCCTACTCTTATCCATAATGTTCAGTATGCTATACCTATGCAGCCTCCTTCTTACTTCTCAAACACACTGAGATTATTCCTGTTTCAAGCTATTTACATTTGTGGTTCAATCTGTTCTGAAATTTCCTTAATATGGCTCATTCCTATTTATCATTCAAGTATCAGTCCAAACATCACTTCCTCAGAGGGGCCTGTTCTGACCATAGTAGCCAAGCTTTCACCTCTGTATCCAGAATACACAAAGAATTCTCGATTCAATAATATGAAAACAAAAACTCCATTCAAAATGGGAACATTTTTGAAAAGATATTTCACTATTTTGAACCCTAAGGAGCAGGAAGATGGTGGCAGAGTAGGAGAATCTTAGGCTCGCTTTGTCCTATGAATACAGTAACTATCAAATCAACCTAAATACCCCAGACATTGACCTAAAGTCTGACAGAACAGAATTCACAACTAAAGGGAGAGAAGAGGCCACATCAAAGAAGGTGGGAAGTGTGGAAACATGGTTAAGGGGAAATTGGACCACAGCTGCTGCGGAAGGGAGGAAGAAGAGTGAGAGAGAGAGGAGCATGTAGAGAATTCACAAGAATATTTCCCTAAAACCATTGACTTGGAAAATGAGAGGGGCTGAATTTTGTGAGTTCTAACACTCACCGGAGCTTAAAGCTTGGAGCTTTAAAGGTCAGTGGGTTTGGCTGGGATAGAGTCTGGAGGGTACTCCATTGTTCCTGGAGAGAAAACAGGCAAACAATTCTGGGGCAGACAGCATGGAAACAGCTATCTGAAAAAAGCCTGGGGCACCGAGTGGGGAGATAATTTGGTCTTCTCAGAGTGTGTCCCTGAGAGTCAATGTTCAGGGAGACACCTCTCCAGGAACAAAGGAGCTGGCCAGCACCATCTTCTTCCCCTACCCCTCAGTATAAACACAGAGCCACCTGTGGGAAGCAACATAGCATCAATACTAGCTGTCTAACTTGCTTACACCAAGGCCCACCACCTGTATTCTTCCCAAGAAGACCAGCACAAACACCAGCCCACACCATGTCTCCTGACCAGAGAGTTTGCAGGGCCTCACTTCCTGCCAAGGTGGTGACAGGACTCATTTCACAAGCAGATCAGAGAACACCTAATTAAAACTCACCACATTCAGGCCAGAACCAAACACTACTCATGGCAGGCAAGGAAAACCTCTACAGACTGGCCTGAAGGAAAGAACAGCAAAAGCACAACAGCAGAGTGCATGCAGCACACACCAGAGACACTCCCTGTAGCACCAGACAGTACATACCATCTTCTTCACAGGAACATTACTTTCAGAGGCAGGAGACATAACAAGCTTTTCGAAAACATAGAAGAAGGCAGACAGACAAAACATGAAGAAAGAGGAATTTATCCCATATGAAAGAGAAAGATAGGCCACAGCCAGAGATCTAAGCAAAACAGATATAAGTAACATACCTGATGAGAATTTAAAGCAATGTTTATAAGGGTACTCACTGGACTTGAGAGAAAAGAATAGAAGACATCAGTGAGACCCTTACCACAGAGATAAGAGTTAAAAAAATCAATCAGAGATGAAGAGTGCAATAAACAAGATCAGAAACACGTTTGATGCAATAAACAGCAGGGTAGAAGCAGAGGAATGAATTTGTGACCTAGGAGAGAAAATAATGGAAAGTAATGAAGCTGAACAAAAGAGAGAAAGGATTATGCAACAGGAGAATAAACTTAGGGAACTCAATGACTCCATCTAATGTGATAATATTCATATTACAGAAGTCCCACAAGGAGAAGAGAGAAAAGGGGGCAAAAAAATTATTTGAAGAAATAATAGCTGAAAACTTCGCTTATCTGGGGGAAAGAAATGACATCTAAATCCAAGAGGCACAGAGAACGCCCATCAAAATCAACTAAAGCAGGACAACACCAAGACATACTGTAATTAACTTGGTAAAATACAGTGATAAATAAAAATTTTAAAAGCAGCAAGACAAAAGAAGTCCCTAACTTACAAGGGAAAACTCATAAGGAAAGCCAGAGATTTTTCAAAAGAATCCTGGCAAGCCAGAAGAAGTGGCATGATATATTCCAAGTGATGAATGGGGAAAATCTGCAGCCAGGAATATTTTATCCAGCAAGGCTATCATTCAGAAGAGAAGGAGATTTGTATGTCTTCCTTGGAGAAATGTCTGTTCATGAAATGCTCAACATCACTCAGCACCAGGGAAATACAAAGCAAAACCACAATGAGATACCACCTCACACCAGTCAAAATGTCTAAAATGAACAACTCAGGAAACAACAGATGTTGGCAAGGATGCAGAGAAAGGGGAACCCTCTTACGCTGTTGGTGGGAATGCAAACTGGTGCAGCCACTCTGGAAAACAGTATGGGAGTTCCTCAAAAAGTTAAAAGTAGAAATGCCCTATGATCCAGCAATCACACTAGGTATTTACCCAAAGGATGCAAAAATACTAATTCTAAGGGAAACATGCACCCTGATGTTTGTAGCAGAATTATCTGTAACAGCCAAATTATGGAAAGAGCCCAGATGTATATTGACAGATGAATGGATAAAGAAGATGTGATATATATATACAATGGAATATTACTCAGCCATCAAAAAGAATGAAATCTTGCCATTTGCAATGATGTGGATGGAACTAGAGTGTATTATGCTAAGTGAAATAAGTCAGTCAGTGAAAGAAAAATACCATATGATTTCACTCATATGTGGAATTTAAGAAACAAAACAGATGAACATAGGGGAAAGGAAGGAAAATAAAATAGATGAAAGCAGAGAGGGAGGCAAACCATGAGAAACTCAACTATAGGAAACAAACTGAGGGTTGCTGGAGGGGAGGTGGCTGGGGGATGGGGTAATTGGGTGATGGACATTAAGGAGGGTACTTGAAGTAATGAGCACTGGGTGTTATATGCAACTGATAAATCACTAAACTCTACCCCTGAAACTAATAATACAGTATATGTTAATTAAATTAGACTTAAATTAAAAAATTTGAAAAATAAAATTAATTTAAATGCAAAAAAAAAAATGAAGGAGAGATAAAGAGTTTCACAGACAAACAAAAACTAAAGAAGTTTATGATCACTAAATCACCCCTGCAAGAAATATTAAAGGGGACACCTTGAATGCAAAGGAGAAACCAAAAGTGACAGCATAAAGGCAGGAAACACAAAAGCAGTAAAAATGAATATTTCTGTAAAAAAATCAGTGAAGGAACTGACACATGCAAAAAGGATATAAAATATGATAGCATACACCTGAAATGTATGGAGGAGAGGAGTAAAGAATGGGTTCAAACTTGAATGACCATCAACTTAATATAGACTGCTATTTCCAGAAGAGGTTATATACAACATAATGGTAACCATATATCAAAAATGACTAATAAACATGCCAAAAATAAAGAGAAAAAAATCCAAAAATATCACTAAATAAAAACAGCAAAACACAAAAAAGATAAAGACAAAAAAGGGTCAGAGAACATCCCAGAAACAACAAAAGAAGTAATAAAATGACAATAAATATATATCTATCAATAATTACTTTGAATGTAAATGCCCTAAAGATGCCAATCTAAGCATATTGGGTGTCAGAATGGATAAAAAAAAAAAAAAAAACAAACAAACCACCCATCTATATGCTGTCTACAAGAAATTCATTTTAGTTATAAAGACACCTAGAGATTGAAAGGGAGGGGGTGGAGAAACACTTATCATACAAATGAATAGTAAAAGAAATCAGGGGTATCAATACTTCTATTGGACAAACTAAACTTGAAAGCAAAGATTGTAACAAGAGATGAAGAAGGGCAGTATATCATAAAAAAGGGGATAATCCAACAAGAATATATAACAACTGTAAATATTTTGGCACCAAACATGGGAGCATCCAAATGTATAAAACAATAACAAAAATAAAGGAACTAATTGATAATAATACAGTAATAGTAGGGGATTTTAACACCTCACTTACACCAGTGGAGAGATCATCTAAACAGAAAATGAACAAGGAAACAATGGATCTGAAGGACACTCTGGATCAGATGGACGTAATAGATATACTCGAAACATTCCATCCTAAAACAGCAAAATACACATTATTTTCAAGTACACATGGAACATTCTCCAGGAAAGATCACATATTAGATCACAAATAAGGCCCCAACAAATACAAAAAGATTGAAGTCATACAATGCAACTTTTCTGACCATAATGCTATGAAACTAGAGGTCAACCACAAGAAAAAATCTGGAAAGACCAGAACTACATGGAGGCTAAACAACATGTTACTAAACAATGAATGGGTAAACCAGGAAATCAAAGAATAAATTAAAAAGAGATACATGGTCACAAATGAAAATGAAAACATGACAGTCTAAAAACTTTGGGATGCAGCAGAAGTGGTCTTAAGAGGGACCTAAGAGGTCCTAAGAGGGCCTGTAACAATACAAGCCTACCTCAAAAAGCAAGAAAAATCTCAAATAAACAACCTAACTTTGCACCTAAAAGAACTAGAAAAAGAATAACAAACAAAGCCTAAAGCCAGTAGAAGGGAGGATATAATAAAGATTAGAGCAGAAATAAATGATATAGAAGCTAAAAAAAAACAAACAATAAAACAGATGAATGAAACCAGGAGGTGGTTCTTTGAAAAAATTAAAAAAAAAATTATAAACCTCTATCCAGACTTATCAAAAATAAAAGACAAAAGAACCAAATATTTAAAATCACAAAGTAGAGAAAAAATAAAAACCAACACCACAGAAATACAAATAAGTATAGGAAAATATTATGAAAAATTATACACCAACAAATTGGACAACCTGGAAGAATTAGATAAATTCCTAGAAACATATAAATTACAAATACTGAAACAGGAAGAAATAGAAAACTTGAACAGACTGATAACCAACAAATAAATTGAATCCGTAATCAAAAAACACCTAACAGGGGGCTCCTGGCTGGCTCAGTTGGTAGAGCATGCAACTGTCGATCTCAGGTTGTACATTAGAGCACCACATTGAGTGTACAGATTACTTAAAAATAAAATCTTAAAAAGAAAACAACTCCCAACAAACAAAAGTCAAGGACCAGATGGCTTCAAAGGCGAATTCTACTGAACATGTAAAGAAGAGTTAATATATACTCTTCTGAAACTATTCCAAAAACTAGGAATGGAAGGAAAACTTCCAAATTCATTCTAAGATGCCAGCATTACCCTGATACCAAACCAGATAAAGACACTACTAAAAAAGAGAACTACAGGCCAATATCCCTGATGACCACAGATGCAAAAATCCTCGATAAAATACTAGCAAACCAAATCCAATAATACATTAAAAAAATCATTCAACACAATCAACTGAAATTTACTTCTGGGTTACAAGGGTGGTTCAGTATTTACAAATCAATCAATGTGATTCATCACATTAATAAAAGAAATGATAAGAGCCATATGATCATTTCACTAAATGAAGAAAAGGCATTTGACAAAGTACAGTATCCATTCATGATAAAAAACCTTCAGCAAAGTAGGGTTAGAGGGAACATACCTCAACATAATAAAGGTCATATATGAAAAACCCACAGCTAATATCATCCTCATTGTGGAAAAACAGAATTTTTCCTCTACTGTTAGGAACAAGACAGAGATGTCCACTCTCACCACAGTTATTTAACATAGTACTAGAAATCATAGCCTCAGCAATCAGACAACAAAGAGTAATAAAAGACACCCAAATCAGTAATGAAGAAATAAAACTTCCACTAGTTGCAGATTGCATGATAACTATATATAGAAAACCCGAGACTCCACGAAAAAATATCTAGAACTGATAAATTTGGTAAACTCACAGGATTCAAAATCAAGGTACAGAAATCTGTTGCACAATGAAACAGCAGAAAGAGAAATTAAGGAATTAATTCCATTTCCAACTGCACCAAACCCCTTAAGATACCTAGGAATAAATCTAACCAAAGAGGTGAAAGTCCATTACTCTGAAAACTATAGAACACTGATGAGAGAAATTGAAGATGACACAAAGGAATGGAAAGACATTATATGCTCATGTATTGGAAGAATAAATATTGTTAAAATATCACTACCCAAAACAATCTACACATTATATGCAATCTCTATCAAAATATCACCAGTGTTAGCAGCAATGTCCACAATAGCCAAACTGTGGAAAGAGCCAAGATGTCCATCGACAGATGAATGGATAAAGAAGATGTGGTATATATATACAATGGAATATTATGCAGCCATCAAAAGGAATGAGATCTTGCCATTTGCAACGACGTGGATGGAACTGGAGGGTATTATGTTGAGTGAAATAAGTCAAACAGAGAAAGACATGTATCATATGATCTCACTGATATGAGGAATTCTTAATCGCAGGAAACAAACTGAGTGTTGTTGGAGTGGGGGGGTGGGGTGGGAGGGATGGGGGGACTGGGTGATAGACACTGGGGAGTGTATGTGCTCTGGTAAGCGCTGTGAATTGTGCAAGACTGTTGAATCTCAGATCTGTACCTCTGAAACAAATAATGCAATATATGTTAAGAAAAAAAAAAAAGAAGAAGAAGAAGAAGGTAGCGGGAGGGGAAGAATGAAGCGGGGGAAATCGGAGGGGTAGACGAACCATGAGAGACGATGGACTCTGAAAAACAAACTGAGGGTTGTAGAGGGGAGGGGGGTGGGAGGATGGGTTAGCCTGGTGGTGGGTATTGAGGAGGGCACATTCTGCATGGAGCACTGGGTGTTGTGCACAAACAATGAATCATGGAACACTTCATCTAAAACTAATGTTGTAATGTAAGGGGATTAACATAAGAATAAAAAAAATAAAAAAAAAATATCACCAGTGTTTTTTACAGAGCTAAAACAACCAATCCTAAAATTTGTATGGAACCACCACAGACCCCAAATAGCCAAAGCAACCTTGAAAAAGAAAAGCAAGGCTGGAGGCGTCACAATGCCAGAATTCAAGTTATATTACAAAGCTGCAGTAATTCAAACAGTATGGTACTGGTACAAAATTAGGCACATTGTTCATTAGAACAAACTAGAAAACCCAGAAATGAAGCCATAACTGTATGGGCAATTAACCTTTGACAAAGTAGGAAAGAATATACAGTGGCATAAAGAATGCCTCTTCCACAAATGGGAAAACTGGACAGTAATGTAAAAGAATGAAACTGGACCACTTACACCATACACAAAAATAAATTCAAAATGGATTAAAGACCTTAATGTGAGAGCTAAAACCATAAAAATCCTAGAATAGAGCAGAGCAAGTAACTTCTTCAACATTGGCTGTAGCAATTTCTTTCTAGATATATCTCTTCAGACAAGGAAAGCAAAAGGAAAAATAAACTTGTAGGACTTCATCAAAATAAAAAACTTCTGCACAGCAAAGAAAATAATCAACAAAACTAAAAGGCAACTTACTGAATGGGATAAGATACTGGCAAATGACAACTGATAAAGGGCTAGTTTCTAAAATATATAGAGAACTTATAAAACTCAATACCCAAAAACCAAATAATCCAATTAAAAATGGGTAGGAGAGTCCTGGCAAGATGGCAGAGGAGTGGGGGACTCCATTTCAACCAGTCCCCTGAATTTAGCTAGATATCTACCAAGCCACTCTGAACACCCATGAAATCAGCCCGAGATACAGGATTATAGGTCTGGATCTCTACAGGGGCAGAAGATCATCAGTTGAGAGGTAGAAAAGACGGAGTTGGGATTGCTTGGACAGATGTCAGAGGATAAACAGAAGGGAGAGGGGACCGCCAGAAGCTAGCCTTTGCAAAGTAATACCCCAGTGCAAAAGCGGCCTGTGGCCTGGGGACCAGCGATAGCTTGGAGAGCTGTGGCCAAGGGACAGGAAGGAACTGATAACAGCTCTCAAACAGGACACAGGGGCTTAAGGGGCGAATGCTGGGACGGGCAGTCACAGCGTGGCCAGCCACTGCCGGAGCCCAAACCCATGCTGGAGAGGACCCGGGGCTGACTGGAGTGGCCACCGCCACCACAAGTGTCTGGGAGGACCCGACAAGGACCTGAGCCCGCGGAAACGGGGCTGGAAGCAGCCGCTGCCAGTGCCGCTACTACCGCCATCGCTGCCCATGCTCAAGAGGACCTGGTTTGGAACTGTGCCCACAGACCCAGGGGTCAGCCACAGCTCCCGCTGTGGCCTGGGCCCGCCCAGTCCGGGATCGCTTGCGATGTTGGTGGCACAGGGGGCAGAGACAAGCGGGGCCGCGGTCCACAGCTGAGGTGATCACTGGGGGTGCACACTGCCTGTCGGAGTCTGTGGTTTTCAGCGGCACTTACAGAGCAGGAGACTGTGTTCTGGAAGATTCAGAGAGGAGCAGACTGTAGCTTCTCTCCTCTGGGGCAGAGGTATGGGTGCAGACATTTTCCTTTGCTCTGACCCTTTGAAAAGGTGCAAAAAGCTGCCAGAGAACAAAAGCCCAAAAAACAGGTTTCCACAGAGCCCAGCCCCTTGATAGCGGGCAGGGCAACTCCGCCCAAGCAGGATTGACTGAAAAATGTGGCACCCCTCCCCCAGAAGACAAGCTGGAAGAACAAGAAGACAACAGCCCCAGGGTCCCCATAAAATTGTAAAACCCCAACACCAGGGGAAAATTAGTATATTAAGCTCCTGATGTTGCCTCACGGCCTGTGTATTTTTTAGATACAACTATTCTCTTTTTTTAATCCTTTCTTATGCTTCTTCTGTTTTCTTTTTTTTCCTGCTTATCATTTCAACCAGATGTTTAATACAACATATTCCATAGTAACTTTCTAACTTGAACTTTTCCACACATATACTTTTTTCTTTATAAATATATAGATAGATGATAGATAGATAGATAGATGATAGATAGATAGATAGATGATAGATAGATGATATAGATGTAGTCCTTTTTTCCCTACTCAATACTACCTGTATAATATATACCAGTTTTAATTTCCCTGTATCTCTGGGAAGTACTGTTCTCTAACAAAGAGGACAAAAATACACCCAGGAAGAGCTGAAACACTCTACCTTGCCTGCATAGAGGAATTATAGCCACCTTCCCTGCAGCCCCCTTTTTCTTTTCTTTTTTTTTTGTTGGCTTTGTTTGTGGGTTTTGTTTGTTTCTTTCTTTCTTTTTATTTTTGTACTTTATAAATCTTATTCTTGGAATTCATTTTGGTTGGGTTTTTTTGGTGGTGGCTTCCGATTGCTCCAAATATTCCCAGGGTGCACCTTGCCTGGATTGTGTTTAATATTTTCAACTGTACATCCCCTCAAACACAACTGAACAAAATGACTAGGAGGAGGAACTCCCAACAAACAAAAGACCCAGAGACTATAGCCTCTCCCTCAGACCTAATAGATATCTATATAAGCAAGATGTCAGATAGACTTCAAGTTAATAGTTATGAACATGATAGTTAGAATGGAGAAATAGATTAATGGCAACACAGAGTTTCCAAGGGCAGAAATTAAACTGAACTGGCAAAACTTAATCATTGAGATCCAATCTAATCTAGATACTCTAACAGTGAGGGTAAACGAGGCAGAAGAACGAATTAGTGATCTAGAACACAAACTGATAGAAAAGAAGGAAAACGAGGAGGCCTGGGAGAAACAGTTTAAAATCCATGAAAATAGAATGAGAGAAATAGTGACACCATGAAATGCTCCAATGTCAGAATTATTGGAATCCTTGAGGGGGTGGAGAGAGAGAGAGGACTAAAAGATATATTTGAGCAAACTGTAGCTGAGAACTTCCCTAATCTGGGGAATGAAACAAACATTCGTGTCCTAGAGGCAGAGAGGACCCCTCCCAAGATCAGGGAAAACAGGCCAACACCCAGCATGTAATAGTAAAACTCACAAATCTTAGAACCAAGGGCAGTTAGGGGGAAGAGATTCCTTATGTAAAGAGGGAGGAACATCAGAATAATATGAGACCTATCCACAGAGAACTGGCAAGCCAGAAAGGCCTGGCAAGACATATTCAGGGTACTAAATGAGAAGAACATGCAGCCAAGAATACTTTATCTGGCAAGGCTGTCATTTAGGATAGATGGAGAGGTACAGAGCTTCCAGGACTGGCAGAAGCTGAAATAATATGTGACCACTAAGGTGGCCCTGCAAGAAATATTAAGGGGGTTCTGTAAAAGGAGAAAGACCCCAAGAGTGATATAGAAAGGGAATTTACAATCTATAGACGCAAGTACTTCACAGGCAACATGATGAGAATAAATTCATATCTTTCAGTAATCACTTTCAACATGAATGGCCTAATGCTCCCATAAAATGGCACAGGGTTGCAGATTGGATAAAAAGACAGGACCCATCCATATACTGTCTATAAGATACACATTTTGAACTTAAAGATACATCCAGGATGAAAGTGAAGGGATGGAGATCCATCGTCCATGCTAATGGATCTCAAAAGAAAGCTGGGGTAGCAATTCTCATATCAGACAAATTAGATTGTAAGCCAAAGACTGTAGTTAGAGACACAGAAGGACATTACATCATTCTTAAAGTGTCTATCCAACAAGAAGACCTAAAAACTGTAAATATGCCCCCAACATGGGAGCAGAAAACTACATAAGCCAACTGTTAATGAAAATAAAGAGTCATATTGATAATAATATGTTAATTGTAGGAGACTTCAATACTCCACACTCAGCAATAGACAGGTCATCTAAGCAGAAAATCAACAAAGAAACAAGAGCTTTGAATGACACACTGGACCAGATAGACCTCATAGATATATACAGAATATTCCACCCTAAAACAACAGAATACTCATTTTTCTTGAGCTCACATGGAACTTTCTCCAGAATAGACCACATACTGGGTCACAACACAGGTCTCAATTGATACCAAAAGATTGAGTTTATTCCCTGCATTTTCTCAGACCATAACACTTTAAAACTGGAACCCAATCACAAGAAAAAATTTGGAAGAAATTCAAACACTTGGAAGCTAAAGGCCATTCTGCTTAAGAATGCTTGGGTCAACCAAGAAAACAAAGAAGAACTTAAACAATTCATGGAAACCAATGAGAATGAAAACACATTGGTCCAAAACCTATGGGATACTGCAAAGGCGGTCCTAAGGGGGAAATACCTAACCATCCAAGCCTCACTCCAAAAAATAGAAAAATCCCGAATTCACCAACTATCTCTACACCTTAAAGAACTAGAGAAAAAGCAACAAATGATGCCTAAGCCACACATTAGAAGATAAATAATTAATAATAGAGCATAGATCAATGAATTAGAAACCAGAAAAACAGTAGAGCAGATCATGGAAACCAGAAGCTGGTTCTTTGAAAGAATTAATAAGATCAATAAACCACTGGCCAGACTTATCCAAAAGAAAAGAGAAAGGACCCAAATTACTGAAATGATGAACCAAAGGGGAGAGATCACGACTAACACCAATGAAATAGAAACAATTATTAGAAATTATTATCAACAACTATATGCCAATAAACTGAACAACCTGGAAAAAATGGGTGCCTTCCAGGAAACCTATAATCTACCAAGACTGAAACAGGAAGAAATTGACAACCTGAATAGACCAATAACCAGTTACAAGATTGAAGCAGTGAGCAAAACCTTCCAAAAAACAAGAGTCCAGGGCCTGACGCATTCCCTGGGGAATTCTACCAAACATTCAAAGAAGAAATAATGCCTATTCTACTGAAGCTGTTTCAAAAAATAGAAACAGAAGGAAAGCTTCTAGACTCTTCTGTGAGGCCAGCATTACTTTGATCCCAAACCAGGCAAAGACCCCATCAAAAAGGAGAATTTCAGACTGATATCCCTGATGAAAATGGATTCCAAAATCCTCAACAAAATCCTACCTAATAGGATCCAGCAGTATATTAAAAGGATCATCCACCACGACCAAGTGGGATTTTTCCCTGGGATGCAAGGGTGGTTCAACATTCACAAATCAATCAATGTGATAGAACACACTGATTATAGGAGAGAGAAGAATGATATGGGCCTCTTAATTGATGCAGAAAAAGCATCTGACAAAATACAGCATCCTTTCCTGATTAAAACTCTTCAGAATATAGGGATAGAGGGAACATTCCTCAATTTCATAAAATCCATCTATAGAAAACCCACAGCAAAAATAATTCTCAATGGGGAAAAGCTGAGAGCCTTTCCCTTAAGATCAGGAGCACAACAAGGATGCCCACTCTCGCCACTATTCTTCAACAGAGTAGTTAGAAGTCCTAGCAACAGCAATCAGACAACAAAAAGAAATAAAAAGTATTCAAATTGGCAAAGAGGAAGTCAAACTTTCTTTGCAGGTGACATACTTTATGTGGAAAACTCAAAAGACTCCACCCCCAAACCACTAGGACTCATACAGCAATTCAGTAATGTGGCAGGATACAAAATCAATGCACAGAAATCAGTTGCTTTCTTATACACTGACAATGTAACTGTAGAAAGAGAAATTAGAGAATCGATTCCATTTACAATAGCACTAAAAACCATAAGATACCTTGGAATAAAACTAACCAAAGAGGTAAAGGATCTATACCCCTATACTCTGGGAACTACAGAACACTCATGAAAGAAATTGAAGAAGACACAAAAAGATGGAAAAACAATCTATGCTCATGGATCAGAAGTATAAACATTGTTAAAATGTCTATGCTGCCCAGAGCAATCTATACTTTCAACGCCATCCCGATCAAAATTCCAATGACAATTTTGACATTTTTCAAAGTGCTGGAACAAACAATCCTAAAATTTGTATGGAATCAGAAAAGACCCCAAATCGCCAAGGAAATGTTGAAAAAGAAAAACAAAGCTGGGGGTATCACGTTGCCTGAATTCAAGCTATATTACAAAGCCGTGATCACCAAGATGGCATGGTACTGGCACAAAAACAGACATATAGGCCAATGGAACAAAATAGAGAGCCCAGATATGGACCTTCACCTCTATGGTCAAATAATCTTCAACAAAGCAGGAGAAAATATTCAATGGAAATAAGACTCTCTTCAATAAACGGTGCTGGGAAAATTGGACAGCTATATACAGAAGAATGAAACTCGACCATTCTTTTACTCCATACACAAAGAAAACTCAAAATGGATGAAAGACCTCAATGTGAGACAGGAATCTATCAAAATCCTAGAGGAGAACATAGGCAGTAACCTCTTTGACATGGACCACAGCAACTTCTTTCAAGATACATCTCCAAAGGCAAGGGAAACAAAAGCGAAAATGAACTTTTGGGACTTAAGATAAAAACCTTCTGCACAACAAAGGAAACAGTCAACAAAACAAAGAGGCAACACACAGAATGGGAGAAGATTTTTGCAAATGACACTACAGACAAAGGGCTGATATCTAAGATCTATAGAGAACTTCTCAAACTCAACACCCAAAAAACAAGTAATCAAGTCAAAAAAGGGGCAGAAGACATGAACAGACACTTTTCAAAAGAAGACATACAGATGGCTAACAGACACATTGAAACATGTTCATCATCATTAGCCATCAGGGAAATTCAAATCAAAACCATATTGAGATACCACCTTACACCAGTTAGAAGGGCAAAAATTGACATGGCAAGAAACAACAAATGTTGGAGAGGTTGTGGAGAAAGGGGAACCCTCTTACACTGGTGGTGGGAATGCAAGTTAGTACATCCACTTTGAAAAACAGTGTGGAGGTGCCTCAAAAAACTAAAAATAGAGCTACCCTATGACCCAGGAATTGCACTACTGGGTATTTACCCCAAAGACACAGGTGCAATAAAAAGAAAGGTCATATGCACCCCAATGTTCATAGCAGCAATGTCCGCAATTGCCAAACTGTGGAAAGAGCCGAGATGCCCTTCAACAGATGAATGGATGATAAACAAGATGTGGTCCATATATACAATGGAATATCCGCCATCAGAAAGGATGAATACCCAACTTTTACATCAACATGGATGGGACTGGAGGAGATTATGCTAAGTGACTTAAGTCAAGCAGAGAAAGTCAATTATCATATGGTTTCACTTATTTGTGAAACATAAGGAATAGTATGGAGGACATTAGGAGAAGGAAGGGAAAAATGAAGGGGGGGGGAATCAGAGGGGGAGACGAACCATGAGAGGCTATGGACTCTGAGAAACAAACTGAGGGTTTTAGAGGGAAGGGGGGTCGGGGGATGAGTTAGCCGGGTGATGGGTATTAAGGAGGGCACGTATTGCATGGAGCCATGATCACCAAGGGTGTTGGTCCATCACTGGGTGTTATTCAAAAATAAGAAATCATGGAACACTCCGTCAAAGTCTAATGATGTACTGTATGGTAACTAATGTAACATAATAAAATTAAATAAAAAAATAAAAATAAAAATGGGCAGAAGTCATGAATAGGCATTTTTCCAAAGAAGACATCTAGATAGCCAACAGACACAAGAAGAGATCCTCATTATCATTTATTAGGGAAATACAAATCAAGTCTAAAATGAGATAGCACTTCACACCAGTCAGATTGGCTAAATTCAACAACAGAGGAAATAGCAGGTGTTAGCAAGGATGTGAAGAATGTGGAATCCTCATACACTGTTGGTGGGAATCCAAACTGGTGCAGTCAGTCTGGAAAACTGGAAAACAGTATGGAGGTTCCTCAAAAAGTTAAAATAGGGGGCACATGTGTGGCTCAGTTGGATAAGCATCCAACTCTTGATTTTCACCCTGGTCATGATCTCAGGGTTGTGAGATCCAGCCCCATGTTGGGCTCTGGGTTGGGCATGGAGCCTGCTTAAGATTCTCTATCTCTCCTTCTGTCCCTCCCTCCCTCCCTCTTTAAAACAAAACAAAATTTAAAAAGTTAAAAATCGATCTACCCTATGATCCTGCAATTGCTCTATTATGTATTTACCCAAAGAATACAAAAACACTAATTCAAAGGGATACATGCACTCTGATGTTTATAGCAGTATTATCTACAATAGCCAGATTATGGAAATAGCCCAAATGTGTATCGCCTGATGAATGGATAAAGAAGATGCACACACACACACACACACGGAATATGACTCAGCCATAAAAAAGAGTGAAATCTTGTCATTTGCAAGGTCATGAATGGAGCTAGAGAGCATTATGGTACATTAAATAAATCATCCAGAGAAAGACAAATAGTATATTGTTTCACTCATGTGGAATTTAGAAACAAATGGGCAAAGGGACAAAAAGAGAGAGGCAAACCATGAAACAGACTCTTACCTGTGGAAAACAAACTGATGGCTCCCAGACGGGAGGTGTGTGGGGGGATGGGTTAAAAAGGTGATGGGGTTTATGAGTTTACTTGTCATGATGAGCACGGGGTGATGTATGGAAGTGTTGAATCACTGTAACGTACACCTGAAACTAACATTACACTGCATGTTAACTAACTGGAATTTATTTTTTTTAAGATTTTATTTATTTATTTATTTATTTATTTATTTATTTATTTATTTATTTATTTGTCAGAGAGAGAGAGCACAAGCAGGGAGAGCAGCAGGCAGAGAGAGAAGCAGGCTCCCCATGGAGCAAGGAGCCCAATGCGGGACTCTGTCCCAGGACCCTGGGATCATGACCTGAGCCAAAGGGAGCCACTTAAGAGACTGAGCCACCCAGGCATCCCAATTAACTGGAATTTAAATAAAAACTTAAAAAAGTAAATCCGGCGCACCTGGGTTGCTCAGTTAGTGAAGCGTCTGCCTTTGGCTCAGGTCAAGATCCCATGGTTCTGGGATCAAGTCCCACATCAGATTCTCTGCTCAGTGGTTTGTCTGCTTCTCCCTCTGCCTCTGCCTGCTGCTCCCCTGCTTGTGCTCTCTCAGTCTAATAAAATAAAAATCTTTAAAAAAGAAATCTGGCATGTATAGATTATATTATGTGCATTTATAATATCTTTTATATTTTGTGGTGTCAACACTTTAAAATTACATATTTTACACTGATACGTAAGTGTCTCTTCCAAATTGCAAGCCCATACTCAAATTAAGTATAACCTCATATTCTTATAAGCACTCTAATTTCCACCTGGATGCCTTACAGATATCTCACATTCAAGATGTTATAAAACAACCTTATTATCTTCCCCCACTAAACAAATAAACAACAATACCCCTTGTTTTCTGTATTTACTTTCTTTGTGCGTGGTACCACTATCCAGGTACTTAATCCTAGAATCTGCTTGTTAACCTTAACCCAACCAACTCCCTCATCCCCTCGACTATCAATCACCATATCTTATTGATTCTTCCTAATGACTCTCAAACCCAAGTAATTCTCTCAGTCATCATTTTCTACCACCTTTAAGTCATTATCATCACTTGTATGGATTATTACAACAATTCTAACTGGATTTCCTGCTTCCAATGCATTCTTACTTTTCTTTTATTCATTTATTGACGATTTTATTGTTGGATCTTCCTTTTTACCCCAATCTCCACCATTCTTCTGAGTGACTTTAAAGTCTATGTCGATAACTCATCCAACACTCTAGTTTATCAGTTCCTTGATATGCTCAATTCCAGTGTCTTTCATCTCCATTTTATTTTACCCCTTAGCCAAACCCCAAACCTTTTCATCACCTGAAATTGCTCTACCTGTCAAAATTAAACCGCACTCGCTGTTTCCACTCCCACATCTTCCAATTACATTTTAGTCCATTCTAATCTGGCTTCTTTTCCACCAATTTATTAAAACAACCAGCCTCTCCTCTATTGCTATATCCAGTGGAAAATTTTCCATTCCTATTTAACCTCTCAGAAGCAGCTGAAACTGTTGATCTTTTCATCCTTAAAATGATCTTCTTCTTAACACCTTTGATATCACCTTCTCCTGGTTTTCCTTCTAATGTCTTGCTCACTTTTTCTCAGGCTTATTTTTCAATCACTACCTCCCTTAAACATTGGCCTTCCTTGGGGTCTTATCCCAGGATTCTTATGATCTCATTTAATGAACTCTTCTGTGGCAACTGTGTTCATTACTTTGCCTTCAATTACTACTTAAATATTGATGCCTTTCAAATCTATGCTATGAGATCAAAGCAAGTGCCCCCTTACTACCCATCACCTATTTAACCCATCTTTCTGCCCACCTCCCCTCTGGTAACCATCAGTTTGTTCTCTATAACTGAGAGCCTGTTTCTTGGTTTGCCTCTCTTTTTTTCCCCCTATGTTAATTTGTTTTATTTCTTCAGTTCCACATGTGAGTGAAATCATATGGTGTTTGTCTTTCTCTGACTGACTCATTTTGCTTAGTATAATACCCTCTACCTCCATCCACATCATTGTAAATGACAAGACACAATTTTTTATGGCTGAGTAATATTCATTGTATATATACCACATCTTTATCCACTCATCAGTTGATGGACATTTGGGCTCTTTCCATAATTTTCTTATTGTTGACAATGCTACTATAAACATCCAGGTGTGTATATCCTTTTGAATTTGTATTTTTGTAACCATTGGGTAAATAGCTAGTAGTGCAATTGCTGGATTATAGGGTAGTTCCATTTTTAACTTTTTGAGGAACCACCATCCTGTTTTCCAGAGTAG
This sequence comes from Mirounga leonina, assembly GCF_011800145.1. NCBI lineage: Eukaryota > Metazoa > Chordata > Mammalia > Carnivora > Phocidae > Mirounga > Mirounga leonina. The sequence continues at coordinate 1,500,948 of NW_023270096.1, read as the reverse complement.
CTGCATCACTTTGCATTCCCACCAACAGTCTAAGACTGCTCCCCTTTCTCTGCATCCTTGCCAACACCTGTTGTTTCTTCTGTTGTTAATTTTAGCCATTCTGACTGGTGTGAGGTGATATCTCAATGGAGTTGTGATTTATATTTCCCTGATGATGAGAGATGTTGATCATCTTTCCATGCGTCTGTTAGCCATCTGTATGTCTTCTTTGAAAAAGGGTCTATTCATGTCCTTTGCCCATTTATTAACTGGATTGTTTTAGGGTGTTGAGATAAGTTCTTCATATATTTTGCACACAAACCATTTATCAAATATGTCATTTGTAAATATCTTCTCCCATTCTGTAGGTTGACTTTTAGTTTGTGGATTGTTTCCTTCATTGTGCAGATTTTTATCTTGATGAAGTCCCAATAGTTTATTTTTGGTTTTGTTTCCCTTGCCTCAGGAGACATATCTAGTAAGAAGTTGCTAAGGGTGATGTCAAAGTTTTGAATGTTGCTGTCCGATTTTCCCATCACCATTTATGGACGAGACTGTCTTTTTTTCCATTGGATATTCTTTCCTGCCTTGTCAAAGATTAATTTACCATACAGTTAGGGATTCATTTCTGGCTTTTCTATTCTGTTCCATTGTTCTATGTGTCTGTTTTGTGCCAGTACCATAGCAACTTGTTCACATGTTCTTCCAATCAGTGAGCATGGGATGTTTTTCCATTTCTTTGTGTCATCTTCAATTTATTTCATCAGTGCTTTATAGTTTTCAGAGTACAGATCTTTTGCCTCTTTGGTTAGGTTTATTCCTAGGTATCTTATTTTTAGTGCAATAGTACATGGATTAATTCCTTGATTCCTCTTTCTACTGCTTCATTTTTGGTGTATAGAAATGCAACAGATTTCTGTGCATTGATTTTGTTTTCTGTGACTTTGATGAATTTGTGTATCAGTTCTAGCAAATTTTTGGTGGAGTATTTTGGGTTTTCTATAGAGTATCATGTGATCTGCAAATAGTGAAATTTTGACTTCTTCCTTGCTGATTTGGATGTCTTTTATTTTTTGTTGTTGTTGTCGTTGTTTGATTACTGAGGGTAAGACTTCCAGTACTATGTTAAGTAACAGTGATGAGAATGGACATCCCTGTCTTGTTCCTGACTATAGAGGAAAAGTTCTAAGTTTTTCCCCATTGAGCATATTAGCTGTGGGTTTTTTTGTACATGTCCTTTATTATGTTGAAGTATGTTCCCTGTAAACCTACTTTTTGAGGGTTTTTATCATGAATGGATGTATTACTTTGTCAAATACATTTTCTGTATCTATTGAGAGAATCATTTGTATCTTATCCTTTCTTTTATTAATGTGGAGTATCATGTTAATTGATTTGCAAATATTGAACCATACTTGCAGCCCAGGAATAAATCCCACTTGATCATGGCGAATGATTTATTTAATGTACTGTTGGATTTGTTCTGCTAGTATTTTATTGAGGATTTTTGCCAATATCAGGGATATTGGCCTATACTTTACTTTTTTGTGGATTCTTTTTCTAGTTTTGGTATTAGGTTAGTGCTGGCCTCATAGAAAGAATTTGGAAGTTTTCCCTCCATTTCTATTTTTGGAACAGTTTGAGAAGAATAGGTATTAACTTTTCTTTTTTTTTTTTTAAGATTTTATTTATTTGACAGAGCACAAGCAGAGGGACAGGGAGAAGCAGGCTCCCACTGAGCAGGGAGATGCGGGACTCGATCCCAGGACCCTGAGATCATGACCTGAGCTGAAGGCAGCCGCTTAACTGACTGAGCCACCCAGGCATCCCGGTATTAACTTTTCTTTAAATGTTTGGTAGAATTCACCTGTGAAGCCATCTGGCCCTGGACTTTTGTTTGTTGGGAGATTTTTTTAAAAAGAATTTATTTATTCATGAGAGGGAGAGAGAATTTGAGCAGGGAGAGATGGGGGGGAGAGGGAGAAAGAGTTTGAAGCAGACTTCTCACTGAGTGCAGAGCCTCACATGGGGCTCAATCTCACAGCTGAGAGATTATGACCTGAGCTGAAGTCAAGAGTTGGATGGTGAACCAACTGTGCTACCCAGGAGCTGTTTGTTGGGAGATTTTTGATTACTGATTCAATTTCATTGCTGGTTATTCTATTGTTGAATTTTCTATTTCTTCCTGTTTCAGTTTAGTAGTTTATATGTTTCTAGGAATTTACCTGTTTCTTCCAGGTTGTTCAATTTGTTCACGTATAGTTTTTTTTTTTTATCATATTCTCTTATAATTGTTTGTATTTCTGTGGTGTTGGTTCTTATTTCTCCCCTATTTTTTTGTGATTTTATTTATTTGGCTCCTTTCTCTTTTCTTTTTGGTAAGTCTGGATAGAATTTTATCAATTTTATTAATTTTTTTCAATGAACCAGTTCCTGGTTTCATTGATCTGTCTTATTGTTTTTGTTTTTGTTTTGTTTGTCTCTGTATCATTTATTTCTGCTCTAATATTTATTATTTTCATTCTGCTGACTTTAGGCTTCATTTCTTATTCTTTCTGTAACTCCTCTAGATGTAACATTAGGTTGTTTATTTGAGATTTTTCTTGCTTTTTGAGACAGGCCTCTACTGCTATATATTTCCCCTTTAGGGCCAGTTTTGCTGCACCACAAAGTTTTTGGAGAATTGTGGTTTCATTTCCATTTGTTCCCATGTATTTTTTAAAATTTCTTCTTTGATATCATGGTGACCCATTCATTCTTTAGTAGCATGTTGTTTAACCTCCATGTATTTGTGACCTTTTCAATTTTTTTCTTGTGGTTGACTTCAAGTATCATAGAACTGTGATCCACAAATATGTATGGTATTGTCTCAATCTTTTTCTACAGTTTGAGGCCTGATTTGTGATCTAGTGCATGGTCTATTCTGGAGAATGTCCCATGTGCACTTGAAAAGAATGTGTATTTTGCTGTTTTAGGATGAAATGTTCTGAATATAAGTCCATCTGGTCCAGTATGTCATTCAAAGCCATTGTTTCCCTGTTGATTTTCTGCTTAGATGATCTGTCCATTGCTATAAGTTAAAGTCCCCTACTATTATTGTATTATTATCAATGCATTCCTTCATGTTTGTTATTGTTTAATATATTTGGGTGCACCCAAATTGGAGGCATAAATATTTACAATTGCTAGATCTTCTTGTTGGATAGTCCCCTTCTTCATCTCTTGTTACAGTCTTTGTTTTAAAGTCTAATTCTTTATGTATTGCTCCTCCAGATTTTTTTTTCTTAATCCATTCGCATGGTAAATGTTTCTCCATTCCCTCCCTTTCAATTTGCAGGTGTATTTAGGTCTAAAATGAGTGTAGGCAGCATATATATGGGTCTTGGTTTTTTATCCATTCTGACACCTTATGTCTTTTGACTGGACTGTTTAGTCCATTCACATTCAGAGTTATTACTGATAGAGATGTTTTTATGGCCATTTTATTACATCTTTTGTCAATTTTTTTCTGGATATTTTCTCTGATCATTTATTTTCTTGTCACCTTTGTTCTTTTCTTCCCACCCAAAAGGTCCCCTTTAATATTTCTTGCAGGGCTGGCTTAGTGGTTACAGTCTTCTTTAGTTATTATTTGTCTGAAAACTCTTTATCTCTCCTTCTATTCTGAATGATAATATTGCTGTATAGAGTATTCTTGGCTGCAGATTTTTTTTTTCCATTCAGCACTTTGAATATATCATGTCCTTCTGGCTTGCCAACTTTCTGTGGAGAGATCTGTAGCTTAGATAGCTCTTCCCTTTTAAATTTTATTTTATTTTATTTATTTTATTTTTTTAAGATTTTATTTATTTATTTAAGAGAGAGAGAGTGAGAGAGAGCATGAGAGGGGAGAGGGTCAGAGGAAGAAGCAGACTCCCCACCGAGTGGGGAGCCTGATGTGGGACTCGATCCTGGGACTCCAGGATCATGACCTGAGCCGAAGGCAGTCGCTTAACCAACTGAGCCACCCAGGCGCCCCATATAGCTCTTCCCTTTTAAGTTAGGGACTTCCTTTGTCTTTCTGCTGTTAGGACTTTTTTCTGTATCACTATATTTTTCAAATTTAATTACAATGTGTTTTGGTATTGGCCTACTTTTGTTTATTTTAATGGAAGTTCTCTGTGCTTCTTGGATTTGGCTGTCTCCTTCCCCAGATTAGGGAAGTTTTCAGCTATAATTTCCTCAAATAAATTTTCTGCCCTCTTTCCTCTCTCTTCTTCTTCTTCTTCTTCTGGGGTTCCTATGTTATAAATGTTATTATGTTTGATGGCATCACTGACTGTAAGTCTATTCTCTCTCTTTTTTTAAAAGATTTTATTTATTTATTCATGAGAGACAGAGAGAGAGAGGCAGAGGGAGAAGCAGGTTCCCAAGGAGCAGGGAGCCCAATGCAGGACTCGATCCCAGGACCCTGGGATCATGACCTGAGCCAAAGGCAGACGCTTAACCATCTGAGCCACCCAGGCGCCCCTGTAAGTCTATTCTCATGTTCCATAATTCTTCTTTCTCTCTTTTGTTTAGCTTCATTATTCTCCATTATTTTATCTTCAATATCACTCATTTGTTCCTTTGCTGCTTCTATCCTTATGTTCATTACATACAGTCTGTTTTTCATTTCATTCATTTCATTATTTTGTGTTTTTCATTTCTGACTGATTCTTTGTTAACTCTTTTATCTCTGCATTAAGGGTCCCCTAAAGTCTTCCATTCTTTTCTCAAATCCAGTGAGTATCCTTGCCATTGTTGCTTTAAATTTTCCAGCAGGCATGTCACTTACATCGGTTTTGATTATATCTCTGGCCATGACCCTATCTTGTTTCATTTGGGATGAATTCCCCCATCTTGGCATTTTGTCTAAGTCACTATCTTCCGTGTGTTAGAAAATCCTGTTATGTTCCTTATTCCTGAGACAAATGGCTTTATAAAGAAGAGGTCATGGGCGCCTGGGTGGCTCAGTTGGTTAAGCGACTGCCTTCGGCTCAGGTCATGATCCTGGAGTCCCGGGATCGAGTCCCGCATCGGGCTCCCTGCTCGGCAGTGAGTCTGCTTCTCCCTCTGACCCTCCTCCTTCTCATGCTCTCTATCTCATTCTCTCTCTCAAATAAATAAATAAAATCTTTTAAAAAAAAAAAAAAAAGAAGAGGTCATATAGTGTCCAGGGCCTGACACTTCAGGGAGTGTCTCTGATGTGTGTTGTGCGCACTCTGCTGTTGTGTTTTGGCTGCTCTATTCTTCAGGCCAGTCCTCTACAGAGGCTCTCCTTGCCTGCATATGACAGCATTTGGACCTTGGCCAGAATGTGGTGAGTTTTATCTAGATGTACACTAGTCCACTTGTTAAATGAGACCTGATGCTTCTTCCACCAGAACTGAAGCTTTGCAAAAATCTCTGTTTGGGATACGTGGTGTGGGTGGGGATTTCTGCTGGTCTGGGGAAGGGGCCCACTCCACTGGGAGTTAGTCAAGTTTGACCAAGAAGGGCAGTACTGGTAGAGTGCATATTTGTGGGACTTGATGTAAGCAGGTTAGGCAGCCAGTGTCAGTGCTGTGCAATGTGCAGATACTAGTGCAGGTGGTTCTGTGCTTATGTTGAGGGGTGGGGTAAGGCAATGGCAACAGTCAGTTCCTTTGTCCCAGCAGGGGGGTTTTCTTGCTTGCTGCTTTCAGGAAATCACTTCCAGAAGAGCAAATAATCTCCCCCTGTGCATCCCAGGTGTTTTTCAGATCACCGTTTTCATGCTGTCTCTGGGTTGTTGTCCTGCCTTCTCTCTAGGAGCAGCTCAGTGCCTTCCAGGCTCTATTCCTGCCAAGCCTGCTGACTTTTAAAACTCCAAACTTTAGGAACATGGCGTGTGGGTGGGGGCCTTCACTGGTCTTCTTGGGAGGGTCTTGCTGTGCTGGGACTGATGCAGGTTTATCCAAGACAGGTAGTTGCACCAAAGCACAGGGGCATGGGACTTGGAGCAAGCAGGCTAAGCAGTGTATGTTGGACCAAAGTGCCCTTGGCAGGTGGCTCTGTGCCTATATGAAGGGACAAGGGAGTGATATGGCACCCAGTGGCTCTTTTGTCCCCAAAGAGGCATCTTTGTGAAGACCACCTCTCACAGATGTGCTCCAAGAAGAGCAAATAATCTTTCCCCTGCATGCCTGAGGTGCCTGCTGACCTTTAAAACTCCAGTCTCCAAGTCCTGTTTGTTGCAAAAACACATGAAAATCAGCCCCTCTCTTTTTTCCAGCCAATGGCTTTGGGGGATGTGTTCTCCTTTTGCATTACCCTGTGTGCTCCACTCTCATGTGCCTTTCTCTGTGACCAGGGCTCCTTCCCCTCTGCAGAATACATGATCCATATCTCCCCCAAACTGTATCTCTGTACTTCTTGTCTTCTTCAATGAGGCCTCTTCTCCCCCTCTATTTGTGGAATTTGTCCTGTCTATCCTCAGAATGATCCAACAATTATCTGGTTTTGGTCAAGGGACAAGAAGAGACTTGGGTCCTCCTACTATGCTACCATCCTAGCTGTCCTCTTAGGTACCCTTTGCTATACATTTCTGGCATATTTTAAGAACTCCTATTAACACATAAGACACTGCATTACAATTACAAGTTTACTTGTCTCTCTATCATAATCACTTCTTTTTAAAAGTAGGAACATGTATTATTTTCCACTACATCCATAACTTCTAAAATTGTCTCTGGGACACCTGGGTGGCTCAGTCGGTTGAGTGTCTGCCTTTGGCTCAGGTCATGATCCCAGGGTTCTGGGATTGAGCCCCACACCAGGCTCCCTGCTCAGCGGGGAGTCTGCTTCTCCCTCTGCCCCTCTTCCTGCTCCTTCTCTCTCTCTCTAACTCTCTCTCTCTCAAATAAATAAATAAAATCTTAAAAAAAAATAAAATGAAATTGTGTCTTCACCAACTAGGCTGCCAGTAAGCATTTATTCAATGAATAAATGAATGGAAGACAATGTGGTCAAGATTATGTCCACCCTACATTTTAGTATTAAAAATTTAGTATATGACCAGGGTTAAAATTTAGTCTATAATAAGAAGGCAATGACCTTATCAATGACTGAGCTTAAGGATCAGTTTGTGGTGTGGGACAGGTCACTCTCTAGCCATGATTAGAAACTCAGACTATAGCCAAGATTAATTTCAGATCTAGAGAGAGTTAGAAGCTTAATCTGTATTCAGGGTAAAGTCCAGTACAAGGCTCCATGTGTGGCCAGTATTAAGGATGTCTGGTCAAACTAAAGACCTAAGATATGTACCCTGTTCTGAGATTGAAAATGAGTATTTCATAGAGACCTATTCAGGCTGTGACTTTGTCCTGGTTAATATTCTTATTTAAGTTCTCGAAGAGCAATTAAAAAAAAAAAAAAAGAAAGAAAGAAAGGAGCAAGCCACGGAGCTGAAGCCAAAGTGCTATACAACCTTCATCCCTTCAACTATGTGGTCCCACTTACCAGGTGCAGCAGCCAGTGGCCAACCAGTGCTTGATTCTAGCACTCCATGGGCATGCACAGAGTAGGGGCGGCTGGCATTATTCTTGAACACCACAGTTAGGATATCACCAACCTCTCCTCTGAGAAGTGGACCTAATATATGCAAAAGAAGGGGAAGTCTCATTAGTGGAGTAGTGGAACAAGGATACTAAAGGCATTGAAGAAAAGGACATACACACGAGCTCCCTAGAATTAGGGGTTTCAGTCATTAAAATTAAAATCATGACTAGTTCCATTTTTTTTTTTAATTCAGAAGCCCATAAACTGATACTGGCACCTACAGGATGAGGATACTTCAACAAGAAGATTGTACCTCCAATTATCCCTATTTTCCCACACCAAATCCTTATCATATATCTATTTATCTATCTATCATCTGTCTATCTATCTATCTATCTATCTATCTATCTATCTATCTATCATCTATCTATATCTAGTATCACACGGATCTAGATAATTAAGGCTCTGTGGAATCACTGTCAGTAAGGACTGAGAGTTTGGCACGGAGTTAAAAAAACCAACAAAAAAACAAAACAAAAAACAAAAAAAAACTGATGGGCCCCTGGAAGGGCCAATGGGTTTCTTCTGTGTGAGGACAAGAATGAGGAAACTCACTGGCCCCTACAAAAGTGAAGAAACTGCATCAATAATTAAACTGGGGTGCAAGGGTAATACTTATTCCCTGTACAGTGTTCTTATTCTTTGATGTTCTTAAGTTCCCTGCCTTTAGTATTTTTAAAAAATCTCTCACTGTCAGAGATCCCTAGAGAGATTTCTGGAAAAATATGGCTCATGTTGCAGCAGAATTCATAAGTCCCCCCACTTTGATTGCTTATTTTTATGGCCAAATTTTAATTTATGACTATAATTCCATTATATCATAAGGAAACACTAATAGAAAGAAATGAAGAAGACTTCCTGATATGACATAACCTTCCTAGGAGCAGCATAAACGTCTAGACCTTAGGAGGAACTCACTTACCTAATATTCCCAAGTGTTCCTCTGGTCCAGTCCTTGGCCGAGGGATCTTGAATGTACCATCAATGTATTCTCTGAATACAGCTTTCTTGTATCTGGAACCCAGGAGCCCATTCTGGTTGCTCAGGAAGATGTGACCATAACTAGAGGAATCCAAAGAGTGGTATCAGCACCTGGCCTTGACCCCTCATTTTCAGGTATGACAAAGCTAAGTCAGACCCAACATCATATCACAGATAGAAGAAAGAGAAGACATGTTCCTTCTAATGTCAGATTTTCCACGTTGGCTGTATAACTGCAATAAAGATGCCAGATTTAAATATCTATTTATGTCCTTGTTTATCATAATCCAGATTGTAATTTGTAAAATAATTACAATGACAAGAACACTGGAAGAAGAATCAGAAACTCTGGGCTTTAGCTCTATTCTTAGTGTTGTCTCAGATGGAATTATTTTGACAAAAGGACAAGGTACAGGGTGGAAGGAGAGCACTAACTGCTGCTGCTGATGGAGAGCAAGTAATAGGAAGAGGTAAGGAGGAAATGGAATTTTACAGATTCCCCCTTATGGGATGCTTTCCTGTTTACAAAGAACCGTATTATTTGTTTTATCATTTGACATTTCCAATAGGCTAATGAGATAGGTAGAAGGAGAATCAGTGGTCCAGAAGTGACAGAACTTATCTTCATCGATACTGTCAGCCAGAAAGGGAGCTAGCACTTGGATACAACTCTGCTGCTTCTTCCTTATTTCCTTCTAGTCAAGTTCTTTCAACTATACCACATCACTTTATTTATTTTTTATTTAAATTCAATTAGCCAACATATAGTACATCCTTAGTTTCAGATGTAGAGTTCAATAATTCATCATATACCACATCACTTTAATGATGAACAAACTAAGTCCCAGGGAAGAGAATTCACTTTCTCTAGGTTTCAGAAGAAGTTAGCAAGAAGACTTCAACATTCAACAATCAACATAAAAGACAGGAATTGCTAAAGAGTTGTGAGAGTACCAAAAATAAATTGTAGTGGAAATTGCTAAACTGTACTTCAGTTTCCATTCTCCTCCCCTTCCTTTTTAGTAATAGAATCACCTATATTTTAGCTGAGTACATGACCACATAACCATGTAATATAGATTATATTTTCCAGGCTTTATTTTTTAGTATGGTTGACATACAATGCTACATTAGCTTCATATGTACAACACAATGATTTGATAAATGTATACATTTGTGCTATGTTCACCACAAATGTAGCTACCATCTGCCCCAATACATCTTTATTACAAAATCATTGACTACATTCCTTATGCTGTGCCTTATTTCCATGACTTATTTATTGCATAACTGGAAGCTTGTATATCCCATTCTACTTCATTCATTTTGCCCCACCCACTAACCTCTCCAAGTCCTAGACTTTCTTGCAGCTAGGTACGGCCACATTAATAAGTTTAGGATGATGGGTTATGAAAGAAAGTGATGTATGTAACTTTTAGGTCATTACCTTACAGATACTGCTGCTTGCCCTGGACTGCTCTCCCCTTTCGTGATTGCTGGGAATGACTACAACCAGCATAGGCATCTTAGTTTCCAAGATGAAAGAAAGTATTATGGATGATTAGTTTACCTACAGGCCCTGGGCAGCTCATATTTATACTATTATTTGAGCAAGAAATAAAATTCTAACTCACTCAAACTATTCTATGTTGGATTTTTTCTGCTATACAGCTTAGCCTGTACCTTAGTGACATTTTGTCAAGTGACAGGTAAGCTTGGGGTGTTCAGTCTTTTGAGTAAGACCTCTATAAAATCTAAATTTTGCTGTAGATGCTACCAGCAACCAGAGGAAAAGAGGCAAAGATTAAGAGCATGAAGTTATGGATAAGGTCTTTTACTTCAGACCCACAGTATAGTAATATAGAAGAAACACTGAGTTCCAGCTTATCTGCATCCTAGCACCTGTTCCAGATTTGCTGGTATCTTATCAGGTTACTTTAGATAAGTGTCTCCTTTTCTCAGTATTTCAGTATCTTCCTCATCCGCAAAATGGTCCAGAGTCTCTGAAAGTGTGATCTCTTATTTTCTGAAACCTTACCTGTCCTTCTCAGACTGGTTGTGCCATTCCAGTTCCCAGCTCCTGTCAGGGCAATAGTCCCACTCCACCTCTTCTGCCATGATGTAGTAGATTCTTGCAGCCTGGTATCGTTGGTGATCATTAGCTTGATGGCCAGGACACTGGGAGACATTATAGACTGCTTTCATCCCTGATTCTCTATGGCTGCCTGCCTGGCAGTAAATTTCAAATATCCCTAAGGAAGGAACAAAGAGCAAAACCTGAATCTGAATATCCCTGTGTAGCACCTGGGGGATTTCCTGCCTCTTTCTAGGCATACTGTAGAGAGTGGGTAGTTTCAGATAAGGTTCTATGCTTTGGATAAAAGATTATTACAAGTTTATTGAGAGCAGTGAGCACAGAGGTTAATAGTTCTGGCTCCAAAGCTACATTGTTTAGGTTTAAAACTAAACTCTGCCATTAGGAAGGCCAACTCCTCCCTGTTAACCCAAGGCTTTCCCAGTTTTATCACTGGAAGTCCCATATCCCTGTGGAAACTGCTCAGTTCTGAGCAAACTGGGATAGTTGGTCACCCTACCTGACAACTTGTTAGCTATATGAACTTGAAGTAATTTTTAAGCCTCTGTATGTTTCAGTTCCCTCATGGTACAATGGGGATCATTTTACTTATTTCACTGGGTTGTTTTAGAATTAAGCACAATAATATGTACACATTGCTTAGCATATTGCATAGAAAATTTTAATAAATAAAGTTATAAATAAGTAAATGGATCTGTAATAATTATTATTCCAAAAAATGCATTGGCCAGTTTTCTCTCTTTTTTACAAAGTACCAAAGAAATAAAGGTGTGGTTAAATAGATTAAAAAAAAAAAAAACAACTTCTTGACTATCAGGATGCTTATATCAGAGGGCTTTGGAGTGGCTTTCCTTCAGTTTTTACAATAAAATGTTTGGATATCAGTCTTAAATATCAGGGTTGTGGAGCTGCCTAGAAATGCCTAGAGCCTCGGGTTTCTATGTCAAGGACATTAAGGCTCATAGAATGTTGATCAGGAGAAGTTGACTTTCTTAGAACATTTATTTTCATCATTCCTTCACTTGCTGCCCACTGCCTATACCATCACTACAAACTCTTTTTTCCTGGCTTTAAAGGCCTCTGTGAACTAGCTTCAAACTATGACTCAGTTCCAAATGCAACCGGTGATCCAACTAAATTTGTCCCAGACATCCCTTATCACATATTTCATTTATATATTGGAATTTTCACTCATGTTGTTGCTCCTGTCCTGGAATGTACCTGTCCAACCCTCCCACAAATATCTACAGAGCTCACTCATTCTCCAAGATCAAATTCCAGAAATCTCTCCATGACTATTCTGGCTCACACTGACCTCTACATTCTTGGCCTCCCTACTCTTAACACACTTTACACCTAAACCACATGATTAGAGACTAAGTACTCCTCTCTTTACAAAACAGTCTTTTCCACTAGTTTATAGACTTCTTGAAAGAATCTACTCTTTTCTTTCCACAACTACTTCCCAACTCTTCTATATCTCCTACCCTTCCACATCTATTTCATCAGTAAATCCTATTGGCTTTTCCTTCCAAATTATCCTCGCATTTTCACTCTCCCTCCGCCAGTCAAAACCACCGTCGTCTCTCACATGGAAAACTTCAACAGTCTCCTAACTGTCTTCTCTGCTTCTTCCCCTTCCCTTTTCAACCATTTCCCACACAGGATTCAAGGCCCTCTTTACATTGTTCCTTTGTTTCAAATGCTTCATTCATACTCAGAATGCAAACCAAGCTCCTAACTATGGTCTATAAGACCCCACATATGAATCTTGCCAACCTCATTTTATGTCGATCTTTTTCTTAGCTTACTACAATCCAACACTACTGATCTTTCACTCTGACCCTTGAAAAGCCATGCTTGTTCCCACCTTTGGACATTTGTGCTTGTTGGTCCCTCTGTTTGAAATGTTCTCAGAAATCTTTACATTGCTCCTTCCTCCTCATTATTTAGGTCTCAGTGTAAATATCACATTCCCTGAACATCCTCTCTAAAGTAATGTCCCTATCATTTTATCACAACACTACATTTTATTTCCTTCATGATCTATATCACAATCTAAAATTATCTTACTGTTTTATGTATGTGTTTTGATGTTTTTAATGTGGATCTTCCCAGAGAGTAAGAATCATTCTATTTTTTTCACCTTTCTTCCCCAGTTTTAGCACATTGAAGGTGTGCAATAAATATGTTTTGAGTGAATGAATGTGTGTGCAAATGAGTGGTTGTAAAAGCTGCCCAAAACTCATAGCTCAGGGATTGATGTGGAGAAGAAAATCTGATGATCACTGAATGGGATGAGAACAAAAAAGAAGGCATTCTGGGAAGTCATGTGCCTTTGGACTAGTTAGTACATCATCTAAATTTTCTCATATGGATATTATTATCTAAGCTACTCTTTCGGTACTCTTCTGTTCTTGAAATCTGAGTTTCCTCCCAGCTCTTTGACAAATTCTTTTCTGGTTCCTTATTTTGGCTTCTCTTCTCCCTTGTACCTTTTAATGTTGATTTCTGCTTTAAGTTTTCTTTCCTATCACTTTACAACTTATGAACTTGAACTATGAGAACACTCAAACTCACTAACCTGGACTTCTTCTCCAACCTTTATATTTCTACCTATAACTACCTACTGTAAAATCCACATCACCTGGATTTCACCAGGAACTTAAAACTTGACATGCCCTAAAATGAATATTTTCTACCCAAACCTTACTATCCTGCCCTTGTTTCTGTACTTACTCATTTAGTTAATGGTTGTCACCATATATATAGTGCACAAGCCGGAAACTTCAGGCATCTTTTCTTCTTGCTCAGCCCCTCAGCAAAGTTCCATAATTTCTTCCTCAAATATCCCTTAACTCTACCCCTTCTGCCCATCCTTATTGCTTCCACCCATTGGCAGGCTCTTATCACCTCTTGCAGTAGCCTCCGACTTTGCCTCCTCTTAAGGCTTATTTCTCATTATTCCTTCACAGGGCTGCTATTAGCATTTTGTGTGGGATTATTCTTCACTGTTTAAGACTGCCCTACATATTGATGAAAGTTTTATCATTTCTGACTCCCACTATCTAAATAATATCATCCCCTCCATATCCCCAGTCATTGTGACAACTAAAATGACCTCCACACATTTCAAACACCTTTTAGTATACCACCTTAAGTTGAGGGTCACTGAATAAAATCAGTTTGTGTAACTTCTTCAGGCAGATGCTGCTTCCAAGTCACTGTCCATAAGTTTCCTACTGCTTATAACAACACCCTCTTCACCAACCATCCCTTTTCTGTGCGTGGTGACAGTTTACTCTTCCTCAGATGATCAGTTTAAATGCCTGCTTCTCTAGGGAAGCTTTACTACACAAGTCAGGCAGAATTTGTTATAGTTTCCTGTGTGTTACTATAGCTCTTGGCAAGATTGTATCATCATCTCCCTTTCACACTAACTGTGAGATGCCTAATTCATCCTCACATCCCTAGTATCTAGACCAGTAAGTGGAAGACAACAGATATTTACTATGTTTTGTGAAAATGTTATTGTAAAATAAAGGGAAAATAAAAAGAAGTAAGGAATAAAAAATAAGGAAAAAAAGAGGAAGACAGAGGAGGAAAGAAAACATACAGATTGAAGAAAAAGGGAAAAAAAGAAAACAGGAGATAAGGAAAAGGAAAATAAATTTAAAAAGAGAGAAAGGGAGACAAAGAAAGAGAAATAAAGAAAGGAGGGAAATGGAGAGAAGGGAAGCCAAAAAAGAGGGAAAAATCAAAGGAAGAAAAAAAGGGAAAAAGGAGAAAAGAGAGGGGAGGGAAGGAAAAAGAGAAAAAAAGGGAGAGAAGAATGAATGGAAGAAGAAAATGAAAAGAAGAAAAGACAAAAAGATCGAGAAAAAATAGATGGAAGTAAAGGAAGGAAACAATGAATGAGAAGAGGAATAAGAAATGAGAGATAAAAAGAGATAAGAAAAAGAAAAAGATGATGAAAGAGGAAGAGGAAAAATGAGAGAGGGCAGGAAAAAGGAACAGTGGAAAGAAAAGATTAAAAAGGGGGTGGGGAAGAGGGGAATAATGAATAAAGAAAGTTCCAATGGTGAAAGAAAGGAGACACCCTGAAGGACTAGGGCAATTATAAATAATAAATTCTTCTCTTTGCTGTTGAGAACTCTAACATGAATTTGGTGGAAAATAACACATTACAAGCCCTAGCTTTTTATCTGCCAATTTTCCTATCTATTAAAGTTCTAGTATCATTAGTCTTATTGGAAGAGCTGAGGTATGTAAGATAATATTTTTAAATACAATTGTTAATTTCTATTAAATGTAATATAAACTTATTAAAATTTAAAGCAAAGCAAAAAGAGGATAAAAAATCACTAATAAACCCACAGGAATCAAACATTCTTAACACTTTGTTGCATTTTTTCTGGGTATTTGTTTTTCTAGTTTGCTAAACATAACTGTAAGCATCCAGTATACAAAATGTTGAATATTCATCATGGTGTTTTTAAGTCATCTGCAAAGCTGCTTAATTACATATGTGTATTTACCAAAGTAACTGTTACATGATAAAATGTCACACATAGATGGAATCTAAAGAAACGTTCTACTCAATTTTGGTTTTTCATGAAAGAAAGATAGGGAAATGAGGGGAAGGGAGAGAGAAAGAGGAGGAATGGGAGAGGGAGAGAGGGTGGGGGAGAGAGGCAGGGAGAGAAATGAAAGAAAGCAGGGAGGAAAGGGGAAAGTAGGAAAGGAAGGTGAGGGAGGGAGGTAGGGGAGTGGGACAGAGAAAGAAAAGAAGGAGGAAATGCAGCCACAGAGTGGGGGTTGGTTAGAACAAAATTAAATAGCAAATTAATGAAAGTGCTTGGACTAAAAGTTTTTATGCTCTGATTCCAGGGCTGAAACTGTCACAGCACACTGCACCCCACTCCCACCAGAAGTTGGTAGAAATTCTCACAGAATATCAGAGTTTAAAGCACTTATAGGTATATCTCCTGGACCTCCCTCCCAGTGCAAGGACTGTATCTATAAAATTTCTACATAGCCATGGGACTACACAGGCAAGTCCACCCTCTACCTATATGAGAATTGCCCTGATGCTGGGCAACATCACTACTTCCCCATTGTTCCAGAAAAGAGCTTTCTCAGCTCTTTACTTTCTGTCTGCAGCTAAGAGAAAAATCCAAATAACCAGAATACAGAGTGCACATTGAGGAGAGAGAAAACAAGAGTGTTTTGAAAACTTCCCATATATCCTCAACATGTCTTCTTTTCTTTTCACCAGCCCCTCTCATCCATGCCCAACAGAGCCTCTCAGCCTATGGCCAGCTGTTAAGGCACTTACCAGCATTGTCAGGCTGCATGATGGCCATGACAAAGGTATGAGGAAACAGCATGGCTGCACTCTTCCTCATGCCCCGAAGCTTCACAGTGTTGCCCTGGAACATGACCCCATGCACATCAGTCTCTGTGCCCAGGCCAAGCAGGTGCCAGGCCACTGTGTCTCCCTTGCACATGTCCAGGCTGGGCAGGTTAGAGAACAGAAACCCATTAATGGCTGGAGAAAAATAAAATAAAATAAAACAGAACAAGAAGATGAGACCAGAATATTCAGGCACTGGCCAGCAGCATAGCATCAGCTCTGTACTAGGGTTTCCCACAACTTGAAATTTCTGAGTCATTAACTCTTCTGCCTTCTTCCCTAAGCCACTTTAGTTGTACTTATGAAGATCTGCCTCTTTGAGATGAGGGTCCAACTCGCCTTTCTGACCTCACCTCCTGTCCCTCCTCTACCACACTTCAAATTCTTGCAAAACTGAACTTTTTTCCACTACCAGAACTCCCTACACACATGCATACACAAGGATACCAGCCTCTACTATTTCCACTCTCTTGGAATTCTCCTCCCTTGGCTTCTATAGCACCACACATTCCTTCCTGGTTCTCTTACCTCCTTTCTGATTGTTCCTCCTTCATCTTGTTCTTGTTCTCCATCCCTCCATAAAGTACTGGGGTTCCCCCAAGCTTCCATATTCATCTTTCAATCTCTCTCTCTCTCTCTTTTTTTTTTTTTTCCCACTTCGCAGTTACTGCCTAGGTTTAGCCCTCATCACTTCTGGCTTGAACTTCTGCAAAAGTCCTCTCCCTGGCACCCCTGCCTGCAGTCTATCCTCCCAATCCCCTCATACACAGGTAGACACCATTGCTGTGAGTTCTATTTGTCTCTGCATCCCCAAGGCCTTAAACATGTTAGGTGTGTACAAAACACATATTGAATTTTCACATGTTGTTTCCTCTGCCTGGAATAAATTTTCCCTCTGGTCCCTCTACAGAAAACTATTACTCATACATCATGCCCCAGTTCAAATATCACCTCCCATGTGAAGTTCAAATGTCACCTCCTCTCTCTTTCTCTCTCTCTCTCTCATTTCCAAGAAACTCCCCCCCGCAAAAAAAAAAAAAATCTTTCATATCACTTACTACAGAGCACACAGTCCAATGATTTACTTACAAATCTATCCCCCACACTAGATTGACCTAGCAGGAATCACATTTTTTCTGTATAAGTGTGACTGCCCAGTCGCCTTGCATGTTGCCTGGTACTACCCAGGTGCTTCATAAGTTCATATTGAAATGAACTTTGTTCACAGGATTGGTTTACTTTTTCCAGCTGATAATAACTGACTAGTGATGAGAACCAAGAGATGGAGTCATAACACAACACACTCATTCATGACTCCCTCCCATCTTCCATACTCCTCTTGAAAATACAGGGAGGCCTGCTTAAAGCTGACCCCTTTTCAATGTCCCCACATCCACTTGAACCACCTTTAATAAGTAACCCTACTTAGTAATTCCCCTAGATGCTGATGATAACATTGCTAATCTCCTGATTCTGCTTCCTTTTCCTGTAATGTCTAATTGCAAACCTATTTAGCCTTTGAACCCCAGCTCAAGCACTCCTTTTTTCCAGGAATCCTTTAATTGGTTTGTCCTTCATTAATATTCTCCTGTGAACTCCATGTCACTTGAAACCTGTTCTACACAATTTAGCATTTATTTATAGTTGATCTTGGATTGTTCTATAATTATTTCATGTGTGTTAGTATCATTTCATTGCAAATGCTGGGAGCTCTTTGCAAACTGGGACCATGTCTTCCCATTCACTCACTCACCCACCTACATACCTACTCATTAATTTGGTAGTTCACTTGTTCAATAAACATTTACTATGTATTAGAAAGCATAGATAATACAGAGATAAGCAACAAACAATACTCACATTTAAGGAGACTACACCCTAGCAGGTGAAAAGCCGTGTAACAGATAACTATATAGAACATGATATTAAAATATTCTGATAAAATGCAATAGTGGTTCAGAAAAGGATGTCATCATCCTGGGGTTGGGTGATAAAAAAATGGTTACATGGATGAAGTAGCTTTTGAGTAGGACCTTAGAGAATGGAAAGAATTTCCACAGGCTAAGGGCAAAAATGTAAAGAGAGGCATTTCAACTGGAGAGCAAAGCATTGTAAAGGCATGAAGTCAGAAAAGCACAAGGTATGTCTATATAGAGAAAAAATAGCCCCTTTTGGCTGGAGTATGGAGTTGAGGAGCATGGGTAGTGGTCAGTAAAGGAGAATAAGATAAGACTGCAAAGGCATCATTCTAGCTTTCTCTCCTCACTCTCTAGTGGATTTCTTGTTTTCAATCCTCATTTCGCAACACATTTTTCCAGTGTCCCCCATACTGTGTAACACAGGACACAGCACAACCAAGTGCTAAATATAAGATCTGTCGCCTTAGGTTTAATTCTTCAATCTAGCTCATGTCTTGGGTAGAGCTGACCAATGGGTCAGTGCTTTCAAGGATGGGACATGATTAAGTTTACGTTAGATTTTTACTTGTAACCTCTCAATTGTAGCTCAGGGCAAAAGCATTCCCCATACCATGCATCCGATTGGAGTCTTGGAAACCCTTGACATCCTCTGAGAGCAGTCGGGAATCCAACATAGCAGCTGCTTGATTGGTATTGCTGTACCAGCTCTTGTTTTCATCCAACACAGTAAAAAGGAGAAAAAACTCCTTATCCACCTCTTTCTGTAGGTCCATGGAAGAGAATATAAGAAAGAATGACAATGGTTTCAGCAGTTGTAGGTTGTGCAGCTTGAGGTCCAATGAGCCCTGATTCTTCCCCATTTTTTTCCCCCAGACACAGAGACAAACCCATACTTCCTGCCTAGAGCTATACTTGTTGCTAAGCAGTTTTTCCTCAGGTAATTTCAAATTGAAGGTGGGTGAAACAGGTTAGAACAAGATGACAAGACTGGAGGGGACGAATGTATGAAAGGGGACAGGGAAGTAGCACAAGATGGGGATTATGGACAAGTACAGACAGTGATAAAAGAGAGCTTGGAGTGGGGTAAGGGAGTGGGGAAAGGTGGTTAGCATATCAGGAAAGGAATCTAGTCAGAGGGGATTAGAAAATAAGAGAAAAGGATATAAAATTGCTATTAATATACTGTTATTTTTATTATCATTTATTATTATCACTATTATTATTATTACTTCTAACATTTACTGAGTGTTTGCTATGTAATCCAGACACTGTGATAAGCACTTCATATGGATTATTTTCATTAGTCCTCATAGAAACCCAAGATATATTATTTCATTGTTAACCCTTTACTACAGATGAAGAAACTGAGGCAAAGAGAGGTTAAGTAATATACAGCTAGAATGGTGAGCTGGGCATGAGAGAACACAAGCAAATATTAAAAGAGATTTAAGAATTGGTATCAAGGGTTAGGGAACACTGAGGTTTAAAAAAATGAAAAGATGATGAGAGGATACAAAATAGAAAGGAATAGAGACTAAGAGATATGTGTGAGTGAAAGAATAGCATGCAAAATAGCATGAGGTCACCAACTATTAATTTCTGATTAAATAGCTTATTTTTTTTTCTATTTCCACATCTCTAGAACCCAGTTCCACTTTCAACTCCTATTTAGCAACACAGCATTATCTTCCTCCCAGCAGGCTTTCCAGCCAAAAACCTTGGTAATACCTGTTTGCCATCTGCACCCAAGGCACCAGTCTTGCACACCAACAGGGGGCCCACCAGACCAGAATTTGTATCTCTTATGGGATCTGCAGCAGAGAAGTACATCCAGGTGAGACAGGCAGGATCCTGAGCAGTAGGGCCAGCATGGGAGGGGACTGTCCAACGGTATGTTACTTTCTCAAAGGGCTTGGCCACCAAGCCAGGGTAGGATGAGCCTGCAGGGGGAAAAAATTAGGACTCATTATCACATTAGCTAGAGTGAGAATCATCAGCTCCAAACAGTGGGATAAATATTATAAACTACAAGGCATTTTGGAGCAACAGCAATATGCAATATAGAATATTAAAAAGGATCCTGGATAGCAGTGACGAGACTATAGTTAGTTTCTGGTTCTGACAATAGTTGTTATATAAACTGGGGAAATTTAAACTTCCCAGGTTTCAGTTTTCTAAGCTCAAAGGACCTAAGGATTAAAAGGGTCTTTAAAACTTATTTGGAATACTTCTCACTTGAAAACATATATTCATCTGTTCTTGTATTCTTACCATTGTTTAAAAATCTCCAGAGAAAGGCGATTCACTACCTACCTTCATAGTTTGTTTCATCTTTGAATGGTTCTGATTAACGAACACATTCTCCTTTCTATATGTATGTATATATGAGTGGATGCAAATACGTATATGTGTATATATATGAAAAACACAAGCACTAAGGCTGTAATTCCTTAAATGGACACAAGTCATGGTCAAATGATGCATAGAAATTTTATTTAAAAATTTTAAGCCTAGTAGTGCAATTGCTGGGTCATAGGGTCTTTCTATTTTTCATTTTTTGAGGAAATTCCATACTGTTTTCCATAGTGGCTGCACCATTTTGCATTCTCATCAATAGTGCAAGGTTCCTCTTTCTCCACATTGTCACCAACACCTGTTGTTTCTTGTGTTGTTGATTTTTAGCTATTCTGACAGGCATAAGGTGCTATCTCATTATAGTTTTGATTTGTATTTCCCTGATGATCAGTGATGTTGAGCATCTCTTCACATGTCTACTGGCCATCTGAATGGGTTCTTTGGAAAATTGTCTATTCATGAATACTAATTCAAAGGGATACATCTACACTGATGTTTATAGCAGTATTATTTATAATAGCCAAATTATGGAAATGGCCTGTGTCCATTGACTGATGAATGGATAAGGAAGATGTGGTGCATATACATATATATACACAATGGAATATTACTCAGCCATGAAAAGAATGAAATCTTGCCATTTGCAATGATGTGGAGTTAGAGAGTATTATGTTAAGTGAAATCTGTCATCCAGAGAAAGACATACCACATGATTTCACTCATATGTGTAATTTAAGAAACAAAATAATTTAAGAAATAAAATAAATGAGCAAAGGGGGAAGAAAGAGAGAGAGGCAAACCAAGAAACAAACTCTTAACTGTAGAGAACAAACTGATAGTTACAAGAGGAAGTGGGGGATGGGATGGGTGAAATAAGTGATGAGGATTAAGGAGTGCACCTGTCGTGATGAGCACCGGGTGTTGTATGGAATTGTTGAACCACTATACTGCACACCTGAAACTAGTATTACACAGTATGTTAACCAACTGGAATTTAAATAAAAACTTAAAAAATAAAATAACATTTTAAACCTATTTGTAATCAAAGAAGTACAAATGAAAATAGCTACATACTGAACATAATAAAAAATAAAAAAATGAAAACACAAAAGTACAAACTGTGGTGAATTTGAGATGAAATAAATGTACAAGAGCACTCTCTGAAAAAAAATAGCTACATAACTATTTTGCCTGTCAGTTTAGCAAAATTTTACATATTATAATAATCCATGCTGTTGAGAAGTGGCTTAAATGGCACCTACACCTCTCACTCAACTATAGAAAGGGTAAGTGTAAATGAGAATAGACCTTTAGGAAAAAATGTTGACAAAATGTATCAAAAGCCTGAAGAAGGTTCAGGCCCACAAAAAAGTAAGATATACAATAAATACTGAAAAGAATGTCCAACCTAATACAAATTGAAACAATGGTGATTTTGGTTATTGTGTTGTTTGCTTACAAGATTGACATATGACAAAGATGAAAATGACTGCCCTGTGCTGTTACTGTTGATGCAAGTCGGAGTTTATGAGACTGCAAATTTTTCCAGATAGCAACTTGGATGTAGGTATCAAAAATTTTAATGTGTATACCCTCGGACACAGCAATTCCACATGTTAAAAATATATTCTGAGGAAATATTCATTAAAGGGTGAAAAGAAGCATACACAAGGATATTTGTAGTAAGAACTTATGACAGGTGGTATAATTTAGGATGGTTTTAACATCCTTTCTTATTCATTTATTATTCCCAACTTTGAAATTTTTCAAACGTACAGTAAACTTTAAAGGATAATCATCCTACAATAATCATCCTACAATAATCATCCTACCAACTGGAGTTGTTTGTTAACATTTTTCCATCTTTAATTTATCTACATCTATGTCTATGTATATCTACACACACACACACACACGAGTTTTTGATTGTTTGCTTTTGCTAAATCATTTGGAAGCATGATGGTATCTTACTTCTAAATACAGCAGTAACTTTGTCCTATATTGCCACAATAACATTACTACATCTAAGAAAATATCCTAATATCATCTAACATGTAGCCTATATCAGAAATTTTCCAATCATCTCCAGAATGTCTCTTTTTTAAGAAGATTTTACATACTAATTTTGAGAGAGAGAGAGGAGGGGCAGAGAGTGAGAGAGAGGGACAAGCAGACTTAGCCACTCAGAGGCCCAAAAATGTCTCTTAAGGCTATTTTTTTAAATAACCTGGATCAGACAAGGTTTGCTTTTTGTGTTGTCCCTATTTTTTTCCCTATAGCATTGACTTTTTGAAGAGACTAGACCTTGTAGAATGTTCTTTTGTTCTAGATTTGTCTGTAACGTTGCCCTTAATGCTTTCAGTATTTTTTTTTTATATTTTTGACTTGGGATTAGCATGTATTAATATTCTCAGAGAAAACAAGAAATTAATACCCAGTAATCGAACTTCTAGGATTGTCTCCTGAGATGGTAATCCAAATAAAATATAAGCATTTATTCATTGCAACACGATTTATAACATTTAAAAATAATGAAAACAAACTAAATGTTCAAACAATAGAAGATAAGATAAATAAATTATGCCAAATCCATGTAATAGAGTATTTTATAATCAGTAGCAAGTTTATAACATTACAATGGCATGGGAAAATTGATATAATGGTAAATAAAAACAGTATGATACAAACCTGCAAAAACCACATGATCACAAAAATATCAATAGATATGTTTTTATAAGCACAGGAAAATATTAGAAGGTATATCAAAAAAGTAATGGCGACTTATCTATGAATGGCATTTATTTTATAATTTTCCATGTTTTTTCAAAATTCCATAGAACATATATGTTACTTTTATAATCAGATATCTTTATTTTTTTTAAATTTTGTTTTAATTCCAGTATAGTTAACATACAGTGTCATATTAAATTCAGGTGTCCAATATAGTAATTTGACAATTTCATATATCACCTGGTGCTCATCATGACAAGTGGACTCCTTAATTTCCATCACTTATTTCACCCATCCCCCCACCCTCCTCCTCTCTGGTAACCACCATTCTATTCTCAATAGTTAAGAATCCGTTTCATAGTTTCTCTCTCTCTTTTTTCCCTTTACTTCATTTCCTAAATTATACATGAGTGAAATCATGTGGTATTTGTCTTTCTTTGACTTATTTCACTTAGCATTACACTCTCTAGCTCCGTCCATGTTGGTAGCAAACCACAAGACTTCATTATTTCTCATGGCTGAATAATATTCCATCACAAACACACACACACACACACACACACACACCACGTCTTCTTTATCCATTCATCTATCGATGGGCACTTGGGCTTCTTCCATAATTTGGCTATTGTAAATAATGTTGCTATAAACATAGGGTGTATGTATCCTTTTGAATTAGTGCTTTTGGAATTTTTAGAAGCCTTTATTTATTTAGTTAGTTAGTTAGTTAGTTTTAAATTTTTATTGTTTCTATTATAATAATAATAAAAGCTTATATTTAAATTCCAGTTAGTTAACATACAATACAATATTAGTTTTAGTTGTACAATTTAAAGATTCAACACTTACATACCATACCCAGGGCTCATCACAACAATTGCACCCCTTAGTCCCCATCACTTATTTCCCCCATCCTGCCACCCACCTTCCCTCTGGCAACTGTCAATTTGGTCTTTTTCTCTGTGGTCAGGAACAAGACAGGGATGTTCACTCTTACCACTGTTATTTAGCATAGTACTGGAAATCCTAACCACAGCAATCAGACAGCAAAAAGAAATAAAAAGCATGCAAATCAGCAGTGAAGAAGAAAAACCATCACTATATGCAGATGGCATGATACTCTAAATAGTATTTTTGTATTTGGGGGGTACATACCCATTAATGCAATTACTAGATCATAGGGGTAGTTCTACTTCTAACTTTCTTTTTTTAAGATTTTATTTATTTGACAGAAAGAGACACAGTGAGAGAGGGAACACAAGTAGAGGGAGTGGGAGAGGGAGAAGCAGGCTTATCGCTGAGCAGGGAGCCCAATGTGGGGCTCGATCCCAGGACCCGAGCCGAAGGCAGACACTTAACGACTGAGCCATCCAGGTGCCCCTACTTCTAACTTTTTGAGGAACCTCCATACTGTTTTCCATAGTGCCTGCACCAGTTTGCATTCCCACCAGAGGGATAGAGGTTCCACTTTCTCCACATCTTTGTCAACACTTGTTTCTTCTATTGTTAATTTTAGCCATTCTGACAGATATGAGGTGATATCTCATTGTAGTTTGATTTGCACTCCCTGATGAAGAGTGGTGTTGAGCATCTTTTCATGTGTCTGTTGGCCATCCAGATGTCTTATTCGGAGAAATGTCTGTTCATGTCTTCTGCCCATTTTTTAATTGGATTATTTATTTTTTGGGTGTTGAGTTGTGTAAATTCTTTATATATTTGGGATACTAATCCTAAAGGCCCTATATGAAAAAACCCATAGTGAACATCATACTCTGGGGAAAAACTGAAAGCTTTACACCTAAGGTCAGAAAGAAGACAAGCATGCCCATTCTCAGTACTTTTATTCAACATAGTACTTAAAGTCCTAGCCACAACAATTAGACTACAAAAAAGAAATAAAAGGCATGCAAATTCGTAAGGAAGAAGTAAAACTTTCACTATTTGCAGGTGACATGATACTATATAAAGAAAACTCTAAAGACTCCACCAAAAAGCTACTAGAACTGATAAATGAATTCAGTAAAGTCATAGAAATCAATGTAGAAATCTGGTGCATTTCTATACACTAATAATGAAGCAGTAGAAACAGAAATTAAGAAAATAATCCCATTTACAATTGCACCAAAAATAATAAGAACTTAGAAATAAACCTAACCCAAGAGGTGAAAGAACTGTACTCTGAAAACTATAAAACACAAATGAAAGAAATTGAAGATGACACAAAGAAATAGAAAGACATTCCATGCTCATGGATTGGAAGAACAAATATCATTAAAATGTCAATCAGGGGTGCTTGGGTGGCTCAGTTGGTGAAGCGTCTGACTTTGGCTCAGGTCATGATCTCAGGGTCCTGGGATTGAGCCCCACATAAAGCTCCATGCTCAGTGGGGAGTCTGCTTGTCCCTCTGCCACTCCCCACTCATGCTCTCTCTCTCTCCCCTCTCTCAAATAAATAAAATCTTTTAAAAGATTTTAAAAAATAAAATGTCAATCAGAATATATTTAAATATATTTAAAAGAACATGTCTCTTATTGAACTCAGTTCTGCTTCACTATAATATCATGTATTCATTTAACAACATCCATGCAGGACAATCATTTCTGTCTCCTCCCTCATTCCCTCTCCTACTTATTTTTCCTCTAGACCTATCTGCTATTACCTGAATCTCATATTAGTTGGAAACCCTGCTTGCTCACCATCATTGTACACAGTTCCCTCGTAGTCTTTCTCATAGAAGACTCCATGAGGCTGTATACTGAATGGCTGGGAAGCACGGTTGTAAAAGACCACCTGGATGGTGTCACCCACCTCAGCCCGGATCACTGGCCCTGGAAGATGGGAAGGAGAGACAATGGGAATAAAAACAGAGATGACCAGGGGGGATGGAAACAAAATAAGAAGGAGGGAGAGAAAGGGGAAGTGAAAAAGATTTAAAAAATCCTCTATTTGCAATAATAAGAATAATCCCTTCCAAGTTTATTACAACTTACTGTTATAAAAAGCATTTTAAAATCCATTATCTCATTTTGATCTTCAAACATCATATACAGGACAGGGGATATTTTCATTTTACAGATAAGGAAACTACAGCTCAGAGAGGTGGAATTGATCTTCCCAAATTCAAATAACTGATTAGGAACAGAATCAGGACTTAAAGACAGGGCTTTATCCCACCCCACTGTCAGATTCAATCCCATTTCCCCTACGTTTATTGTTCCTCTTCTCATAGCTGCATTTCCTGGTAGGGTCCATTTCAATATCTGATCTTGCCTTAATCCTAAACCATTTCTGAGCAATAAAATTATCATATCTATGTACAGGTCCTGAACTAAGTAGCTGAGCCATGATTCCTGGAGTTTTCTTTGTTCCATGACCCACCACCTCTGCCCTAGCTTGGGTCACCTTTGATATTAACCAGAAATACCAAGACAATACCCTGAGCATTTATGCTGGCTCAAACCCTAGTTCAGTGTTTCTGGCTTGTTTTCTACTCAATTTCTACACATAATGCCACACCTGTGATCCAAGAAGCAAATGAAAATGTGAAAACAAAGCATAGCAAAACATGAGATGCCATGGAAAATGGGCTAAGGGAGAAATTTATAGCTATGAATATTCACATTAAAAAAGATCTCAAATTAACAACCTAACTTTAGGACTTAAGGAATTAGGAAAAGAAATACAAACTAAATCCAAAAATAGAAGAAGGAAGGAAATAATAAAGACTAGAGCAGAGATAAATAAAACATAGAATAGAAAAACAATAAAGAAAATCAATGAAAACAAAAGTTTGTTCTCTGAAAAGATCAACAAAATTGATGAACTTTCAGTGAGATGGACTAAGAAAAAAGAGAGAAGAGTGAAATTACTAAAATCAGAAATAAAAAAATATATATCTAAGGTAGTATTATGAAAAACTGTACACCAACAAATTGGATAACCTAGATGAAATAGACAGAGTCCTAGAACAGAAAACCTACCAAGACTAAAGCATAAAGAAATAGAAAATCTGAATCTATTTTTTTAAGAAAATCTGAATCTTATTGTAACTAGCAAAGAGATTTTTTCTTTATTATTATTTTTACTTTATTACAGTGTAGTTAACATACAGTGTTATATTAGTTTCAGGTGTACAATATAGTGATTCAACACTTCCATACAACATCTGAAGCTCATCACAAGGAGTGCCCTCCTTAATCCCCATCACTTATTTCACCCACCCCCCACCAACCCCCCGTCTGGTAACTGTCAGTTTGTTTTCTATAGTTAAGAGTCTGTCTTGTGGTTTGCCTCTCTCTCTCTACTGTTTACTTCTCCTTTGCTCATTTATTTCTTAAATTCCACATATGAGTGAAACCATATGGTATTTCTCTTTCTTTGACTGACATTTTTCATTTAGCATTATTCACTCTAGCTCTAACCATGTAGCTGCAATGGCAAGATTTCATTCTTTTTTTCTGGCTGAATAGTATTCCATTGTATATATTTACCCCACCTCTTCAATTGATGGACACTTGGGCTGCTTCTATATATTTTGCTGCTATAAATTTACGGGTATGTGTATCCTTTTGAATTACTGTTGTATTTTTTTGGTAGATACCCAGTAGTGGGATTACTGGATTGTTGGATAGTTCTATTTATAACTTTTTGAGGAAAATCAAAACTGTCTTTCACAGTGGCTGCACCACTTTGCATTCCCGCCAACAGTGTGAAAAGGGGTCCCTTCTTTCCAAATCCTCACCAACACTTGTTGCTTCTTGTGTTGTTGATTTCAGCCATTCTGACAGGTGTGAGGTGTTACCTCATTGTAGTTTTAATTTCATTTGCCTAATGATGAGTGATATTGAGCATTTTTTCATGTGTCTGTTGGTTATCTGGATTTCTTCTTTGGAGAAATGTCTGTTCATTTCTTCTACCCATTTTTAATTGAATTATTTGTTTTTTGAGTGTTGATTTGTGTAAGTTCTTTATATATTTTGGATACTAACTCTTTATTAGATAAGTTATTTGCAAATATCTTCTCCCATTCTGTAGGTTGCCTTTTAGTTTTGTTGACTGTTTGCTTCACTGTGCAGAAGCTTTTTATTTTGATATAGTCCCAATAGTTTATTTTGTTTTTATCTCTCTTGCCTGAGGAGACATAGCTAGAAAGAAGTTGCTACTGGCAATGTCAAAGAGGTTACTTCCTGTGCTCTCCTCTAGGATTTTTATGATTTTAGGTCTCACATTTAAGTCTTTAATCCAGTTTGAGTTTACTTTTGTGTATGGTGTAAGAGAGTGGTCTGGTTCCATTCTTTTGCATGTAGCTGACCAGTTTTGCTAACACCATTTGTTGAAGAGACTATGTTTTTCAATGGGGACAGTCTTTTGAGCAAATGTTGCTGTGAAAACTGGATTCCCACATGCAAAAGAATTAATCAAGACTCCTATTTAATACCATACACAAAAATTAACTCAAAATACATTAAAGACCTGGAGAGAGGAGGAGTTAAGATGGCAGAGGAGTAGGAGACCTTAAGTTTGTCTGGTCCCTGGAATTCAGCTAGATAGTTATCAAATCATTCTGAACACCTGCAAAATCAATCAGAGATCTGAGAAAAGAAATGCTGCAATTCTACTAATAGAAAAGCAACCACTTTTGGGAAAGTAAGAAGTGTGGAGACGTGAATCTGGAGCAGTATATTGAAGGAGATGGCGGCAGGGACGGAACCAGCTTAAAGAGGCTAAATTAAAGTATTATAAGCAGCAGAGGACAAAATCGGAACTTTAAAAGTCTACTATAGTGGGGGACAACTCTGGATTAAAGGTGCTCAAGTGGCAAAGTGGGGTGGAATCCTAGGTGGGACAGTGTGGTCTCTGGATCCCCAGGGTCACAAGAAGAATGGGGGTGCTTGAGTGCAGCAGAATTCCCAGGCATCAGAGTGAGGAAGCTGGCTGAAAACAACAAGTGTTGGCACCGGCTTTTTGCTCAGTGTTGCCATAAACTGTGAACTGCCACATGGGGCCACAACTCCTCTCCTGGCAGGGGCCCAGGAAAAGGCAGAAGTGAGGTGAGACTCCCTCCCTCCCCTGGGAGGAACAGCGTGGATCTGCACAGCAAGAGTCCATAAAATTTGGATACTTGAAACTTAGTTGCATGCCTCAGATGAAAACAGTCACAGGCTGGGTGAACACAGAGTTCAGATGGAAACCAGGGAGACAAGATGACTGCATCTTTGTGAGTGCTCACTGAAGAGTGGAAGGGTACAGACTTTCAGCTCTGGGGCTAAAGAGTGGGGTGCCAGCCCTGGGTGGCTCAGTTGGTTAAGCGACTGCCTTCAGCTCGGGTCATGATCCCAGGGTCCTGGGATCGAGTCCCACATCGGGCTCCCTGCTCTGCGGGAAGCCTGCTTCTCCCTCTGCCACTCCCCCTGCTTGTGTTCCCTCTCTCTCTGTGTCTCTCTCTGTCAAATAAATAAATAAAATCTTAAAAAAAAAAGAGTGGGGTGCCAGCATTTTCATCCTGCCCATCTGTACTGAAATCCTTCAGGGAGCAAAACAGCACCACATAGTGGAATCCAGTGCCTCTTACACTGAGCCCAGCCCCCTGGCAAAGGAAGCACATTTCCACAACTACAAGGGCACCTGAGAATCAGCTCAACAGGCACTTCTCCCCAGAAGACCAGCAGGAACAACTGGCTAGAACCAAGTTTACAGATCATAGAGAATTAAGAACTTCAGCTCTCAGGGAAAACAGCATAAAACATTCATGTTTTTTAAAAAAATTCTTTAGTCTTAATCTCAGGAAACAAACTGAGGGTTGTTGGAGTGGTGGGGGGTGGGAGGGATGGGGTGGCTGGGTGATAGACATTGGGGAGGGTATGTGCTATGGTGAGCACTGTGAATTGTGTAAGACTGATGAATCACAGACCTGTACCTCTGAAACAAATAATACACTATATGTTAAAAAAAAAAAGAAGATAGTAGGAAGGGAGAAATGAAGGGAGAAAATTGGTGAGGGAGACAAACCATGAGAGACTATGGACTCTGAGAAACAAACAGGGTTCTGGAGGGGAGGGGGATGGGAGGATGTGTTGGCTTGGTGATGGGTGTCAAGGAGGGCACATACTGAATGGAGCACTGGGTGTTATGCGTAGGCAATAAATCATGGAACACTGCATCAAAAACTGATGATGTAATGTATGGTGATTAACATAATATAATAAAGAAAAAAAATTCTTTAGTCTTTCAGTTTTATTTTTGAACTATTATCTTATTTTTTCAATTCTTTTTTCTTATTTTTTACTATATATACATATATATGTATATATGTATATATATGTATGTATATATATATACATATATATGATTTTGGGTTTTTGTTCATTGTATTTTATTTTATTTTATTTTATTTTTGTATATATATGTTTTTCTTTCTTTCCTATTTTGGGATCTAGTTTCTTTTATCAAGCAGATCAAAATACACCCAAGATCTAGTTTTTTGTTTTGTTCTATTTTGTTTCTTGTTTTATTTTATCTTACTTTGGTTTGTTTTTGTTTTCTCCTTTTTTTTTTTTTTTAAATCTCAGTTGTTGTTGCTACTGCTGTCTTTTCTCTCTCTCTTCTATTCTTTTCTGGACTTAATGATGAGATGAAGAAATTCACCCCAAAAGGAAGAACAAGAGGTAGCACTCACTAAAGGGACTTAATCAATACAGATATAAGTAATATGTCTGAACTAGAATTTAAAACAATGATTATAGGGGTGCCTTGGTGGTTCAGTTGGTTAAGCATCTGCCTTTGGCTCAGGCCATGATCTCAGGGTCCTGGGATTGAGCCCCATGTCGGGCTAACTGCTCAGCGGAGAGTCTGCTTCTCCCTCTCCCTCTGTCCCTTCCAACTCTACTCGTGCTCTCTCTCTCTCAAATAAATAAATAAAATCTACTAAAAACAAATGATTAAAAATACACTAGCTGGGCTTTAAAAAAAGCATAGAAGACACTTGAGAATTCCTTATTGCAGAAATAAAAGAAATCTAATCAGGCTGATTAAAATGCTATAAAATTAAAAATGCTATTACTGAGATGCAATCACAAATGGAGGCGCTAACAGAAAGGAAGAACAAGGCAGATGATATAGACAGTGATATAGAAGATAAAATGATGGAAAATTTAAAAATGCTGAAAAGAAGAGAAAAAGACAACTGCTGGATCACAAAGGGAGCCTGCAAGAACTCAGTGATTCCATAAAGTGAAATAATATCCAGTTAATAGGGATCCCAGAAGATGAAGAGAAAGAGGGGGCAGGAGGTTTACTTGGACAAATTATAGCTGAGAACTTCCCTAATCTGTGGAAAGAAACTGGCATTCAAGCCCAGGATGCAAAGAGAACCCCCCCTCAAAATCAATAAAAATAAGTCAACACCTCGATATATAATAGTAAAGCTTGCCAACATCAGAGATAAAGAGAAAATCCGGAAAGAAGCTCAGGACAAGAGATACTTAATCTACAAAGGTAGACACATAAGGCTGGCAGCAAACGAGTCTAGAGAGACCTGCCAGGCCAGAAAGACCAGCATGATATATTCAACATACTAAATGGGAAAAAAAATGCAGCCAATAACACTTTATCCAGAAAGGCTGTCATTCAGAACAGAAGGAGAGATAGAGTTTCCAGGGGGGTGGGAACTGAAGAAATCTGTGAACACTAAACCAGCCCTGGAAGAAATATTAAATGGGATCTTTTGAGCAAAGAGAGAGCACAAAAGTAACAAAGACCAGAAAGGAACAGAGACAATCTACAGAAACATCAACTTTATAGGTAATACAAGAACACTACATTCATAGTTTTCAATAATTACTCTGAATATAAATGGACTTCAGAATTTTAGAATGCTCTAATCAAATACATAGAGTGGGGCACCTGGGTGGCTCAATTGGTGAAGCATCTGCCTTCAGCTCAGGTCATGATCTCAGGGTCTTGGGATTGAGCACCATGTCAGACTCCCTGCTCAATGGGGAGTCTGCTTCTCCCTCTCCCTCTCCCTCTGCCCCTACCCCTGCTCATGCACATTTTCTCTCTCTTTCTCTTTCTCAAATAAATAAATAAATAAATAATCTTTAAAAAAAGACATGGGGTATCAGACTGGATTAAAAAAAAGAAGAACTATAGATATACTGGCTACAAGAGACTCATTTTAGACCCAAAGACATCTCCAGATTGAAAGTGAGGGGGTGGAGAAACACTTATCATGCTAATAGACATCAAAAGAAATCTGGAGTAGCAATCCCTATATCAGACAAACTAGATTTTAAACCAAAGACTATAATAAGAGATGAAGGAAGACACTATATCATAATAAAAGGGTCTACTCAACAAGAAGATCTAACAATTATAAATATTGATACCCCCAAATTGGGAACACCCAAATACATAAAACAATAAGAAACATAAAGGAACTCATTGATTATAATACAATAATAGTAGGGGACTTGAATACCCCACTTACATCAATGGATAGATCATCT
The DNA here is from genome assembly GCF_011800145.1 of Mirounga leonina. Lineage (NCBI taxonomy): Eukaryota > Metazoa > Chordata > Mammalia > Carnivora > Phocidae > Mirounga > Mirounga leonina. The sequence goes on along the minus strand of NW_023270096.1, from coordinate 1,468,367 downwards.
AAGCAGAAAATCAACAAGGAAACAAGGGCTTTGAATGACACACTGGACCAGATGGACTTAACAAATATATTCAGAGCATTTCATCCTAAAGCAGCAGAATACACATTCTTCTCGAGTGCACATGGAAAATTCTCCAGAAAACATATACTGGGTCAGAAATCAGGTCTCAATCAGTACAAAAAGATTGAGATTCTACTGTACATACTTTCAGACCACAATGTTTTAAAACTTGAAGTTAGCCACAAGAAAAAATTTGGAAGGAACCCAAATACATGGAGGTTAAAGAGCACCCTACTAAAGAATGAATGGGTCAACAAGAAAATTAAAGAAGAATTTAAAAAACACATGGAAGCAAATGAAAATGAAAACGCGATAGTTCAGAACCGCTGGGATGCAGCAAAGGCATGGTAATGGCACAAAAACAGACACATGGATCAAGGGAACAGAATGGAGAACCCAGAAAAGGACCTTCAACTCTATGGTCAACTAATATTTGACAAAGTAGGAAAGAATATGCAATGGAAAAAAACAGTCTCCTCAACACATGGCGTTGGGAAAATTGGACAGCCATATGCAGAAGAATGAAACTGGGCCACTTTCTTTTTTTTTTTTTTAAAGATTTATTTATTTATTTATTTGACAGAGAAAGAGAGAGCACAAATAGGCAGAGTGGCAGCCAGAGGGAGAGGGAGAGGCAGGCTCTCTGCTGAGCAGGGAGCCAGACGTGGGGCTGGATCCCAGGATCCCAGGATCATGACCTGAGCGGAAGGCAGCTGCTTAACCAACTGAGCCACCCAGGTGCCCCTGGGCCACTTTCTTACACCATACACAAAAAACTCAAAATGGATGAAAAATCAAAATGTGAGCTAAGAATCCATCAAAATTCTAGAGGCGAACACAGGCAGCACCCTCTTTGACTTCAATCACAGCAACTTCTTTCAAAACAGGTTTCCAAAGACAAGAGAAACAAAACCAAAAATGAACTATTGTACTTCATCAAGATAAAACCTTCCTCATGGCAAAGGAAACAGTCAACAAAACTAAAAGGCAACTTACAGAATGGGAGAAGATATTTGCAAATGACATAACAGGTAAAAGGCTTGTATCCAAGATATATAAAGAGCTTCTCAAACTCAACCCCCCAAAAACAAAAAATCCAGTCACAAAATGGGCAGAAGACATGAACAGACACTTCTCCAAAGAAGACATACAAATGGCCAACAGACACAGGAAAAAATGCTCATCACTTGTCATCAGGGAAATACAAATCAAATCCATAATGAGATACCACCTTACACCAGTTAAAATGGCAAAAATTAACAAAACAGGAAACAATAAATGTTGGTGAGGATGTGGAGAAAGGGGAACCCTCTTACACTGTTGGTGGGAACGCAAGCTGGTATAGCCACTCTGGAAAACAGTATGGAGTTTCCTCAAGAAGTTAAAAATAGAGCTACCCTAGGTATTTATCCAAAAGATACAGACATAGTGATTCGAAGGAGTGCATGAACCCTAATGTTTAGAGCAGCAATGTCCACAATAGCCAAAATATGTAAAGAGCCCAGGTGTTCATCAACAGATGAATGGAGAAAGAAGAAGCAGTATATATGTAATGAAATATTCATCAGCTATCAGAAAGAATGAGATCTTGCCATTTGCAACGATGTGGGTGGGACTAGAGGGTATTATGCTAAGCGAAATAATTCAGTTAGAGAAAGACAAATACCATATGGTTTCAGTTATATGTGGAATTTAAGAAACAAAACAGATGTACATAGTGGAAAGGAAGGAACTTAAAGTAAGACAAGAATAGAGAGGGAGGCAAACCATAAGAAACTCAACTTTAGGAAAGAAACAGGTTTGCTGGAGGGGAAGTAGGTGGAGGATTGGGATGATTGGGTGATGGGCATTAGGGCAGGCACTTGAAGTAATGAACACTTGATGTTGTATGCAATTGATGGATCACTAAATTCTACCTCTGAAACTAATAATATGGCATATATGTTAATTAAACTGAATTTAAATAAAAATTTTAAAAAATAGATTAAAGACCTAAATTTAAGACCTAAAGCTATACAACTCTGATAAGAACACATATGGCATAATCTTCCCAATATTTTCTTTGGCAGTGATTTCTTGGATATGACACCAGATACACAGGTAATAAGAGAAAAATACAGACATAATGGACTTCATTATTTTCTAATTGTGCACCAAAATACACCATAAAGTTAAAAGGTCACCCACAGAATGGGAGAAAATATTTGCAGTTCATAAGTCTGATAAGGGATTAATATCCTAAATATATAGAGAACTCCTAAAACTTAACAACAAAAATTATACAACTCAATTAAAGATGGGCAAATGACTTAAATAAACATTTCTCCAAAGAATACACAAATGACCAATTGGTACATGGAAGAATGTCCAACATCAGTAATTATTAAAGAAATGAAAATCAAAAATACAATGAGATACCTTTTCACACCTACTAGGATGGCTACTATTAAACAAAACAAAACAGAAAACAAGCATTGGCAAGGATGTGGAGAAATTGTCACCCTTCTGTACTGTTGGTGGAAATATAAAATGGTATAGGCCCATGAAAAACAGTATGGTGGTTCCTCAAAAATTTAAAATAGAATTACCACATGACCCAGAATTTCCACTTCTGTGCATATACTGAAAAGTAACCAAAGCATGTGTCAAAGACATATTGTACACCCATGTTCATAGTAGCATTATTCCCCATAGCTAAAATGTGGAAGCAACCCAAGTGTCCACTAGTGGATGAGTGGATAAGCAAAATATTATACACATACAATGGAATATTATTCATCCATGAAAAAGAATGAAATCTTGTGATTTGTACCAACATGGATGGAGCTAGAGAGTATAATGCAAAATAAAATAAGTCAATAAGAGAAAGACAAATACCATATGATTTCCCTCATATGTGGAATTTAAGAAACAAAACAAAGGAACAAAGGAAAGAGAGAGAGAGAGATAAACTAAGAAACAGACTCTTAACAATAGAGGAAAAGCTGATGGTTACCAGAGGGGAGGGGATGGGTGGTTGGGGTAAATAAGTGATAGGGATTGAGGAGGGCACTTGTCTTGATGAGCACCAGGTGATGTATGGAATTGTTGAATCACTATTGTACACCTGAAACTAATATAACACTGTATGTTATCTATATTGGAATTAAAATTTAAAAGTTTAATAAAAGATAAAGAAGGGCATGGGAATGATAGATGTCAAGGAAAAAAAAAGGAAATTCTTGTATACACTGCAATATGGATGAAACTTGAAGACATTACGCTAAGTGAAATCAGCTGGTCACAGAAAGACAAATATTGTATGATTCCTCTTATATAAGGTACTTAGAGTAGTCAAGATCATAGAGACAGAAAGTTGAATGGTTGTTGCCAGGGGTGAGGGGGAGGGAAGAATGAGAAGTTATTGTTTAATGGGTATAGAGTTTCAGTTTTGTAAGATGGAAAGAGTTATGAAGATGGATGGTGGTGATAGTTACACAACATTATGAATGTATTTAATACCACTGGAGTGTACACTTAAAATGGTTAAGATGGTAAATTTTATGTTATGTGTATTTTACCCCAATATTTTAATATATTGAAGAATAAAAAAGACTGAAACTCTACTGAACACCAGCTAATGATAGCTTTAATACTCACTGTCCACTGTCTTTCCCAAAGTGATTTTCTGCTCTTTATATCTTCCTGTCTAGCAGATGTAAGGTCTATTGTCCATGTTCAGATCGCCTAGAATCAACTGTGACACACTTATCCCCAGAACATGGTCAATTATATTACTTTCATTACCAAAATTTTCTTCCATCTAATCTATTTTACTTCCTGGCTCTACCAAGTGGCTAAACCACACCAAACTTTGCTATGTCATTTCAATACTGTGCTTTACCCAAATCTGTGCTGCTGGATACCTTATCCAAAACCAGGCTTTAAGCCTTGTACTGCATCCCTCACCATAGCAAGCATGTCTGCCTGTAATGTCAACCTGTTCCTGGCCTCATATTGCCAAGAACCTGGACAGTCTTACTGCATTAAATAGCTCTTCAGAAATACACTTAGAGAAACACTTCTAAAAGTGTGATCTGTATAACAGTGCTACCAAAAGATGTTTACTAATAAAAGGTTCAGTAATTAAGTATGATAAATTTTACATACTCTATTCCCATCTTGGATATTTTTGATGAACAAAAATAAATAAAAGGCTCTGAGAAGCCCTGCAACAAAGAATACTATTTGACCATGTTTAACCTAGTGTTTGGCAAACACATTCAGACTCATAGCATTTTTTTCACCAAACATTTATCCCTTGGAACTCAGTTTGAGAGATGTTTGTTTCGAGTGTACCTCTGAGGTACCCCCAGGCTCCAGTTTCTAAGTCCTCCCCAGTTCTCAAGTTCCAGTCAATGAATTTCATAAGTTAAGTATTTCTCACCCAGAATTCCAAGATGCTTATTTTCCTCCAGCTGCACCTTTTCCTGGAACGTCTCATCTTGGAAAGCTTCATATCGGACTTTCCAATAAGTGCCCCCAATCCGACTGGAACTCTTCTGGAAGAATTTATCTGAGCCACTGGCATATAAAAAAGGCAAATGTCACCTGACTTATGTATCAAATAGATCCCCATCTCACCCTTGGTCTCATCAAGTTATGGATACTTATGTTTAGGAAGAGCCTCAGAGATCATCCAAGTTAAGTTCCACCCAATGAATGTATCTCCTTTGATGACACCACTAATAAGTAATATATGACTTCTGCCCGCCTGAGTCTTTCAAAAGTCAAGGGACTTATTTTCAGAGATAGCAATCCCTCTTACTGTTGGATAGTTTTAATGGTTGGAATTTTTTTTATAGTAGGCTAAAATCTTCTCTTGTAAGTTTCAGACAATGGGACCAGTTCTGCCCTCTGAAGTTAAATAGCCTTACATCTGTCCTAATTATCCTCAGATACTCAATAAATAGCCTTACATCTGCCCTAATCATCCTCAGATACTCAACTCAGATAATAAAAAATATTCTTCATTTTGGGGCACCTGGGTGGCTCAGTCAGTTAAGCAACTGACTTCAGCTCAGGTCATGATCTCAGGGTCCTGGGATTGAGTCCCATGTCAGGCTCTGCACTCAGCAGGGAGTCTGCTTCTCCCTCTCCCTCTGTCCCTCCTCCTGCTTGTGCTCTCTTTCTCTCTCTCAAATACATAAATAAAATCTTTATATTTTTAGAATTGTTTTATTTTTATTTTTTTTATTTTTTTTATTATGTTATGTTAGTCACCATACAGTACATTGTTAGTTTTTGATGGAGTGTTCCATGATTCATTGTTTGCATATAACACCTCCATGCAATACTTGCCCTCCTTAATACCATGCAATACTTGCCCTCCTTAATACCCATCACTGTGCTAACCATCCCCCCACCCCCCTCATGGAGGACATTAGGAGAAGGAAAGGAAAAATGAAGGGGGGAGGAATCAAGAGGGGGAGATGAACCATGAGAGACTATGGACTACGGGAAATAAAATCTTTTAAAAAGTATTCTTCATTCCAAAATGAAAGTCCACTAATTTAGCAAGCACAGTTGGGAGATTCTAGAAGCTATGCTGAGACCCAAGTTCCTATTTTCTTATGGTTTCTTTAGATTTATTCCATTATTTCTTACTGGAAGAATAAATATGATGGGTGCCCTAGATTATTCCTCCCAAACTCTCCTAGTCATTTACTAAGTACCTCTTCTGTAAAAGACCTGGAATCACTGATAGCCCAGTGAGTCAATATAACTTAAGGCCTAGCATCTGAATAGGGAACTAACCTTCTGCCCCATTTTGCCTACATCTGAGTAGTGGATGAGGCAGGAGAATTTGGATAAATCCATCCAAAAGGATGAGAATGGAATGGCTACAAGGTAGGTTGTTCCTGCTCTTCCTATATTTCTCCAAGTGCCTCCTTCAGATTATAGAAAAGAGAGGAAGGGACAATGAGGTAAACAAGAGAAAAATAAAGGAGAGTTGGATAAGTGCCATTTCAACTGTTCTGGGTTTTTTGGGGGTCTTATTTTCTTAATGCAGCCTGGGATCATAACAGAAGCAATCTCAAACTCTGCTTGAACCCTTTGCTGAGGATGTGACATAACCCTACAAAAAGTTTTATAGCTTCCCAAGAGCACGTTCTCCAGGGGACCACAAGAATTTGGCTAACCATTGTCATGTAATTCCAGCCAGACAATGATTGTAACCCCCAAGTGAAGTGAGAGATTTCTGAGAGGGAGTAATAGGAGTTGGGCTGGGCCCAGAAGCTGGGGGAGGAAACTCATTGCCTCTTACCTGCCTGGTTCCCTCAAATTCTTTCCAGTACTCCCATCATGCCCCATCGGGCCGTAGTCCCATCGAATCTCATGCGCCTCAATGAAGTACTGCCGAACTTTGCCTGTGAGTTGGTTCATAGGAGGGGTCATGGAGCAAGACTTGACCTTGTAGAGTGCTTGCATGCCATCTGGAGGAAGAACATCATGGCTGGCTCCATTCCACCCAACAGGTCTTGTAGCCAGATGACCCACCTTTCTCCTTCTAATGTTTTTCCCTCCCACCTTTCATTAGACCACTTTCTCTCACTCCTCAGGAACCTGGCTGGGAGAAAGGGAGCCTATGTGGGAATTCAAGTACCTTCACCTGCTAACTACAACTGACTCATTTACCAGATCCTCATTCCTCCTTCTGCAAAAGGCTTACATTGTAGCAACATCACAGAATTTGAAGTCAGAATACTTGAGTTCCATTCTAATTCTTATCAATCTCTGTAGGACTTTTGGCCAGTCACTTCCTAGATTTGAACTTTAACCCCTGTTTTGTAAATGAGGAGAATAGGGATGTCTATCACACTGGGCTGGTGGAAGCATCACATTTTAAAAAGAGGGAGTAAGAAAAAAAGGGAGTAAGTTACATGTAAAGTAGGAAGCTCCCAAAATAATGGAACATCTTCTATACATGGAGATGAAGCTTTAGACTTGGGAATACCAGGAAAATTTGAATTCTAAATATTATCTCCAAATGTGGAAAAATTTACATTGAGGCATAGTGATAATGGATGATACTGCCTTATATTTGCTTGGCACCTTACAGAGGTCATTCAAGTATACTATCACATTTGAGTCTCACGTCATCCCGAGAAATTTGAAATTTGTAAATTTGAAATTGGAGGTAAGAAAAAGGAGAAAATAATATTAATTTTTGTTGAATATGTATTACATGCCAAGCCTTGTGCCAGGTGCTTTACATGTGTTACATCCTTCAGTCCTCATAACCATCATGTGAAACAGACTTTTAATGTCTCTTTTTGCAGATGAAGAAAACTAAGGATCAGAGAGGTTAAGTAACTTGCCCAAGATTAAATGGCTAGTCAGTCGTGAAGCTGAGACTTAATCTCCTATCTTTTAACTGAAAATTTAAATGCTCATTCTCTTCTTTCAGAGAAGTTATATGAATTACCAAAGTTAATTAAACAATTGGTAGAACCAAGATTTGAATTCAGGCTTAGCTGGCTTCACTATTGTGCTGCATCCCTAACCTCCATTCATATTTATTCATACTCTCTTACCCAGGTACCTTTGGGACCAAGGGCGGGCTCTGGATGATGGAGCATGGGTAAGTGGCCTCTGTTCATCAAACCTACCACCACAGACTCATTATCCTACCAGTCTATAACTCCTCACCTACTCAAATCTACTTTCACATACTCATATTACTCTCCTAACACCTACCTAATTTATCATTTATCAAATAATTCTAGAAAGTAAGAGATAACAAGGATCTTAGAGACTATTTAGACCAAACCCCTCATTTTATAGATGTGGCAAATGAGGCCTATACATGGGAAGGGACTTTTCCAAAATCATACGGTGAGTTTCTCACAGAGCTGAGACAATAACTCAAACCTTCTAATCACTTGTCTAGTGCTCTTTTCACTGTCTCATATATTCCTCTTCTCCTCTGATGCTCCTGGATGCACTATGCCATTACTTCAACAATTTACTCTCTAAAAACCAAACCTTCTACTCCTGTTACTGTTGGGTCCCAACTAGTGTGTCATTACTTGCCCACAATACTCTATGATCTCCCAAAGAAGCCTTTGTTTTCTTTAATCTCTCCTTCACTCCCTGTTCAATAAGCTGCAAATACCTCCAGGTATTAATTCCTTAGAATTCTGAGCAAAGAAGAACAGCTTGAATATCTGCTTATCCATCTCTATACTATCTTATGTTAGAGATGGGGAAGATAAAACCCAGAGAAACGTCCCTGAGGTCACCCTGCTAGTTAATGGCTGATCCAGGGAAAAATCTGGCTAGGTCCCAAAATTCCAATCTAGTATTTCATCCTTTATACCTAGCTGTCTCATCTGAAAGACCTATCTTATGGCTCCAGGCTCCAAATGATCATTAATGCCATCTCCCTTCCATACCTCAAGGGTCAAAGATGTCAGATCTCACCTCGCAAGTGACTATTCACTTGACAGCTAATCAACCAGGTGCCAGATTCCTGAGGTACCATCTCAGCAGTCACAAAGGTGGCTGGAAAGATGTGAGCCACATCAGTGCGGTGGCCCCGGATGGTCAGTATCTGTCCATGGAAGAAAGCTGTGTGGACATCTACTTCATTGCCCATGCCAAATAAGTGCCAGGCCACACGCTTCTGTGCACACATGCTTAGATCTGGTAAGTTCCCAAAGACAAAGCCATTGATTGCTGCAAAGGAAAATCCAAAGAAAATATCAGAAAATATCTTAGGAAAGAAGCCTGATGAAAGATTTGCCATCTGACAATAATAATAGATGACATTTAGATGAATCTTTAAAAAGCACACTGTGCTAACCATATACTTTTTTAAATTTAAAATCTCATAAACAGCCTGGGAAAATAAACAGATATCACTGATCTCAAGCAAACAATGAGATAACCAAGACCCAGAGAAGTGAAGTTACTTCCCTCCCAAGGCCACAGAGCTGTTAAGTAGTAGAACCAAGATTCCAACCCAGCAATCTGAGGAAGCTTTCTAATGAATGGGGTTTATTTTGCAAGCTATTCTTCCCTTCCAGGCCAATTTCCTTCTGAAATTTCCACAGGAGAATTTTCAAGTTAGCTAATTACCATGGTTATCAAAGGTAATTTGTGTAAAACCCAAGAGAAATTTGAGCTGCCCAAGCCATCCCTTAAATCTTCCCCCTGAGTTTTCACCTTCCCTTGGGACTATCAGGCTTTGAGACCATCTCTGGCACCAAAGGGACATAAATCTTCTTCTTAAATAAACAAAAATAAAATCAACTTGTTTTTGTTACTAAAATCAGTTATTTACCCATGCCTCAGGGCTCTTGTGTCTTTAGTTTGTTTTAAATTTAATTAAGGTGATCAACTTCCTTACAGCCAACCATTTTTCCTCACAAAGTGGGTAATTCTCCCAACCTTTTTAGGATAAAGAAATGTTGACTAATTATATCAGTGGACAACCCTCACCTTGAGAGACTTAGAATAAAGTACATGACTTTGGAATCAATAACCTCGGCTATTACACATTAGGAGGCAAGGTACCTAATGGCAAAAGCACAGCCTGTGCAATTATACAGATCAGTGTTGGAATTTTAGCTGTGCAGTTTTTCTATTGTGTAATCCTGGAGCCTCAATTTCCTCATAGGTAAAACAGGGAAAAGGTACCTACTACTCTTAGTTCCTGTGAGGAGTAAAAACAGGGAAAATATACCTATTACTTTTAGTTCTTGTGAGATATATGGAAGTACCCACCAAATGCTGGCCCAATGTAAACTCTCCATCAGTCTTTACTGTCATGGTGTGGCCACCCTCTCCCAGCTCACCATGCATCCTATTGCTTTCCTGAAAGGCCTCATCTTCTTTGTCTACTGAGGTAGGATCTGAGCAGTAAGTGACAATGTTCTCATCGATATGCCAGCTAAGGTTCTCATCTACCACACTGAAGAGCAGGAAGAAATCATTATCCACATCCTTCCGCTGAGGAGGGGAATTCCCATCCAGGGTACCTAGAGTAAGTAAGAAATGTGCCCTTGAGAACCTTCTCTCCTTAGCAACAGTAACCTGCAAGGGGTACTCATAAAAATAAATAGGAAGAGAGGGTGCCTTAAAAGTCTTTTGGCAACAGAAAAGGAGATAAGGCCTTCTGCTCTTAATTTCTATTTCCAAATTTCTATTTTCCCAGTTAAAGTCAATTCATACAGGACCTAGAATAATTCCCTCCCACCATCCCTGCCTGTATCTTCAACCCAGGGCCTTAATCTGACCATTCTCCTGCAACACCCAGGTCTTCCAGGTCTGACAATATTTAAACATACCATATTTCCAACAAAGTTCCCCAATTCTCCCCAAATACCGATGGCTATACTTTTGATCCTAACCACACTTAAACTCTTATCACATGCCTTACTTTTATGTGGTTTGACTCCCATCATTACTAAATCAAGGTTTTAAAATGAAATAAGAGGGGCGCCTGGGTGGCTCAGTCATTGAGCGTCTGCCTTCGGCTCAGGTCATGATCCCAGGGTCCTGGGATCGAGCCCTGCATCGGGCTCCCTGCTCGGCGGGAAGCCTGCTTCTCCCTCTCCCACTCCCCCTGCCTGCCCCTCCTATCCCACACTGCATCTCTCGCTGTGTCTCTCTCTGTCAAATAAATAAATAAAATCTTTAAAAAAATAAAAATAAATAAAATGAAATAAGAAAATATTAAAGTTTTTAAAGGTAATGAAATAGGGAAAAATAGTGGAAAAAAAGTTTAGCAGGGTTTATTCCTGCTAATAAACAAGGGTGCTGAATTAACATCCCTTCAGGTTGCTGTTCAATATGTAGGTGATTCAGTTACATCACTGCTTCCTGTAGATATCCCACACTGCATCTCAGTAGCTCCCTATGGGGCCTGTACCTCTTTTACACGTGATAAGGGGTCCAATGAGGCCAGTTGCAATGTCTCGTGGAGCATCTACATGAGAATGGTAGATCCAGGTGAGGCATGCTGGGTCAGCATCAGTGGGTGCATGGCCTTCTGGAATGGTCCAGTTGTAAATGTGGCTGCCTCCCGGAGGAACAGAATCATCAGCTTTTAGCTGACCAGAGGAGCCATCTGGATATAAGGAGCCTAGAAAATGAAATTGCACATGCCCAGTCTCAGGGTGAGAGGGAGCCTGGCAGATATAGAAGCCAAGAGAGAGCTGACATATGAGACAGTGTTCCTCACAACCTGAGTATACATATTCAGGTAATATCCAGCCAAAGAATCCCAGACCTCACATCAGCTATGGGTGGAGAGGTGACAGCCATTGGAAAAGGAGCTATGGCCATGGAAAGTGCTTCACAGCCTGATCTAATAGTATCCCAGTACAAAACCAGTGGCATAGAAGTGAGAAAGAAGATAGAATTCCCCCCTTCAAGCACTCACTTTGGAAAAGAGAAAGCAGACAGTTACAGAATTTCAATCTAAAGCCAACTTAAATTCCTCTGAACATTAAAAATAGAACTATGCTATGATCCAATAATCACACCACTGGGTATCTACCCCCCAAAATACAAAAATACTAATTCTAAATGGTACATACACCCCTATGTTTATAGCAACATTATTTACAATAGCCAAATTATGGAAGCAACCCAAGTGTCCATCCATTAATGGATAAGGATATGAGATATATATATATATATATATATATATATATATATATATATATATATATAACGGAATATTATTCAGCCATAAAAAAGAATGAGATCTTGCCATTTTCAATGACATGAGTGGAGCTAGAGAGCATTATGCTAAGCAAAATAGGTCAGTCAGAGAAAGACAAATATATAATTTCACTTATATGTAGAATTTAAAAAATAAAACAAATGAGCAAAGGGGAAAAAAAGAGACAAACTGAGAAATAGACTCTTAGCTATAGAGAACAAATTGATGGTTACCAGAGGGGAGGTGGGTGGGGAGATGGGTGAAATAGGTGATGAAGATTAAGGAGGGCACTTGTCATGAGCACTGGTTGTGGTATGGAATTGTTGAATCACTATATTGTACATCTAAAACTAATATAACTCTGTATGTTAACTATATTAGAATTAAAATTTTATAAATGAAGCCAACTTAATGATCAGTTGGTCCACTTACCCTTTTTATGGAGGAGAAAACAGGAAAAATAACTGTCCGAGGCTATACAGGAGTTAGTGGCCCAGTCAAAACCTGGATTCCCTTTCTACTCCCATCACTCACTGTTGTGTCATTATGGGCCATTGGATGGGGGATACAGATTAGTAAACTGAACTTCCTCTTTAAAAAAAATGGACCTTTCAGAAGACCATGACACTAGAATAGCCTTCCCTTACATTCACAGCACACTTTTCTCTTTCCAAAGCACAGCCAAATACTTTATGGAAATGTCCTTCAAGTAATTCTTTGTGATAAAAGGCAGATTGAATCTCCATATACATAATGAAGAATATGAGGCCCAGAGAGGGGAAATGCCTTGCCCAAAGTCATAGCGTATGAATAGCAGAAGTGATAACATTAGTTACCAGTTTTTCTGGGAGTGCCCCTCCTACCTCAGATCAATAAGGAGAAAAAAGTCTACTCTCATTCCTAGCTCCTCTTTCTCAAATATTAGTAAAAGAAAATTTATTGTGGACAGGAGAAAGAAAGGTTGGTCTGATTTACCTTCTGAGTCCTTTTCATAGAAAACGCCATGGGGGTGTATGGTGTAGGGACGAGTGGCAAAATTCTTCAGGTGGATAAGGATGACATCTCCCACTTCAGCCTGCAACACTGGCCCCAAGAAGCCCAACCAAGCAGGCTGGACCATTTCATCCATGTATGAGCCATCTCTGTATTCCTTATAAATGGTTTTCTTGTAACTCCTCCCTATCCGGTTCTTGTCAGATTTTAGGAAGCTGGAAGCTACTCTGGGAAGGAAGAAGAGAAAGACTCAGAATTTTGCCACAGTCTTCAAAACTCTGGAGAGTTCTTTTCCAGATGAAGCTGACCAAAAATGTCTATTTTTGTTTAGGGCAAAACAAGGGGAAATGAGATTGTACTGATCAAAACACAGGTTAGAGTCTAACTTTTAGACAATGGGAAGCATTAAATTAAAGCATATAAAATTGGGGCACCTGAGTGGCTCAGTCAGTTAAGTGCCTGCCTTCGGTTTGGGTTGTGATCCCAGGGTCCTGGGATCGAGCCCTGCTTTGTGGGGGGGGGGTCCCTGCTCAGCAGGGAGTCTGCTCCTCCCTCTCCCTCTGTCCCTCCCCCTGCTCATGCTCTCTCTCTATCTCAAATAAATAAACAAAAAAAAATCTTTTAAAAAATAAAGCATATAAAATTGCTAATATTTGACCACTTTTAACCTCCAAAAAAGGCAATTTCACATAGTTCCACCTAATATATAGTAATGGGGAGACAATCAAATATGGACTGACTCTTTTTAAGTGATCAACTCCCAATCCATATGGCCTGACCTTGCGTCATCTTGCTATATATGAGAGATCTTATAGCATAGTTGTTAAGATCACAAGTTCTGGAGCCGGGATGACTTGATTAAATGCCCATATTACCATTTCCAACTCTGTGGGACTTTGAGCCAGTTACTTAACTACTTTATGCACAGTTTTCCCATCTGTAAAATGGACATAATCATGGTACCAAGTTCAGACAGTCAATACTGGTGACTAAAAAAATTAAAATACATAAAGAGCTTAGGACAGTGCCTGGAAAATAGTAAAAGCTTAATAAATGCTAACTATTATTTCAAAGTATTGGGGATGGAAGATAATGAAGTTATCCCTCAAGGACACCTCCGATAAAAAGATTCTGTTACTCCAAAACTAAATGGACCAGAAGGTGGTTTGTAAAAAAAAAAAAAAAAAAAAAAAAAAAAAAAAAAAAGCTGCTTTTCTTACTTTAATACGTCCTAGAGAGCTCTGAGATATTACAGTCAACTTTGGAAAATTCTGAGGCTTTGGGGAGGCAAAGTGATTCAAGATCACAAAAGATTCTTTAATATATTCTTTTTAACAGATATTTGTGGAACATCAGCAAGGCTCTAAGATTAAGAAAGGTTAATCTTATGGAATCTGTGAAAGGCAGAATGGTGAGAAGAGTACTAGCTTTGCATCCACATTACCCAGGCGTGAATTCCAGCTCTTCCATTTACTAGCTGTAGGACTTGGGATTGAATCTCAGTTTTCTCATCTGTAAGATGAGGATATTCATACTCACCTCCTAAAGCTTTTGTGAGAATTAGGTGAGAGAAAGTATGTAAATTCCTAGTATGGTGACTGTCATAGAGAGACTGTTACATAAGTGATAGCTATTACTATTATTTCCTTGATTCTGAGGCTTACCATATTTTTTCACATTTTCACATATCCAAAATCAATGTAGTTCCACTCAACTATAGGAGCATAGTTCCATCACACATATCTTATAAATACTGTATATATTTCATGTTTTTTTTTTCTTTTTTGAAAGTGTTATAAATATCATTTTAAAATCAAGAGAATATGGAATTACTTTTAGGACCCTAAAAATGCTGAGGCACCTCAGTGTGGAAAAGCATACTCCATATAGGTTGCTGTCTCCTGAGTCAACTAACATTCTTACCAGCAAATGTGCCACTGGGTATATGGCCATGGAGATCAGGAGCTGGCTGCTGACACACCCTAAGAAAATATCTTCAAAAGGCTACTTCCTGACCTCAAGGGTGCCCCCCCCACCAACTCCAGCTATAATTCCACAAATGATTAAACATACGTGTCATTGTCCAGAGTCTGGTTCATGATGACGTTCCTTCCCTTGGGAGCATAGTTCCACTGCACGTCCTGGATGCCCAAGTAGTAGACTCGAGTGGCCCCTTCAGTCAGATGGGGCCACAAAGGTTGCACCAACAACAGAGCCCAGATGAGATGGCCTGCTTCCATGGCCCACATTACTCTGGGAAACTGGCAAATGAATAGCTGCTGGAATGAAAGAAAGAAAACAGAAGGGCTTTGCATGTGTCTGAAAAACTAAAGAGGCAAGAGCCAAACCAAGTGCCTGAGAAAGCAAAAACCAATTAGCTCCGAATCTCTCCCTTACCTCATACGTTTCAGTTCAAGAAACATTCAATGATCTGTGGACATTGGACTTCGGAAAGCAAAGTTGAAAAGTCACTTATAGTGATAATTATGCATCACTTCTTTCAGATTAGAAGCCTGGATACAGTTCCTTCAGAAGTGTAAAAGGAAGAATGTACTCTGGCCCAAGAATCAGGAAACAGGCACCAGAAACCTGATTGGGCCACTGACTCACTTGGTGCCTAAATCAAGTCACCAATTCTCCCTATGCCTCTTTTTCCTTTGTTGACACTTTCCATCCTCCATGAATTGTTTCAAAACAAATGATAATTTACCAAAAAACATTTACTAGAATGTTCATAGACCTAAAAATGGAAATAGCCAAAATGTCCATGAACACTAGAATGAATGACTAAATTGTATTTTATTCATACAATGGAATTCTATATAACAATGATGATGAACAAACTACAACTACAAATAAAAATATAGATGTCTTTCACAAATGTAATGTTGCAGAAAGAAAAAAGACACCAGAAACCAGATAAAAGAATACATACTGTATGATTTCATTTATGTAAAGTACAAAATCAGGCAAAACTAATCTATGCTGTTAGAAGCCAGAATAGTGTTTGCCCTTTAGGAAGGGATAAGTGACTGAGGAAAGAAGAGGATAAAGGCTTCTAGGTAATGTTATGTTTCTTGATCTACATACTGGTTACATGGGTGTATTCAGTTTGTGAAAATATATTAAGCTATGAATTTAACATTTGTGCACTTTTCTGCATGTGTGTTATGCCTCAAAAAGAGTGAATAATGAAAGAAAACAAGTGAAAATATGTGAGGCAAATATTAACGTCTCAGAAGAAATATTCTCTGCTGGTCCTCTGCTATGCACAAACCCATTTAGACTAATCCCGAGTCAGAGTCAGAACTGAGTCTCTAGCCTCTCATTCCAGTACATCAGCCAAAAGGCTAGACTACTTGGGGATGGGATGAAGCATTCAGTCAAATTATACACAGCTACAGTCAAACCCAGAAACACAGACAATAATATAAATACACATATACATAAGTACATGCAGTCTTATCTAAAAGCAGACATAAGTGCATGTAGTCTTAATTAAAACCAGAAATGCACACATTTGCATCCACATATAAAACCACACTGTCACACAGAGCCTTATTACTTTCATAATAATAATAATAATAATAATAATAATAGTAATAACAACAACAACAGGGGTGGCTCAGTCGTTTAACGTCTGCCTCAGCTCAGGTCATGATCCCAGGGTCTTGGGATCGAGCCCCACATCAGGCTCCCTGCTGAGTGGGGAGCCTGCTTCTCCATCTCATACTCCCCCTGCTTGTGTTCCCTCTCTCATTGTGTCTCTGTCAAATAAATAAATAAAATCTTAAAATAATAATAATAATAACAATAATAATAAATCAATATTATTGTGTGTGTATGGCAAGCCAAACACTATTCTATGTGTTTTATATAGATTAAATAATTTGATCATCAAAACCACACTATGAAGCATATGCCATTATTTTCCCTATATTACAGAAGAAGAAACTACAGAAGTACGAAGTAATTTGCCCAAGGTCACCTCATTAGCAATCAGTAGAATTGGTTTGTGAGCCCAGAAGTTATGACTTTAACGTCTATGTTCTTGATCACTATACTATACCACCTTCCACAAGGTAGACTTGCACACTCACATACATATATACACAGAGAATATGCATATGCTCATAGCCATAGCTATATCTGGGAAAGCTCCATACACTCTGAAATATGCAACCACATGTTGTTATAATCACTTCTAGAAACAGACATACATACTCATATAGGAAGAGTTACATCTAATTGATACCATTCATGATGAGGATAATAATTATGGAAGCTACCATTCACTGAGAGATTACTATATACTAAACACCATGTTCAGTGGTTTATATAAATTATTTCACTAAATTCTAGTCCTAAACACATGAGATAGGGGCTATTAATCAAAAATAGAAAATCAAAGGTATGCATAGACTCACATATGGACAGGAAATTCCTGGATATTTACCCTGGCTAGGCCTAGATATTTACCTTGTTTAATAAACAGAACAATAGACACCCCTACAAAATCTTAGGCCCTTCAACACACAACAGTGGCCCAAGTATTAATTCCCAGTTTCCATATGACATTTGTCAGAAAGCTCTTGATATAGAGGAGGACCAGTTCCTGGGTTTTTCTTTCCAAAACCTGGGTCTCCCACTGACCAGTTGTGTAGACTTGGGTAATACTTTACCACCCTAAACTTGTTTTTTTACTTATAAAATATTTATAATAATGTCAACCTTGGAGAAATAAATTAGAAAACTTACATGAAAAGGTCCCAGTACAATTCGTGTTTAGAACATAACAGAAAGTAACTGCTTGTTTACTTCTCCTTCTCCCACCTGGCTACAGTTTATTTATCTTTACTGTCTCCTGACACACCATATGTTCTATATTTTTACTCTAAGGGCTAACTTAAATCTTAACTTCCCCAGAAGGCCTCTTGTAGGCTCTCCATATCAGTGTCCTCTGAAAGACTACTTATTCTCTATAACACCCAACTGCTTTGTTACCTTTCTGTGAGCTGGTTCATGAACTGTCTTTATTTTCAAGATTGGACTATAAACTCTTTGAAGGTGGATGTCATGTCTTAGAAGTCTTTGTGTATCTATTGCCAAAAATGGTTATGGGGGCTCTGTAGGTATACCATAAACAGCTACCGCTAGAGTGCCATAAAAGTGACACAAACATACATTTTCCCACCAGTTGACTCTGGTTCAAGTTTGCCACTGATTTCAAAGAGTGACTTTCAGCAATTCACCTTAGTAAGCCTGAGTTCTCCTACCTATAATATAATGGAGCAGCCCTATATAGTTCTTACATTTTGGGGGTCATGAATGTTTGAGAATATAATGAAATGCAAAAATGCAGAACTACAAAAAATGTTT
This sequence comes from Mirounga leonina, assembly GCF_011800145.1. Lineage (NCBI taxonomy): Eukaryota > Metazoa > Chordata > Mammalia > Carnivora > Phocidae > Mirounga > Mirounga leonina. The sequence continues at coordinate 1,450,219 of NW_023270096.1, read as the reverse complement.
TACATAAAGAGTTCTCAAAGAATTATTTTAGGCTCTCACACTCTGCCAATACTCACATTCAGTGATAAAACATAAATGCATTTACATGTGTTTAAATATAGTCCCACATAAGGTAACCCTTGACAGGAAGGGGGTGTCCTTGGTTCAATAAAAGTCTAGATATAACATAGGCCTCATTTAAACTTCCATTTCATAAAGATGCCAGCAAAGCTATTGTGCCTTAAACTCACTTACCTAGAGATAAAACTACCCTGGGTAAGAGTTTCACAGGTTCTAGTTCTGGAATCCTAATGTATTAGTTGTATGACATCATGTATTAGTTGTATCACCTAATATCCTGAGCCATACATGGTGATGATCTCTTAAATGGGGATAATCTCTGCTTTGGGTTCCTCATTAGTTTGCTATGGAAATTTGATGAGATAAAGGATGTAAATCCTTATGTAAACTTTTCATTTGGGCAGGGCTGTTTTCTCTCAGCTGAGTCCATAGAAGGAAGTCTTAAAGAAAGGCCAGACTGAGGAGGAAAAATTAAGGGAAAGGTAAAAAAAAAAATGAAATGAAATAGGTAAGGTAAGCAAGAGCCCTGGGAGAAAGAAAAAAGAAAAAGGAAGAAAGAAAGGAAAGAAAGAAAGAAAGAAAGAAAGAAAGAAAGAAAGAAAGAAAGAAAGAAAAAGAAACAAAGAAAAGGAGAGGAGAGGAGAGGAAAGGAAAGGAAAGGAGAGGAAAGGGAAAGGAAAGGGAGAAAGAAGAAAAGAGAAGAAATAAAAGCAAAGAAAGGCAGAATGAAGAGGTGCCCAAAGGAGGAGAGGGGAAACAGAGAGAGGGAGAGATGGAGATGGAAAAAGAGAGAGAAAAGGTGAACTAATTGCTGGACTACTTGGAATTAGACATAGTTTAATTAATGTACACTTGAAAATAGCCTTAGGGAGAAACTCAGCAGCAAGTCAAGCCTCTCCTTCCTTTACCTCATCTTCCTGTCGTCAAAATGCCACATGGGCCTGGTCCCCATTACCCCTAACAATTTGCATTACTGTTTTCCCTAGGATTTGCAAGTTGTTCCTTTAATGCCACAATGCTCTTTTCTCTCCGTCCATCTCTCTGTATTGGGCTACACGGGGCTGGACAGGCTCATTCTAGACAAAAGATCACTCAACTGAACACAGGAATGCTGAGCTAATCTTGGGGGCCTGTCTCTAATCCTGGCAGCTTTTCTAATAGAACCCTCCATCAGGATTGACCTTTTGGTTCTCTGTTTTCTTAATGCTTTAATGTTCTTTCTTCACTCTGTGACTCAAACAAAACAAACAAGCAAAGGGGAAAGAAAGGGGGGAGCTAATCAAGAAATAGACTCTTAACTATAGAGAACAAACTAATGGTTACCCAAGGGGAGGTGGGTGGGGGATGGGTTAAATAGGTGATGGGGATTAAGGAGTGTACTTGTGATGAGCACCACGTGTTGTATGGAAGTGTTGAATCACTATATTGTACACCTGAAATTAATATTACACTGTATGTTAACTAACAGGATTTGAATAAAAACTTAAAAAAAAATAGATTCCAGGGGTGCCTGGGTGGCTCAGTCATTAAGCGTCTGCCTTCGGCTCAGGTCATGATCTCAGGGTCCTGGGATCGAGCCCCACATCAGGCTCCCTGCTCGGTGGGAAGCCTGCTTCTCCCTCTCCCACTCCCCCTGCTTGTGTTCCCTCTCTCTCTGTGTCTCTCTCTGTCAAATAAATAAATAAAATCTTTAAAAAAAAATTTAAAAAAATAGATTCCATATGGAGATTTTTCTCACCTTCAGTAGGTATAGGCCTTTCTCTTCAGGGAGGGAAAATGGAGAGAGTGTTAAAAGCCCCAAAGTGTTCCAGATAGTACAAGTACAATTTATATTATTATTTAATCATTATTACTGTATCCTGGCATGCCAGAGGTGGGAAAATTGAAGCCCAGAAAGGAAGGGACTCACCTGAAGTCCTGAGAGCCAGTACTAAACCCTAAGATTCCTAATTCCCCAGCCTGGCAATAATGTTCAGCTTATCATCACCATACCATTCCAGGGACAATATGATTCCACTATATATTGGCATTTGTGGTAATAAGACTGCTTTATTTTCAGGGGCGCCTGAGTGGCTCAGTCGGTTAAGCGACTGCCTTCGGCTCAGGTCATGATCCTGGAGTCCCTGGATCGAGTCCCGCATCAGGCTCCCTGCTCAGCGGGGAGTCTGCTTCTCCCTCTGACCCTCCCCCCTCTCATGTGCTCTCTCTCTCTCTCATTCTGTTTCAAATAAATAAATAAAATCTTTAAAAAAAAAAAAAAGACTGCTTTATTTTCATACCTCAGTTGTGGTATCATAGAAAGCAAACTGATTTTAAATTAGATGACCTGGATTCAAATCCTTCCTCTTGCCTGTAATAGCTATGTGACCTTTCAACAAATCACTTCTACCTGAGCCTCAGTTTTCTAATCGAAAAATGGGAATATTTATCTCACAGGATTGTTTTGAAGTTCAAACAAAATGATGGATTTGAGCACCTAGCAAAGAGCTTGGAATACAATAGATCAAATGTGTTATAGATTCATACATCCATAAAGACTTTTAGAAACCAACTTTTTTCAACCCCTTGGTGTGACATACAGAAAACTGAGGCCAGAGAGGTAAAGGTATTTGCTCAAAGTCAGGCAGCCAGTTGCTGGCAAAGCCAGAATATGAACCCATGTTTTCTAAAATATTTCTGCTATTTAGACACTAAGCATGAGAAATAATTTTGATTTTAAGCTGATAGTTTGGTTCAGCTATCATTTATTGGCTTATTCTATGCCAATTTGGATCTCAAAACATGAAACCAAGTGGTTGTTTTTAAGTGTTTGAGGTTCCCATTTATGTAGCCCTCAGATCCATCACCGCAATAAACTCAATTTGTGACCCAGAAAATGAGCACATTATTTCAACAAGAAAATTAACTACTATAGCTATACAACTCCATGACTATCCTTGAAGTGGTCAAGCCAGTGTGGTCCTGGTCATTTTGGCGAGAGGAATGAAAGAGGCCTATTGTTCACTTTAACTTCCCTGCCCACCCAGCCAATCTTCCTCCAACCTCTCTGACACTGACTTTCCCAGTGGCCTAGGACTCCTCTAAACTCAGCCAAATAAAGGTTTTTGCAAAGAAAGGAAGGTGAGGTAGGGTTTGGAAAGAGAGGAAACAAAGCTTACCTTTGCTAGGGTAAACCCTTCCATATTTATGTCAGCGGCCCAATGATGCTGAACTGCAGACCGCAGCGTGAGTTGGTCAGCCCTGTTCAGTTAGTAAGTATCCCGAGTTACAGAGCCCTTCTCATAAATAAGCCCAAGGTTCCAATTTGGCTGGTGTTACCGGAGTGGAGTGAATAGAAGAGAGGGCAATGCTGGGTGCCTTTTTTTCCCAAAACTAAACTTTTGGAATGTCTTGTTTGGCCTGGTTTGGTACAAAACCCGGGATGGTTCTTTGACCATATCCGGGTGTTTTTCAAATCCCGGTTAGGATTTCAGGAGGAATTACGGGGGGGGGGGGGGGGGGGGAGCTGCGTTTTTGTTATCAAAGCTTGATAGTTGGTCTTTGCTGAAAGGGGGAGGGGAATGCATTGTCAGAGTGGCCAGTCAAATCTCACAGACAGATTCCAGCAGCCCTATTTAAGAAATGGGGCCCTTTGCAAGAGTTATTAGATGTGGGAAGCCCCCCCCACCAACTTTTTTCCTTCTTGCTGTGAAGCACAGTTATCAGCCCTGCCTGTTATTCTAAGGCCATGGTTGCTTGGTAATAGAGAAAAAATGAAACTGGTAATAAAATGAAGAGCTTTCTACATGTCAGGCCCTATGCTAACCACTTTACATGCATTCTTTAAGTCTCACGATCATCTTGTGAAACAGCTACTCTAATTCTTCTTATTTTACAGCTGAAGAAAACCAGGCTCTGAGAGAGAAGGTAACTTGTTCAAGGACACACTGTTAGGAACTAAAAGGAAGGGGGAATTTTACTGGGTCCATCTAGACTTTTAGCCACCACATTACCATACTGTGCTGCTAAGGGGAGAAACAGAGAACCTTTTTGAGATGAGGAAAGTGACTTCAAAATTATGTGCCTGCTGTGCACCAGTCACTGATAGATTTTTTTTAATGTACATTAACTCTACCTCTGCCATTTCTAGCAACTCCTAGCGTGAAAATCCAGGACTGTATTACCAACATTTTCCATCAAGGAGACCAAATGTAGCTAAAAGATAGTCTGGATTAACATAGATCAATATCCTAAAACCTAAGAGACCCAGAAGAATTGGAAATATTAAATTAAAAAAATACACTGAAAGAAAGCAAATGGGCCCTAAAATTCTTGAGTAAAACTGGAGTCTGGATTTTTTTTTAAACCAAAGGTCATCCTTGTTCCTGCCAGAAAGAGAGGGTAGTGAAAAATGACTATCCTGAGTCAAATGACCTAGGTTCCAGCCCTGGTTTGCTCTGGCAGTAATCAACCATGTGGCCTTGGCCCAGACTCTTCTTTTCTCCTGGTCTCAGTTTCTCCATTTGTACATTGAGAACCTTGAACTAGATATGAACCCTCCCAGCTCTATAAATTTACATATCTGGGATTCCATGAAGACAGCATATTCTTTACATTAAGAGTAGAAGAGAAAGAGGTTTCAAAAAAGCAAAGTATAAGGAAAGAATGGGTACAGAGTAATTTGTGGAGAAAAGTTAGAGAATTCCATACCTCTTTGGAAAGGACTGCATCTACCCACCAGACCCAAGTATAGGAAGGAGACAGGTATGATGGCGGTTCCACCGCCTGATATCCTTACTTTGTGATGAGATCTTGGCTAGAAGCAAATGCTCTTCTCTAGGCAGGCTTGACACATTTTTCTCTCCTGGATTTAAAGTGTCTGGAGCAGGGTCCAGGGAGGAGAACTTTCAAAGACTGAGCTGGTGGGGCAAAGTCTGAGTCATAAACCAGTGGAGGTACTTAAGGGTGCCTAGACATTTAGGAGTTGCCCCCACAGACTGCACCCCAGGCTTAGGCAAGTAGAAGCAACCAGCAGGAAGAAGGGAGGAGTCATAAGCTACAGTTCCCTCAGAAATGCTTAGTGATCAAAGGAAGCTGGATCAGGCCATAGCAGCCCTTGGGGTTATCTGCCTCTTCCCCTACTTGGCACAGATGTAGACCTTGAAGTTACAGGGAGAAGGTGGGGATCAAACCCATTAAGCTGAGATCCAAGTCCAGGCTCTAAGGCATTTATGACAGGGAGTGGAGGGGATAAGGTCTCTGTTCTGACTCATAAAAGAAAACAAGACACAGGTTATATAGACACACTTAAGTCAACACAGTGAAGGCTGCAGGAGGCCAGCGAGACTAGCTTTCTGAGCTTGTATTATTCATTCAGCAATTCTCTGTGAGGGCACACAATGCGTACCTCTTCTACAAATCCTGGACACATTTCTGGCTCCTTTCCTCAGGGGTTACCTAGACGTTTAAGTCAATACCTATAGAACAGCAGTTGGTAAACTATTTCAGTAAAGGGCCAGTTAGTAAATATTTTATTTGAAGAACATATAGCCTCTCTCTGTCCTAACTACTAAAATAGGCCATTGCAGCACATTAGGTATATCTATGAACTAATAAAAGTTAATTTTAAAAACAAGAAGCAGGACAGATTTGCCCCACAAGCTATAGTTGAATACCCCTGGTATAGACTGTTTTTTAATATAAACACTTGCAACATGGCAACTTATTAAGAGCACAGAAACTAGAATCAGACATCCTGGATACAAATCCCAGCTCTACAACTTCCTGAGTCTGTGACCTTGGAAAAGTCATTAATCCTTCTACACCTCAGTTTTACCTCTGTAAAATTGAGAATAATTATAGTACTTGTTATTAGGGCTTTTATGAAAACCAAAATAAAATTTTACATATGAACTACTTAGCACAGTGTCTGGCAAAAAGTAAATTCCAGAAAATATGTTACATTTAAAATTTTTCAATAAATAAATTAATCTAAATTATCCTTTCTCATTCTTAGAAAACAAGTTGTACTAATTCATGGTAAAAAAAGAATATTTCAAGAATCTTGGTTTAAAGTTCTAGTTATATTACTAAATAAAACAGAGATAATCTTAGACAAGTCATTTTGCCTTTATGGGACTCAATTACTTCACCTGTAAAATGAAAAAGGTGATCTAAATTTATCATTTTTCAAAATTATTTTAGGGAGCAAAACTATTTCCCCAAACAGAATCTTTTTTTTTAAAGATTTTATTTATTTATTTGAGAGAGAGAGAGCACATGAGAGGGGGGAGGGTCAGAGGGAGAAGCAGACCCCCTGCTGAGCAAGGAGCCCGATATGGGACTCGATCCCGGGACTCCAGGATCATGACCCGAGCCAAAGGCAGTCGCCTAACCAACTGAGCCACCCAGGCGCCCTCCCCAAACAGAATCTTATAGTAAACCCTCACTATCTATGGAAGATGAAAGTGGAGATTTCCTGGTGGGGTTAGGAGAGAGAAAGAAAATGAGCAGGGCTAAGGGGACCCAGGGACCTGACCATTTGTATGGCTGCCCACTCAGACAATGTGGTTAGCCCTGAAGCACCAGCAAGGAATCTTGATGGCTCTAAAAGCACATTTGAGAAACATAAGACCAGAATGCACTTAAAAGTCCTTTAAGTCTCAAAACAAAAAGACAACCTGCTGAATGGGAGAAGATATTTACAAATGATATATCCAATAAGGAGTTAATATCCAAAACATGTAAAGAATTTATACAACTCACAGGGCACCTGGGTGGCTCAGTTAAGCATCTGACTCTTGATTTCTGCTCAGGTCATGATCTCAGGGTTCTGACATCAAGCCCTGTGTTGGGCTCTGTGTTCGGCAGGGAGTCTGCTAAAGATTCTCTCTCTTCCTCTCCCTCTGCCCCTCCCTCTGATCGTGCTCTCTCTCTCTTTTTCTCTCTCTCTGTAAAATAAATAAGTGAATCTTTAAAAAAATTACACAACTCAAAACTAAAGCCCAAAATCAAACAAATAATCTAATTTAAAAATGGTCAGAGCACCTGAATTGACATTTTTCCAAAGAAGACACATGGAAATATGCTCAACATCACTAATCATAAGGGAAATGCAAATCAAAACCATAATGAGATATTACCTCACACCTGTCAGAATAGCTAAAATAACACAAAAAATACCAAGTGTTGGAGGGGATGTGTAGAAAAAAGAAGCCTCATGTACTCTTGGTGGGAATGAAAATTGGTGCAGCCACTGTGGAAAACAGTATGGAGTTTCCTCAAAAAAATAAGAATAAAATTACTATATAATCCAGCAATTTCACTACTGGGTATTTACCCAAAGAAAATGAAAACACTAATTTGAAAAGATACATTCACCGCTATGTTTACTGCGGCATTATTTACGATAGCTAAGATATGAAAGCAACCTAAGTATCCATCAAGATAAATACCACATTTTTTCTTTCATATGCGGAATTTAAAAACCAAAACAAGGAAAAAAGATTAAAAATAGACTCTTAAATACAGAAAACAAACTTGTGGTTGCCAGAGGGGAGGTGGGTGAGGGAAGGGATGAAATAAATAAAGGGGATCAAGAGTACACTTACCATGAGGAGCACTGAGCAATGTATAGAATTGTTGAATCATTACAGTACATACCTGAAACTAATATAACACTGTATGTTAATTACACTTCAATAACAAAAAAAAGAATCCTTCTAGTTTCAAATTATGTCACTAACTCATATCGTTATATATTCACCTAATCAATATTTCCAGGTTATAACAGGACAATCATAAAGGCATGGCCCTGGGATGGCCAGATGAGAAGTTCACAGGGTCCCTCACTATCTAGTATGGGAAGCATAGTGTTTGAAGTCAGAAAGAACTAGGGTTTGTATCCTGTCTGGCTTCTTCCCAACTATTTATTTAACCTTTCTGAGCCTTGGTTCCTCATCTATAAAATAGGAACAATGAAACTTCCATGACTGAAACATTGTGAGAATTAAATAACCTCGCATTTGCATGAACCTTGAGCACAGTGCTCAATACGTTAGGGACCTTCAACAAATATTTTATTTTTCTGTCTCATCTTCCCTACAGTGAAATTTAGTGGCAACATAAGGTACTTAGTGAGAATAAAAAGCCATGTGCAATGCCCTGGTATAGCAAGTCCGCCTGCTTTACCTCAGGGTCATTTGATGAGCTTACCCTTAATAGTTCTTAAAAAAAAAAAAAAAAAAAAAAAGACCTATGGGAAAAAGTAGAAAGGTGCAAGGAGGAAGGGGTTGTCCCCTAGAGACCACACCTCTAAAACCACTGCCTATCCTTTACATCCCTATCACAGCTTCTGACCATCAGGCTCCATCATGCTTTGAAAGGATTGATCTACACTGCTGCAATGTGTAACTGTCCTGGGCTCTCTCAGGGAACACTACCTGGTTCTTTTGTTTGTTTGTTTTTCACTTTCTGGTTCTTGAATTCTTTTTTTTTTTTTTAAATTTTTTATTCTTATGGTAATCCCCATACATTACATCATTAGTTTTAGATATAGTGTTCCATGATTCATTGTTTGTGCATAACACCCAGTGCTCCATGCAGAATGTGCCCTCCTCAATACCCATCACCAGGCTAACCCATCCTCCCAACCCCCTCCCCTCTAGAACCCTCAGTTTGTTTCGCAGAGTCCATTGTCTCTCATGGTTCGTCTACCCCTCCGATTTCCCCCCCTTCATTCTTCCCCTGCCACTATCTTCTTCTTTTTTTTTTTCCTTAACATATATTGCATTATTTGTTTCAGAGGTACAGATCTGAGAATCAACAGTCTTGCACAATTCACAGCACTTACCAGAGCACATAACCTCCCCAGTGTCTATCACCCAGGCACCCCATCCCTCCCACCCCCCACCACTCCAGCAACCCTCAGTTTGTTTCCTGAGATTAAGAATTCCTCATATCAGTGAGGTCATATGATACATGTCTTTCTCTGTTTGACTTATTTCACTCAGCATAATACCCTCCAGTTCCATCCACGTCATTGTAAATGGCAAGATCTCATTCGTTTTGATGGCTGCATAATATTCCATTATATATATATATATATATATATATATATATACACACACCACACCTTCTTTATCCATTCATCTGTCGATGGACATCTTGGCTCTTTCCACAGTTTGGCTATTGTGGACATTGCTGCTATAAACATCGGGGTGCACGTACCCTTTCGGATCCCTACTTCTGTATCTTTGGGGTAAATACCCAGTAGTGGAATTGCTGGATCATATGGTAGCTCTATTTTCAACTTTTTGAGGAACCTCCATACTGTCTTCCAGAGTGGCTGCACCAGCTTGCATTCCCAACAACAGTGTAGGAGGGTTCCCCTTTCTCCACATCCCCACCAACATCTGTCATTTCCTGACTTGTTAATTTTAGCCATTCTGACTGGTGTGAGGTGGTATCTCATTGAGGTTTTGATTTCGATTTCCCTGATGCCAAGCGATATTGAGCACTTTTTCATGTGTCTGTTGGCCATTTGGATGTCTTCTTTGGAAAAATGTCTGTTCATGTCTTCTGCCCCTTTCTTGATTGGATTCTTTGTTCTTTGGGTGTTGAGTTTGATAAGTTCTTTATAGATTTTGGATACTAGCCCTTTATCTCATATTTCATTTGCAAATATCTTCTCCCATTCTGTCAGTTGTCTTTTGGTTTTGTTGACTGTTTCCTTTGCTTTGCAAAAGCTTTTTATCTTGATAAAGTCCCAATATAGTTCATTTTTGCCCTTGCTTCCCTTGCCTTTGGCGATGTTTCTAGGAAGAAGTTGCTGCGGCTGAGGTCGAAGAGGTTGCTGTCTGTGTTCTCCTTTAGGATGTTGATGGACTCCTGTCTCACATTGAGGTCTTTCAACCATTTGGAGTCTATTTTTGTCTGTGGTGTAAGGAAATCGTCCAGTTTCATTCTTCTGCATGTGGCTATCCAAATTTCCAAACACCATTTGTTGAAGAGACTGTCTTTTTTCCATTGGACATTCTTTCCTGCTTTGTCAAAGATTAGTTGACCATAGAGTTGAGGGTCCATTTCTGGGCTCTCTATTCTGTTCCATTGATCTAGGTGTCTGTTTTTCTGCCAGTACCATACTGTCTTGATGATGACAGCTTTGTAATAGAGCTGGAAGTCCGGAATTGTGATGCCACCAGCTTTGGTTTTCTTTTTCAACATTCCTCTGGCTATTCAGGGTCTTTTCTGGTTCCATACAAATTTTAGGATTATTTGTTCCATTTCTTTGAAAAAAGTGGATGGTATTTTGATGGGGATTGCATTGAATGTGTAGATTGCTCTAGGTAGCATTGACAGCTTCACAATATTTGTTCTTCCAATCCATGAGCATGGAACGTTTCTCCATTTCTTTGTGTCTTCCTCAATTTCTTTCATGAGTATTTTATAGTTTTCTGAGTACAGATCCTTTGCCTCTTTGGTTAGATTTATTCCTAGGTATCTTATGGTTTGTGGTGCAATTGTCAATGGGATTGACTCCTTAATTTCTCCTTCTTCGGTCTTGTTGTTGGTGTATAGGAATGCCACTGATTCCTGTGCATTGATTTTATATCCTGCCACTTTACTGAATTCGTGTATGAGTTCTAGCAGTTTTGGGGTGGACTCTTTTGGGTTTTCCACATAAAGTATCGTATCATCTGCAAAGAGTGAGAGTTTGACTTCTTCTTTGCCGATTTGGATGCCTTTTATTTCGTTTTGTTGTCTGATTGCTGTGGCTAGGACTTCTAATACTATGTTGAATAGCAGTGGTGATAGTGGACAACCCTGCCGCCTTCCTGACCTTAGGGGGAAAGTTCTCAGTTTTTCCCCATTGAGAATGATATTCACTGTAGGTTTTTCATAGATGGCTTTTATGATATTGAGGTATGTACCCTCGATCCCTATACTCTGAAGAGTTTTGATCAAGAAAGGACGCTGTACTTTGTCAAATGCTTTTTCTGCATTTATAGAGAGGATCATATGATTCTTGTTCTTTCTCTTTTTTTTTTTAGAGTTTATTTATTCATGAGAGACACACAGAGAGAGAGAGAGAGAGAGAGAGAGAGAATCAGAGGGAGAAGCAGGCTCCCAAGGAGCAGGGACCCTGGGATCATGACCTGAGCCGAAGGAAGATGCTCAACTGTCTGAGCCACCCAGGCGCCCATTGTTCTTTCTTTTGTTAATGTATTGTATCACACTGATTGATTTGCAGATGTTAAACCAACCTTGCAGCCCAGGGATAAATCCCACTTGGTCATGGTGAATAATCCTTTTAATGAACTGTTGGATCCTATTGGCTAGTATTTTGGTGAGAATTTTTGCATCCATGTTCATCAGGGATATTGGTCTGTAGTTCTCCTTTTTAATGGGGTCTTTGTCTGGTTTGGGATCAAGGTAATGGTGGCCTCATAAAATGAGTTTGTAAGTTTTCCTTCCATTTCTATTTTTTGGAGCAGTTTCAGAAGAAGAGGTATTAATTCTTCTTTATATGTTTGGTATAATTCCCCTGGGAAGCCATCTGGCCCTGTGCTTTTGTTTTTTGGGAGATTTTTGATGACTGCTTCAATTTCCTTAGTGGTTATGGGTCTGTTCAGGTTTTCTATTTCTTCCTGGTTCAGTTTTGGTAGTTGATACATCTCTAGGAATGCATCCATGTCTTCCAGGTTATCTCATTTGCTGGCATAGAGTTGCTCATAATACGTTCTTATAATTGTTTGTATTTCTTTGGTGTTGGTTGTGATCTCTCCTCTTTCATTCATGATTTTGTTGATTTGGGTCATTTCTCTTTTCTTTTTGATAAGTCTGGCCAGGGGTTTATCAATCTTGTTAATTCTTTCAAAGAACCAGCTCCTTGTTTCGTTGATCTGTGCTACTCTTCTTTTGGTTTCTATTTCATTGATTTCTGCTCTGATCTTTATTATTTCTCTTCTCCTGCTGGGTTTAGGCTTTATTTGCTGTTCTCTCTCCAGCTTCTTTATGTGTAGGATTAAGTTGTGTACTTGAGACCTTTTTTGTTTCTTGAGAAAGGCTTGTATTGCTATATACTTTCCTCTTAGGACTGCCTTTGCTGCATCCCAAAGATTTTGAATAGTTATGTTTTCATTTTCATTGGTTTCCATGAATTTTTAAAATTCTTCTTTAATTTCCTGGTTGACCCATTCATTCATCAGTAGGATGCTCTTTAGCCTCCATGTATTTGAGTTCTTTCCAACTTTCCTCTTATGATTGAGTTCTAGTTTCAAAGCACTGTGGTCTGAACATAGGCAGGGAATGATCCCAATCGTTTGGTACCAGTTGAGACCTGATTTATGACCTAGGATGTGATCGATTCTGGAGAATGGTCCATGGGCACTAGAGAAGAATGTGTATTCCGTTGCTTTGGGATGGGATGTTCTGAATATATCTGTGAAGTCCATTTGGTCCAGTGTGTCATTTAAAGTCTTTATTTCCTTGTCGATCTTTTGCTTATATGATCTGTCCATTTCAGTGAGGGGGGTGTTAAAGTCCCCCACTATTATTGTATTGTTGTCCATGTGTTTCTTTGCTTTTGTTATTAATTGCCATATATAATTGGCTCCTCCCATGTTAGGGGCATAGATATTTATAACTGTTAGATCTTCTTGTTGGATAGACCCTTTAAGTAGGATATAGTGTCCTTCCTCATCTCTTATTACAGTCTTTGGTTTAAAATCTAATTTGTCTGATATAAGGATTGCCACCCCAGCTTTCTTTTGGTGTCCATTAGCATGGTAAATGGTGTTCCACCCCTCCACTTTCAATCTGGGAGTGTCTTTGGGTCTAAAATGAGTCTCTTGCAGACAGCATATCAATGGGTCTTGTTTTTTAATCCAATCTGATAGCCTGTGTCTTTTGATTGGGGCCTTTAGCCCATTTACATTCAGGGTTACTATTGAAAGATATGAATTTAGTGCCATTGTATTGCCTGTAAGTTGACTGTTACTGTATATTGTCTGTGTTCCTTTCTGGTCTATGTTGCTTTTAGGCTCTCTCTTTGCTTAGAGGACCCCTTTCAAGATTTCTTGTAGGGCTGGTTTTGTGTTTGCAAATTCCTTTAGTTTTTGTTTGTCCTGGAAGCTTTTTATCTCTCCTTCTATTTTCAATGGCAGCCTAGCTGGATATAGTATTCTTGGCTCCATATTTTTCTCATTTAGTGTTCTGAATATATCCTGCCAGTCCTTTCTCACCTGCCAGGTCTCTGTGGGTAGGTCTTTTGCCAATCTAATGTTTCTACCTTTGTAGGTTACATATCTCTTCTCCCGAGCTGCTTTCAGGATTTTCTCTTTGTCTCTGAGATTCATAAGTTTTACTATTAGATGTCGGGGTGTTGACCTATTTTTATTGATTTTGAGAGGGGCTCTCTGTGCTTCCTGGATTTTGATGCTTGTTTCCCTCCCCAAATTAGGGAAGTTCTCTGCTATAATGTGCTCCATTATACCTTCTGCCCCTCTCTCTCTTTCTTTTTCTTTTGGGATCCCAATTATTCTAATGTTGTTTTGTCTTATGGTATCGCTTATCTCTCGAATTCTGCCCTCGTGATCCAGTAGTTGTTTATCTCTCTTTTTCTCAGCTTCTCTATTTTCCATCAATTGATCTTCTATATCACTGATTCTCTCTTCTGCCTCATTTATCCTAGCAGTTAGCGCCCCCATATTTGATTGCTCCTCATTAATAGCCTTTTTGATTTCTACTTGGTTAGATTTTAGTTCTTTTACTTCTCCAGAAAGGGTTTCTCTAATAACTTCCATATTTTTTTCAAGCCCAGCTAGTATCTTTAAAGTGATGATTCTGAACTCTAGATCTGACATCGTACTAATGTCCGTATTGAGTAGGTCCCTGGCAGTCGGTACTACCTCTTGTTCTTTTTGTTGAGGTGATTTTTTCCATCTTGTCATTTTGTCCAGAGGAGAATAGATTAATGAGAGAACAAAATGCTAACAGGGTAACAATGTTCCCAGAAAATATATTCTAAACAAATCAGAAAAGACCTGACGCAGTGGTAAAAGAAAGGGAAAGAGAGAAAAAAGAAAAAGAAAAAAAAAAGATAAAGAAAAAGATAAAGATAAAAACAAACAAAAACAGAACAAAACAGAATGTGATCAAATATGATCAGGCTGGTATATAGATCAGTGCCACACACTAGATTTTGGGTGTATTTTGGTCTGTTAGAAGAAAGTGCCTTCCAAAATTTTAAAGAAAGAAAACTTATATATGTACAAAAATAAGGGCTGATATGCTGAAGGGATGGAATATGACTGTAAAGATGGAAATTATAAAAAATTTTATAAAAGGAATTGATAAGTTGTTTGAAAAAGGAAAGAAGAAGATTAAAAAAAAAGGGGGGGAAAAAGGGGGGAAAAGGGGAGAGAATGTGATCAGGCAGGAGAGTAGGAAAAAACCATACACTAGAGATTTAGGGTATATTTTGATCTGTTAGAAGAAACTATCTCAAAATTTTAAAGAGAGAACAACTTATATATATATGCCAAAAATATGGTTAACTACTATGAAGGGATAGAATATGACTCTAAAAATGAAAAATATATTTTTTAAAGGGATTGATAAGATTTTGGTTGAAAAAGGGAAAAAGAAAAATTCAAAAAAAAAAAAAGACAGTTAAAAAAAAACACTTAACTTTGAAAGCCTACAGAATCATGGTAAAAAAGCCATGAATTCTATGTGCATTATTCCCCTAGCGCTGGAGTTCTGCTGTTCTCATTGATCTGTAAACTTGGTCTTGGCTGGCTGTTCTCGCTGATCTTCTGGGGGAGGGGCCTGTTGCCGTGGTTCCCAAATGTCTTTGCTGGAGGCAGAATTGCCCTGCCCTTGGGTTAAGTAATGTGCTCGGGTTTGCTCTCAGGAGCTTTCGTTCCCTGCAAGCTTTCCATACAGCTTTGGAAGCCGAGAGTGAAAAATGGCAGCCTCCCAATCTCCGCCCCGGAGGAGCCAAGAACTCAGGCCCCACTCCTCAGTGCACCCCAGAGAAAAGCCATCAGTCACTCCCGTCTCCCCGGTCTCTGGCTGCACTCTGTGCTCACCCGGCCTGTGACCACGCGTTTCTATCTCTGGCACCCGACCCCGTGTGGAGTCTCCAAACCCAGCAGATCCCTGCGGTGCACTCCCGCGCCGCTCCTCCTGGGGGGAAAAGGTGAGTCTCCCCAGATCTGCCGCTTGTTGGGTCCCTGCTGGAGGAGCAGTGGCCTGACTGTGCCACAGATCACGGTTTATGGCAACCCCGAGCTGAGATCCCACGCCTGGGCTCTGCCTCTGCAGCCGGCTTCCCCGCTCCGATACCTGGGAGCTCTGCTGCACTCAGGTACCCCCGGTCTTTCTGTGACCCCGAGGATCCTGAGACCACACTGTCCCACGAGGGTTCCACCCCCTGCTTAGCCACCGGAGTGTCCTCCCTCAGCAGAGCCGACTTCTAAAAGTTCCGATTTTGTGCCCCGCGGCTCTATCACTTGCCAGAGGTGGCTGACAGAGGCCCCTCCCCCGCTGTCTAGCCTCCCGAATATCACCTCGGATTCACTTCTCCGCATGTCCTACCTTCCAGAAAGTGGTCACTTTTCTGTTCACAGAGTTGTTGCTCTTCTTTTCTTCGATCTCCTGTTGACTTTGTAGGTGTTCGGATGGTTTGATCCCTATTTAGCTGAATTCCTGAGAGGAGACGAAATCCAGGTCTCCTACTCCTCCGCCATCTTGCTCTGCCAATCTGGTTCTTGAGTTCTATGTGCTTCTTTCTCTGTCCTCCAAAGCAATGTGTCTCACACTTGAGTATGCACCAGACTTCCTTGGAGGGTTTATTAAGGCACTGAGTGTCTAATTCAGTAAATCTGGGGTGAGGCCTGACAATCTGCATTTTCCACAAGTTGCCAGGTGATGCTGATGCTGCTGGACTGAGGACCACACTTTGAGAACCACTGCTCAAATCTAAGGGACTCTTGCTTTGAAACTCACTCCCTGCCAGCTAAATTGAATATGCAGATTGATCCTTGGGCTCCTGACACTCCTGGTCTTCAGGTATCCATCTATGTCCCCGACCAAAGGTATATTTCCTTCAGCTTCCTGTTACACTATTCATGTTGAGTCTCCCTGAGCATCCTCTCAACACTTATTTGCCCATTCCCTTTGCCCCAGACCCCTCCTGCCTGCCTTGGTGAACCTCTCTTTCCCCTTCATGCTCAGTTAACATTTCTTTTTTTCTGGCTGCCTTCCTTGAAAAGCTCTATGAATGGCATCAGCTCCTACTTTACTTTTCTTTACATTATCATATGGCTTCCTGATTGTGGGTTTTGGGCGTGGACTATTCTAGTTTGAATCTTGGCTCTGCTTCTTCCTGAAGTGTGTGATCTTGAGAAAGTCACTTGAATTCTCTGAGTCTCAATTTGTCATCTGTAAAATCAGGTTGTGAAAATAAAATGGAAGAATTTCTATAAAAGGGCCTAGTACAACACCTTTCACAAAGTCAGTTATCAGTTAATACTAGCCTCTTTTTATTTACTCCCTCTACTTTCCTTATACCTGCCTATCCATCCCCCACTACTAAGAAGCTGGCAGTAAATAAGGATTGAACAATGCAGGAATAAAGTCTTTCATTTTTATAAAAGAACATGGTAAGTGAGAGAAGGGAGGCCCATACAAAGTGATATATCATTTAAGAGAAGGGAGAAGTTATTTTCAAAGTGTGGACATCAGGATAAGCTTCAGGAAGGTGATAGCATCTTCCCTCCCACTCCCATTTCTCCAGCTAGAAACCTGAATGTCTTCCAACATTCCTGGTTTCTCTCCCACCCTCCACACCCATTCCATTGACAAATCATGACATATTTATATTCTAAGTATTTTTTTAAAGATTTTATTAATTTATTTGAGAGAGAAAGAGAGCATGAGCTGGGTCAGGTGCAGAGGGAGAAGCAGACTCCCTGCTGAGCAGGGAGCCCGGTGTGGGGCTCGATTCCAGAACTCCAGGATCATGACCTGAGCTGAAGGCAGATACTTAACCCATTGAGCCCCCCAAGCACCCTAAATATCTTTTTTATTAGAGAGAGAGAGAGAGTGCAGGGGGTGAGAGGGAGAGGGAGAGATAGAATCTTAAGCAGGCTCCATGCCCAGCATGGAACCTGACACAGGGCTAGATTTCATGACCCTGAGATCATGACCCTGAGATCATGACCTGAGCCAAAATCAAGAGTTGGACGCCTACCTGACAGAGCCACCCAGACGCCCCCTAAATACCTTTTGA
This sequence comes from Mirounga leonina, assembly GCF_011800145.1. NCBI lineage: Eukaryota > Metazoa > Chordata > Mammalia > Carnivora > Phocidae > Mirounga > Mirounga leonina. The sequence goes on along the minus strand of NW_023270096.1, from coordinate 1,432,881 downwards.
ATCCACCTACTTCTCTACTTCTCCACTGCCATAACCTTAGTTTGAGCCAAGCTCATCTCTTAATTGGATCACTGTAATAACCTCCTCACTGTTCTTTTTGCCTTAATTCCTGCCCTGCACGTTCTGTTCAAATAACAGCCAAAACTACTTTTCCCAAACCACAAAGGTGATTATATTTCCCCCTTAACACCCTCCAACAGTGTTTGCTGTATTGACTGAAATTGGAATAATATGGAGTTTAGCAGGGCCCCTAGGGAGGGATGACATTCAAACTGGTAAAATGTGTGTGTGTGTGTGTGTGTGTATGTGACTGCACATATGGAAATATCTCTAAGATATATCATTAAGTACAATGCAGGGTACAAAAGAGGGAGCATTTTGTGTTTGCCCATTTTGGAGGACGGGGACAAAGGGAAAGAGAATCTTAAGCAGGTTCACACCCAGCGTGGAGCCTGACTCAGGGCTCTATTTCACAACCCTGAGATCATGACCTGAGCTGAAGTCAAGAGTCAGACACTTAAACAATTGAGCCACCCAGGCACCCCTTGAGGTTGCTTTATAGATATACACATGCACACACATGCATCCACACACATCTATGTACATGTATATACTAATATAGTAAGATAAGGAATTTTTCTTCTGCAAGTCATCATAAAAATATACATTTTTTTAAATAGTGGTTTCCTTTAGGGAGAGTGACCTGGTTGGGGAGGAGGGTGATTTGCATTTTTCATGTTGAACTGTTTGAATTTTAAAACTTCATACATTAATTTTTTTAAAGTTTTCTGGAAAGTGAATATAAACTCACTTTTGTTTCTTTCTTTGTATTTCCATGCATGAGAAAGAAACTTATAACTGTATATTAAGAAAAGTAATGACTGCATTTTCACTAGGTTTAAGGTCAAACTCTTTGACATGGCCTATATGGCCCTTTGTGATCTGCCCCTTCCTAATGTTTCTAGCTCACCATTTTGGCCTTCTTCACCTCATATGCTATGTTCCACCCATGCTAAAGTTCTGTCAGTTTCCCATTTTTCCAAGGTGCTATGTTCTTTCTCTTACCTCCAGATCTTATGTGTTATTCTAGTTGGCTCAATCATGCTTCGCCTTATTCATTTTCCCACTTATCTTTTGGGTCTCAGTTTAGAATTTCCTTCTTCCAAGAGGTCTTCCTTGACTTCCTATGTTTCTCTGTTAGATGCTCCTGTCATATACTCTCAATGCACCCTGTATATTCTAAGCACAGTTTATTCAAATTTCTTGTTTAATTGCCTGTCTTTAAAGCTTATAATGGAAGCTCTGTGAGGTCAGGGATTTCTTTCATGCTTCCCACTCTAGCCTCAGAGCCTAGTACAGAATTTGATAAAGACTGGTGCTCAATATGCTAATGAATAAATGTGTGATGACTAAAAAAATAATAATAAGATAGCCTTTGAGCTGGGTTTCATAGTCAGCAAAATTCTCCTAGAAATGGCTGCATTTGTAAGCTTCATGTTTAGGAAGATGACTTAGGTGAGACTTTTCCAGCTTTGGGGTTGACTTAGATGTACCGATGTTTCATTGTTTAGTCAAAAAGCCTGTTCCCAAAATACCTGTGGCATGTCACTGCCAGTCCTTCTATTATAATTTACCCACTGTAACTGCTCCAACTTTGTTTTTCCAAGCATCTGACCCCATTCTTCCGGGGTATCTTGGGTTAGAATAGTTATCAAAAAGAGGCATCAGAAGAAATGGAGGGTGTTTGCTTCTAGATTAAGCTGCCTCACAGTGCTCTTAAAAGAGCTGAATTAACCTGTTTTATATTCTGGTTTAAGCAACCATGTAGCCTCTCATTCAAAGAAATAATTCTTTTCTTAAAAAAAATTATTTATTTATTTATTTGACAGAAAGAGAGAGGGGGGAGGGCAAGGGGAGAGGGAAAGAGAGTCTTAAGCAGACTTCGCACAGAGCACAGAGTCTGACTCAGGGCTGATCTTACAACCTGAGTTGAAACCAAGAGTCAAACACTTAACCGACTGTGCCTTGCAGGCACCACTCAAAGAAAAAATTCTTAGTGAGATAAATCTGAAACTCCCAATACAGCATTCTTTCCAAATGGCTACACAAACTCTGCTTGGATGCCTCCAATAATTGAAAGCTTACAATCTCCTAAGGCAATTCAGTCAACTTCTGGATTACTTTTCCTTATATAAAATAGCCAAACATATTTCTTCTTCTACCTTCTGTTCATTGGTTCCTTTTTCTATTGAATTCAGGACTCCTGAGCAAAAATTTTACTCAGTGCCACCTTGCAATTTTTTAACAGCAAAGAAACCTGTTCTCTTATGGACAGTGTTTATCCTCTTGGGCACCTACAATGCAGTGCTGGCTCCCAAATCCCATCTTGTCTCTGTTCTCATGCCAGTACATTCTTCAAACTGTGGTGGAAGATTCCATGATGCCATCTGCCCCTCCTAACATTTCTAGCTCATTCCTTGTCCTTTCTTCTTTGGCCTCAGTCTTCCCATTTGTACTATGATTCAGGCTTTTGGATTAGAATATACTACATACAGAAAGCATGTGTAGGGATCTGAAAACAACTTATGGGCCTCCTTAATTTGCATGAGTGACTTATGGCAAGTTAACCATTTGGAAAAAAGAAGTGTGCAGTTTCAAAATCTGGATCTCTATTCACATGCAGAAAACACAGGCATTCTCACAAAGCAACAGTTTCAGGAAAGATGAACACAGTCAAAACTCAGGGCATAGCCCAGCCCAGATTGGTCCTTTCTCAGCCTTACTTTCCAAATCTATTGATCTTCATCTTTGGTTACCTGTTAAGTCTGTTACAGTGGAAAATACACTTGTTTGGGGGGATGAGGTAAGCTGAATAATGCCTTCCCCAAAGATGTACATATCCTAATCTCCAGAACTTGAGAATATGTTAGATTACATGACAAAGCGGAATTAAAGTTGTAGATGGAATTAAGGTTGATAATCAGCTGACTTTATTTATTTATTTTTGAGACAGAGATAGCGACAGAAAGAACAGTGGGGAGGAGAGGGAGAAGCAGGCTCCCTGGGGAAAAAAAAAAAAAAAAGATGGCAGAAGAGTAGGGGACCTTGTTTCAACTGGTTCCCTGAATTTAGCTGGATATCTACCAAACCATACTGCACATAGATGAAATCAGCCTGAGATGTAAGACTATATATCTGGATCTCTACGAACAGAAAAACGCCATCTATTTGGAGGTAGGAAAGGTGGAGTTGTGAATCTTTGGGCAGATATCAGAAGATAAACAGAAGGGAGAGGGAGCCGCCATAAGCTGGCTGCTGGAAAGTGATATAACACGGGAGCCCAAAACCATCCTGCGCTGGGGACCAGGCAAAAACTCGCAGAGCAGTAGTACCTGGGAAAGGGCTTTAGAGCAGCCCTCAAACAGGATCCAGGCCTGAGCCAGCTCTTGGTTTTAGAAGTACAAAGGGCAGAGACATGTCCGGGGCTGGAGTCACACTCTGGAAGAGTTGCTGTGGGCTCCCACCACCATGGGAGGCTGCGGTTTTCAGAAGCACATACAGAAATGGAAACTGTGTGTCTTGGAAGGCTCAGTGAAGAGCAGACTGTGATTTCAATGCTCTGAGACAGAGGTTTGGGTGCGGCTATTTTTGCTCTGAACCTCGGAAGAGGGGCGGAAAGCTACCAGAGAACAAAAGCTCAAAAAACCGGTTTCCACTGAGCCCAGCCTCTCAACAGCGGGCAGGGCAACTCTGCCAAAGCAGGGATGCCCAAGAAACAGTGCAGCAAGCCCCTCCCCCAGAACCAGGCTGGAAGAACAAGAGGACAACAACACTAGGGTCCCCATAAAACTGATGCATCTTGCTTGGGTCGTGGTTAATACTTTGGACTCTGTACATTCCCTCAACCACCCCTCAAAAGAATGACTAGGAAGAGGAAATCCCAACTAAGAAAAGAATCAGAGACAATGGCCTCAGCAGCAGATTTAATGGATATAGATATATGCAAGATGTCAGAGATACTTCAGGGTAGCCATCATAAAGTCAATAGCTAGGCTTGAGAAAAGCATTAGTGACAATATAGAATCTCTAAGGGCAAAAATGAGATCTAATCAGGCCAAAATTAAAAATGCTATGAATGAGATACAGTCTAAACTGGATACTCTAACAGCCAGGGTAAAGGAGGCAGAAGAATGAATAAGTGATCTAGAAGATAAGCTGATGGAAAGGAACGAAGCCGAGGAGGATTGGGATAAACAGCTAGAAGCCCATAAGAACAGACTTAGAGAGATCAGTGATGCCATGAAAAGTTCCAATGTCAGAATTATGGGGATTCCTGAGGGGGAGGAGAGAGAGAGAGAGGACTAGAAGGTATATTTGAGCAAAACATAGCTGAGAATTTCCTTAATCTGGGGAAGGAAAGAAACACTCATGTTCAAGAGGCAGAGAGGACCCATCCCAAAATTAAAAAAAAAAAAGAAAAGAAAAAGAAAAGAAAAGAAAAGAACAACACCCCTGCATATAATAGTAAAATGTACAAATCTTAGAGACAAGGAAAGTATCCTGAGAACAACAAAGGGGAGAGATTTCTTATGTATGGAGGGAAGAATACCAGAATAATGTCATACCTGTCCACAGAGACCTGGCAAGCCAGAGAGGGCTAGCAAGACATATTCAGGATACTAAAAGAGAAGAACATGCAGCCAAGAGTATTTTATCCAGCAAGGCTGTCATATAGAATGGATGGAAAGATACAGAACTACCTAGACCAGCAGAAATTGAAAGAATAGGTGACCACTAAGCCGGCCCTGCAAGAAATATTAAAGGGTTTCTATAAAAGGAGAAAAACCCCAAGAGTGATATAGAACAGAAATTTACAATCTATAGAAAAAAGGACTTCACAGGCAACATGATGACAATAAATTCATATCTTTTAATAATCACTCTCAACATGAAGGGCCTAAATGCTCCCATAAAATGTCACAGGGTTGCAGATTGGATAAAAAGACAGGACCCATCCAAATGCTGTCTATAAGAGACTCATTTTGAACCTAAAGATACATCCAGACTGAAAGTGAAGGGATGGAGATCCATCTTCCATGCTAATGGACATCAAAAGAAACCTGGGGTAGCAATTCTTATATCAGACAAATTAGATTTTAAGCTAAAGAGTGTAGTTAAGAGACACAGAAGAACACTATATCATTCTTAAAGGGTCTATCCAACAAGAATATCTAACAATTGTAAATATCTATGCTCCCAACATTCGAGCAGCCAACCACATAAGACAAAGGTTAACCAAAATAAAGAGTCATATTGATAATAAAATGTTAATTGTAGGAGACCTCAATACTCCACTCTCAGCAATAGACAGATCATCTAAGCAGAAAATCAACAAAGAAACAAGAGCTTTGAATGACATACTGGACTAGAGGGACATCACAGATATATACAGAACATTCCACACTAAAATAACAGAATACTCATTCTTCTCGAGTGCACAAAGAACATTCTCCAGAATACACCACATACTGGGTCACAATACAGGTCTCAACCAATACCAAAAGATTAAGATTATTCCCTGCATATTCTCAGACCATAATACTTTAAAACTGGAACATGATCACAAGAAAAAATTTGGCAGAAATTCAAACACTTGAAAGCTAAAGACCACTTTGCTCAAGAATATTTGGGTCAACGAGGAAATGAAAGAAAAATTTAAACAATTCATGGAAACTTATGAGAATGACAACATATTGGTCCAAACCTTTAGGATTTTGCAAAGGCTGTCCTAAGGGGGAAATACATAGCCATCCAATCCTCACTCAAAAATATAGAAAAATCCCGAATTCACCAACTAACCTTACACCTTAAAGAACTAGAGAAAAAGCAACAAACAATGCCTAAGCCACGCATTAGAAGAAAAATAATTAAGATTAGAGCAGAGATCAATGAATTAGAAAACAGAAACACAGTAGATCCAATCAGCGGAACTAGAAGTTTGCTCTTTGAAAGAATTAATAAGATGGATAAACCACTGGCCAGACTTATCCAAAAGAAAAGAGAAAGGACCCAAATTAATAAAATTATGAATGAAAAGGGAGAGGTCATGACTAACACCAAGGAAATAGAAACAATTATTAGAAATTATTCTCAACAAGTGTATGCCAATAAATTGAGCAACCTGGAAGAAATGGATGTCTTCCTGGAAACCTATAAAATACCAAGACTGAAACAGGAAGAAATTGACAACCTGTATAGGCCAATAACCAGTAACAAGATTGAAGCAGTGATAAAAACCTCCCAAAAAACAAGAGTCCAGGGCTGGATGGACTCCCTGGGGAGTTCTACCAAACATTCAAAGAAGAAATAATACCTATTTTCCTGAAGCTGTTTCAAAAATAGAAACAGAAGGAAAACCCCCAAACTCTTTCTATGAGGCCAGCATTGACTTAATCCCCAAACCAGGCAAATACCCCATCAAAAAGAAGACTTTCAAACCAATATCCCTAATGAATATGGACTCCAAAATTCTCAACAAAATCCTAGCTAATAAGATCCAACAATACATTAAAAGGGTCATCCCCCGGGTGCCTGGGTGGCTCAGTTGGTTAAGCGACTGCCTTCGGCACAGGTCATGATCCTGGAGTCCTGGGATCGAGTCCCGCATCAGGCTCCCTGCTCGGCAGGAAGCCTGCTTCGCCCTCTGACCCTCCCCCCTCTCATGTGCTCTCTCATTCTCTCTCTCTCAAATAAATAAACAAAATCGTTAAAAAGAAAAGAAAAGAAAAGAAAAGGGTCATCCCCCATGACCAAGTGGGATTTATCCCCGAGATGCAAGTGTGGTTCAACATTCATGAATCAATCAATGTGATAGAACATATTAATAAGAGGAGAGAGAAGAACCATATGGTCCACTCAATTGATGCAGAAAAAGCATTTGACAAAATACAGCATCCTTTCCTGATTAAAATTCTTCAGATATAGGGATAGAGGGAACATTCCTCAAGTTCATAAAATCCATCTATGAAAAACCCACAGTGAATATCATCCTCAATGGGGAAAAGCTAAGAGCCTTTTCATCTAGATCAGGAACAGGACAAGGATGCCCACTCTCGCCACTATTCTTCAACATAGTACAAGAAGTCCTAGCAACAACAATCAGACAACAAAAAGAAGTAAAAGGTATTCAAATTGGCAAAGAAGGAGTCAAACTCTCTCTTTTCACAGACCACATGATACTTTATGTGGAAAACCCAAAAGACTCCACCCCCAAATTACTAGAACTCATACAGCAATTCAGTAATGTGGCAGAATAAAAAATTAATGCACGGAACTCAGTTGCTTTTTTATACACTAACAATGTAACTGTAGTAAGAGAAATTAGAGAATTGATTCCATTTAGAATAGCACCAAAAAGCCATAAGATACCTTGGAATAAACCTAACCAAAGAGGTGAAGGATCTATACTCTAAGAACTATAGAACACTCATGAAAGAAATTGAAGAAGACACAAAAAGATGGAAAAACTATCTATGCTCATGGATCAGAAGAATAAACATCGTCAAAATGTCTATGCTGCCCAGAGCAATCCATACATTCAATGCCATCCCAATCAAAATTCCAATGACATTTTCAAAGTGCTGGAACAAACAATCCTAAAAGTTGTATGGAATCAGAAAAGACCTTGAATAGCCAAGGAAATGTTGAAAAAGAAAAACAAAGCTGGGGGCATCACAATGGCTGATTTCAAGCTATATTACAAAGCTGTGATCACCAAGACAGCATGGTACTGGCACAAAAAGAGACCCATAGATCAATGGAACAGAATAGAAAGTCCAGATATGGACCTTCTACTCTATGGTCAACTAATATTCCACAAAGCAAGAAAGAATATCCAATGGAAAAAAGACAGTCTCTTCAATAAATTGTCCTGGGTAAATTGGACAGCCTCATGCAGAAGAATGAAACTGGACCATTCTCTAACACCATACACAAAGATAAACTTTAAATATATGAAGGACCTCAATGTGAGACTGGAATTCTTCAAAATCCTAGAGTAAAACTTAGGCAGTAACGTCTTTGACATTGTCCACAGCAACTTCTTTCAAGACATGTCTCTAAAGGAAGGGAAACATGCAAAAATGAAATTTTGGAACTTCATCAAGATAAAAAGCATCTGCACAGCAAAGGAAACAGTCAACAAAACTAAGAGGCAACCCACGGAATGGGAGAAGATATTTGCAAATGACATATCTGATAAGGCCTGATGTCCAAGATGCATAAAAAGTTATCAAACTCAACACCCAAAAAACAATGAATTCAGTCAAAAAATGGGCAGGAGACATGAACAAACACTTCTCCAAAGAAGACATATGAATGGCTAACACAGACATGAAAAAATGTTTAACATCACTAGCCATCAGGAAAATACAAATCAAAACCTCAGTGAGATACCATCTTATACCAGTTAGAATGGCAAAAATTAACAAGGCAGGAAACAACAAATGTTGGAGAAGATGTGGAGAAAGGGGAACCCTCTTACACTGGTAGTAGGAATGCAATCTGTTACAGCCACTTTGGAAAACAATATGGAGGTTCCTCAAAATGTTAAAAATACAGCTACCCTACAACCCAGCAATTGCAGTACTTGGTATTTACCCCAAAGATACAGATGTAGTGAAAAGAAGGGGCACATGCCCCTCTATGTTCATAGTAGCAATGTCTGCAATAGCCAAAGTGGAAGGAGCTGAGATGCCCTTCAACAGATGAATGGATAAAGAAGATGTGTCTCGTATATACTCAGCCATCAGAAAGGATGAATACCTACCATTTGCATCGATATGGATGGAACTGGAGGGGAATATGCTAAGTGAAATAAGTCAAGCAGAGAAAGACAATTATCATATAGTTTCACTCATATGTGGTACATAATGCAAAGTATGGAGGGCCACAAGGAAAGGGAGGGAAAACTGAATGGGAAGAAATCAGAGAGGAGACAAACCATGAGAGACTATGGACTCCAGGAAACAAACTGAGGATTACAGCAGGGAGGGGCCTGGGGTGATGGGGTAACTGGGTGATGGGTATTAAGGAGGGCACGTTTTGTGATGAGCTTTGGGTGTTATACGCAACTAATGAATCGTTGAACACTACATCAAAAACTAATTATACGTTGGTTAACTGCACATAATAAAAAAAGACAACACAATTTCACATCTATGTGTAATTTAAGAAACATAGCAAATGAGCAATGGAAAAAAAAAAAAGAGGGAGCAAGGCAAACCAAAAAACTGACTCTTTATTGTCGAGAACAAACTGAAGGTTACTAGGAGGGGCATGCATGGGTGGAATGACTTAAATAGCTGATGGGGATTATGGCATGCAGTTGTGATGAGCACAGTTTGATATATGAAAGTGTTGAATCACTATATTGTACACCTGAAACTAATATAACACTGTATGTTATCTAACTGGAATTAAAATAAATAATTAAAATAATAAAACTTAAAAAAATAATGGTTAATAGAAATTCATGTATTGTGATAACCAAATTTATTTGTCCCAGATCATTGTATATAGCATGATGTAATGAATATTCTTGTCCATTTATGTCCATTTTGGTGAATATGAGCAAGTGTTGCTGTGGTAGAAGGTACATTCATTTTAAATATTAGCAGATATAAACCAATTACTCTTCAAAGTCATTTCAATATACAGTCCACATTAAAGTAAGAGAGGGTTGGGCGCGTGGGTAGCTCAGTTGGTTGGGCAACTGCCTTTGGCTCGAGTCATGATCCTGGAGTCCTGGGACTGAGGCCCACATCGGGCTCCCTGCTCGGCGGGGAGCCTGCTTCTCCCTCTGACCCTCCCCCCTCTCGTGCTCTCTCTCTCATTCTCTCTCTCTCAAAAAATAAAATAAAATAAAGTAAGAGAGGGTTTGTTTTTTCACACATTTGCACGCACATTTATGAATATTTGAAATGCTTTAAGAATGTTAACCATTATAGTTGGTTGGTGAGAAATGGTATCATTTGTTACTTTGATTTTCAGTTTTCATTTCCCTGATTATTAATGAGATTGAGCATCTTTTCATGTGTTTATTTTTTTATTTGGGCTTTCTTTTTTTCATGTATTTGCCATATATATACATATTTTTCTGGATAGTAATTTATTATTTTTATATGTTGTTACATATGTGGGAGAAATTTCCCTGGTATATTGCTCATATTTCCTTTTTCTTCATGAGGTTTTCATTGTGCAGAACTATTCCGTCTTACATTTATATGGCACTTTTACTTTATTTGATCTCCAGGACTACCTGTGATATTAACCAGCAAGGTGTTTTCCTCATTTTACAAATGAGGGCTCTAAATCTTAGAGAGATAAAGAAATATCCTGGTATTACACGCTAGTATGTAGCAATAGCAGGATGCAGAGTTAAGTCTATTGATCCCTCTATTAGTTTCCTATTGCTATTGTAACAAATTAGCAAATCTTGTTTGCTTAATATAACACATATTTATTATTTTAAAATTCTAATAGATTAGAAGTCTAAGATGTGTCCCACTGGGCTAAAATCAAGATGTCAACAGTGCTACATTCTTTGGGAGGTTCTATAAGACAATCTATTTACTTGCCTTTTCCAACTTCTCAAGACATGCCTTATCGATGGTTTTCTCTATCTTCCAACCCAACAAGCGTGGGCTGAGTCCTTCTCACACTCCCTCACTCTGGCATCGTCCTCTGTCTTCCTCTTCCAATTTAAAGGACTCTTGTGATAATATTGGACTCAACCAAATAATGCACAATAATCTCATTTTAAAGTCAGCTGATTATCAGGAACCTGGGTGGTTCAGTCAGTTAGGAGCCTGCTTTGGCTTGGGTCCTGATCCCAGGGTACTAGGATCAAATCCCACATTGGGCTCCCTGCTCAGTGGGGAGCCTGCTTCTTCTTTTTCTTTTAATAAGTCAAAATTATCCTTTATTTTTTTACTAAGTCAGCTTTATATTTATTTATTTGTTTGTTTGTTTGTTTATTTTTTTTAAAGATTTTATTTATTTATTTGAGAGAGAATGAGAGAGAGCACATGAGAGGGGGGAGGGTCAGAGGGAGAAGCAGACTCCCTGCCGAGCAGGGAGCCCGATGCGGGACTCGATCCCGGGACTCCAGGATCATGACCTGAGCCGAAGGCAGTCGCCCAACCAACTGAGCCACCCAGGCGCCCTGTTTGTTTATTTTTATGTTAAGTTAGCCACCATACAGTACATCATCAGTTTCTGATGAAGTGTTCAATGATTCATTAGTTGCTATAACACGAAATGCTCATCACAACACATGCCTCCTTAATACCCAACACCCGGCCACCTGATCCCCCTACCCATCTCTTTCAAAACCCTCAATTTGATTCCCAGAGTCCAAAGTCTCTCATGGTTTCTCTCCCCCACTGATTTCACCTGTTCTTTTCCCTTCTTTCCACTATGGTCTTCCATGCTATTCCTTATGTTCCACATATGTGTGAATCCATAATAATTGTCTTTCTCTGCTTAACTTGTTTCACTTAGCATAATCCCCTCCAGTTCCATCCATGTCGATGCAAATGGTGGGTATTCATCCTTTCTGATGGTTGAGTAATATTCCATTGTATATATGAACCACATCTTCTTTATCTATTCATCTGTTGAAGGGCATCTCGGCTCCTTCCACAGTTTGGCTATTGTGGACATTGTTGCTATGAACACTGGGGTACATGTGCCCCTTCTTTTCACTACACATCTGTATCTTCGGGCTAAATACCCAGTAGTGCAATTGCTGGGTCGTAGGGTAGCTGTATTTTCAACTTCCTGAGGAACCTCCATACCATTTTCCAGAGTGGCTATACTGCTTGCATTACCACCAACAGTGTAAGAGGGCTCCCCTTTCTCCACATCCTCGCCAACATTTGTTGTTTCCTGCTTTGCTAATTTTTGCCATTCTAACTGGTGTAAGGTAGTGTCTCAATGTGGTTTTGATTTGAATTTCCCTGATGGCTAATGATGATGAACATTTTTTTCATCTGTGTGTTAGCCATTCGTATGTCTTCTTTGGAGAAGTGTCTGTTCATGTCTTCTGCCCACTTTTTGACTGAATTATTTGTTTTTTGGGTGTTGAGTTTGAGAAGTTCTTTATAGATCTCAGATACCAACACTTTATCTGATAGGTCATTTGCAAATATCTTCTCCCATTCTGTGAGTTGCCTCTTAGTTTTGTTGACTGTTTCTTTTGCTGTGCAGAAGCTTTTTATCTTGATGAAGTCCCAAAAGTTCATTTTCCCTTTTGTTTCCCTTGCCTTTGGAGATGTATCTTGAAAGAAGTTGCTGTGGCCGATGTCAAAGAGGTTACTGCCTATGTTCTCCTCTAGGATTTTGATGGATTCCTGTCTCACATTGAGGTCTTTCATCCATTTAGAGTTCATCTTTGTGTATGGTGTAAGAGAATGGTTGGGTTTCATTCTTCTGTATATAGCTCTCCAATTTTCCCAGTACCATTTATTAAAGAGACTGTGTTTTTCCATTGCATATTTTTTCGTGCTTTGTCAAAGATTAGTTGACCATAGAGTAGAGGGTCCATATCTGGTCTGTCTATTCTGTTCCATTGATCTATGGGCCTGTTTTTGTGCCAATACCAAGCTGTCTTGGTGATCACAGCTTTGTAATATAGCTTGAAATCAGCCATTGTGATGCCCCCAGCTTTGTTTTTCTTTTTAAACATTCCCCTTGTGATTTGGAGTCTTTTCTGATTCCATGCAAATTTTAGGATTGTTTGTTCCAGCTCTGTGAAAAATGTCAATGGTAGTTTGATAGGGATAACGTTGATTGTATAGATTGCTCTGGGAAGTATAGACATTTTAACAATGTCCGATCCATCAGCATGGAATGTTTTTCCATCTCTTTGAGTCTTCCTCTATTCCTTTCATAAGTGTCCTGTAGTTTCTATCCTTTACCTCTTTGGTTAGGTTTATTCCTAGGTATCTTATGGTTTTTGGTGCTATTGTAAATGGAATCAGTTCCCTAATTTCTCTTTGTACAGTTATATTGTTAGTGTATAGAAAATCAATTGATTTCTGTGCATTGATTTTGTATCCTGCCACCTTGCTGAATTGCAGTATGAGTTCTAATAACTTGGGGGTGGAGTCTTTTGAGTTTTCCACATAAAGTATCATGTCATCGGTGAAGAGAGAGAGTTTGACTTCTTTGCTAATTTGAATGCCTTTTATTTTTTTTTGCTGTCTGATTGCTGAGGCTAGGACTTCTAGTACTACATTGAACAATAATGGTGAGAGTGGACATCCCTCTCATGTTCCTGACCTTAAGGGGAAAGCTCTCAGCTTTTCCACACTGATAATGATATTTGCTGTGGGCTTTTTTTTTTTCTTTAATTTTTTTTTAAGATTTTTTAAATTTATTTATTTGAGACAGAGAGAATGAGAGAGAGAGAGCACATGAGAGTAGGGAGGGTCAGAGGCAGAAGCAGGCTCCCTGCCGAGCAGGGAGCCCAATGCGGGACTTGATCCAGGGACTCCAGGATCATGACCTGAGCCGAAGGCAGTCGCTTAACCAACTGAGCCACCCAGGCGCCCTGCTGTGGGCTTTTCATAGATGGTTTTTATGATATTGAGAATGCTCCCTCTATCCCTACACTCTGAAGAGTTTTAATCAGGAAAGTTTAGGTTATTTTGTCAAATGCTTTTTCTACATCAATTGAGAGGATCATATGGTTTTTGTCTTTTCTTTTATTAATGTGCTCTATCACATTGATTGTTTTGAACCACCCTTGCATCCTAGAAATAAACCCCACCTTGTCGTGATGGATAAACCTTTTAATGTACTGTTGGATCCTATGGGCTAGGATCTTGTTGAGTATTTTGGCATTCATGTTCATCAGGAATATTGGTCTGTAATTCTCCTTTTTGTTCGAGTCTTTGCCTGGTTTTGGGATCAGGGTAATGCTGGCCTCGTTGAACAAGTTTGGAAGTTTTCCTTCTGTTTCTACTTTTTTTTTTTTTTTTGAAACAGCTTCAGAAGAAGAGGTATGATTTCTTCTTTAAATGTGGGTTGAATTCCCCTGGGGCCATCTGCCCCAGACACTTGTTTTTTTGTGATGCTTTTGATTACTGCTTCAATTTCATTACTGGTTTTTGATCTGTTCAGACTGTCTATTTCTTCCTGTTTCAGTCTTGGTAGTTTATAAGTTTCCAGAAGACATCCATTTCTTCCACATTGCTTAACTTGTTGACATATAGTTGCTGATATTAATTTCTAATAATTGTTTCTATTTCATTGGGTTAGTTGTGATCTCTCTCTTTTCATTCATGATTTTATTAATTTGGGTCCTTTTTCTTGACTTTTGGATAAGTCTGGCTAGAGGTTTATCGATCTCATTAATTCTTTCAAAGAATCAGCTTCTAGTTTAGTTGATCTGATCTACTGTGTTTCTGGTTTCTAATTCATTGATTTCTGCTCTAATCTTTATTATCTCTCTTCTCCGACTTGATTTAGGTTTTATTTGCTGTTCTTTCTCCAGCTACTTTAGGTGTAAGTTTAGCTTGTGCATTTGGGATTTCTCTGCTTTTTTGAGTGAGCTTGGATAACTATGTTTTTCCCCTTATGACTGTCTTTGCAGTATCCCATAGGTTTTGGACCGATGTGTTTTCAGTCTCATTAGTTTCCATGAATTGTTTAAGTTCTTTCATTTCCTGGTTGACCCAACCATTCTTTAGAAGGATGCTCTTTAACTTCCAAGTGTTTGAATTCCTTCCAAATTTTTTCTTGTGATTGAGTTCCAGTTTTAAGGCATTGTTGTCTGATAACATGTAAGGAAATACCTCAATCTTTTGGTTTCTGTTGAGACCTGATTTGTGTCCCATTATGTGGTCTATTCCAGAGAAAGTTCCCTGTATATTTGGAAAAAGTGTGAATTCTATTGTTTTAGGGTGGAATGTTCTCTATATATCTATGAAGTCCACCTGGTCCAAAATGTCATTCAACGTTCTTCTTTCTTTTTGATCTGCTTAGATCTGTCTATTGCTGTGAGTGGAGTTGAGGTCTCCTACTATTAATGAATTATTATCAATATGATTCTTTCTTTGTTAATACTTGTTTTATATAATTGTCTCCTCCCATGTTGGGGGCATAGATATTTACAATTGTTAGATCTTCTTGTTAGGTAGACTTTTTAAGTATGATATAGTGCCCCTCTATATAGCTTACTACAGTCTTTGGTTTAAAATCTAATTTGGCTGATATGAGAATTGCTACCCCAGTTTTCTTTAGAGGTCTGTTGGCATGATAAATGGTTCTCTATCCTCTCACTTTCAATCTGGAGGTGTCTTTAGGTTCAAAATGAATCTCTTGTAGACAGCGTATGGATGTTCCTGCTTTTTTTTTTTTTTTTTTTTCCAATCTGAAACCCTGTGCCTTTTCATGGGAGCATTCAGCCCATTCACTTTGAGAGTAAATACTGAAATACCTGAATTTAGTGCTATCATATTGCCTGTAAAGTCTCTGCAGATTGTCTATGTAAATTTCTGGTCTATATTACTCTTGGGTTCTTTCTTCTTTTATAGAATCCCCCCTTAACATTTCTTGCAGGGCTGGTTTGGTGGTCACATATTCTTTCACTTTCTGCCAGTCCTGGAAGCTCTTTGTGTCTCAGTCCATTCTGAGTGACAACCTTGCTGGATAAAGTATTCTTGGCTGCATGTTCTTCTCAGTTAGTACCCTGAATATGTCTTCCAGGCCTTTCTGGCTTGCCAGGTCTCTATGGACAGGTCTGACGTTATTCTGATGTTCCTCCCTCTGTATGCAAGATATCTCTTCCCCCTAGCTCCTCTCAGGATAGCTTCCTTGGCTCTCAGATTTGTACATTTCATTATTATATGCAGGTGTTTTGGTCTATTTTTATTGATTTTGGGAGGGTTCCTCTCTGACTCTTGGACATGAATGCATGGTTCCTTCCCCAGATTAGGGATTTTTGTAGCTATGATTTGGTCAAATATACCTTCTAGTCCTCTCTCTCTCTCTTCACCCCCTCAGGGATCCCCATAATTCTGACATTGGAACTTTTCATGGCATCACTGATCTCTCTAAATCTGTTCTTTTGGGCTTCTAGTTGTTTATCCCAATCCTCCTCGGCTTCCTTCCTTTCCATCACTTATTTTCCAGATAACTTATTCATTCTTCTGCCTCCTTTACCCTGGCTGTTAGAGTATCCAGGTTAGACTGTATCTCATTCATAGCATTTTTAATTTTGGCCTGATTGGATCTCATTTTTGCCCTTAGAGAATCTATATTGTCACTAATGCTTTTCTCAAGCCTTGCTATTGACTTTATGATTGCCACCCTGAAGTCTATCTCTGACAGCTTGCATATATCCCTATCCATTAGATCTGTGGCAGAGGACATTGTCTGTGATTCATTTCTTTCTTGGGTGTTCCTCCTCCTAGTCATTATTTTTCTTTATGTTATGTTAATCACCATACATGACATCATTAGTTTTTGATGTAGACTTCGATGATTCATTGTTTGCATATAACACCCAGTGCTCCATGCAGAACATGCCCTCTTTAATACCCATCACCAGGCTAACACACCGTCCCAACACCCTCCCCTCTAGAACCCTCAATATGTCTCTCAGAGTCCATAGTCTTTCATGGTTCGTCTCCCCTCTGATTTCCCCCCCTTCATTCTTCCCCTCCTGCTATCTTTTTTTCTTCTTCTTTTTTTTAACAGATAATGTATTATTTGCTTCGGAGGTACAGATCTGAGAATCAACAGTCTTGCACAATTCACAGCACTTACCAGAGCACATAACCTCCCCAGTGTCTATCACCCACTCACCCCATCCCTCCCACCACCCACCACTCCAGCAACTCTGTTTGTTTCCTGAGATTAAGAATTCCTCCTATCAGTGAGGTCATATGATACAAGTCTTTCTCTGATTGACTTATTTCACTCAGCATAACACCCTCCAGTTCCATCCACCTCGTTGCAAATGGCAATTCATTCTTTTTCATGGCTGCATAATACTCCATTGTATATATACACCACATCTTCTTTATCCATTCATCTGTCAATGGGCATCATGGATCTTTCCACAGTTTGGCTGTTGTGGACATTGCTGCTATAAACATTGGGGTGCACATACCCCTTCAGATCCCTACATCTGTATCTTTGGGGTAAATACCCAGTAGTGCAATTGCTGGATCATATGGTAGCTCTATGTTCAACTTTTTGAAGAACCTCCGTATTGTTTTCCACAGTGGCTGCACCAGCTTGCATTCCCACCAACAGTGGAGGAGGGTTCCCCTTTCTCTGCATCCCCGCCAACATGTGTCATTTCCTCACTTCTTAATTTTAGCCATTCTGACTGATGTGAGGTGGTATCTCATTGAGGTTTTGATTTGGATTTCCCTGATGCTGAGCGATGTTGAGCACTTTTTCATGTGTCTGTTGGCCGTTCGGATGTCTTCTTTGGAAAAATATCTCTTCATGTCTTCTGCCCATTTCTTGATTGGATCATTTGTTCTTTGGGTGTTGAGTTTGATAAGTTCTTTATAGATTTTGGATACTAGCTCTCTATCTGATATGTCATTTGCAAATATCTTCTCCCATTCTGTCGATTGTCTTTTGGTTTTGTTGACTGTTTCCTTTGCTGTGCAGAAGCTTTTTATCTTGGTGAAGTCCCAATAGTTCAGTTTTACCCTTGCTTCCCTTGTCTTTGGTGATGTTTCTAGGAAGAAGTTGCTGTGGCTGAGGTCTAAAATGTTGCTGCCTGTGTTCTCCTTTAGGATTTTGATGGACTCCTGTCTCACATTGAGGTCTTTCAACCATTTGGAGTCTATTTTTGTCTGTGGTGTAAGGAAATGGTCCAGTTTCATTCTTCTGCATGTGGCTATCCAATTTTCCCAACACCATTTGTTGAAGAGACCATCTTTTTTCCACTGGACATTCTTCCTGCTTTGTCGAAGATTAGTTGACCATAGAGTTGAGGGTCCATTTCTGGGCTCTCTATTCTGTTCCATTGATCTATGTGTCTGTTTTTGTGCCAGTACCATACTGTCTTGATGATGACAGCTTTGTAATAGAGCTGGAAGTCCGGAATTGTGATGTCGCCAGCTTTGCTTTTATTTTTCAACATTCCTCTGGCTATTCAGGGTCTTTTCTGGTTCCATACCAATGTTAGGATTATTTGTTCCATTTCTTTGAAAAAAGTGAATGGTATTTTGATGGGGATTGCATTGAATGTGTAGATTGCTCTAGGTAGCATTGACATCTTCACAATATTTGTTCTTCCAATCCATGACCATGGAACGTTTTTCCATTTCTTTGTATCTTCCTCAATTTCTTTGATGAGTATTTTATAGTTTTCTGAGTACAGATCCTTTGCCTCTTTGGTTAGATTTATTCCTAGGTATCTTATGGTTTTGGGGTGCAATTGTCAATGGGATCCACTCCTTAATTTCTCTTTCTTCTGTTTTGTTGTTGGTGTATAGGAATGCCACTGATTTCTGTGCATTGATTTTATATCCTGCCACTTTACTGAATTCCTGTATGAGTTTTAGCAGTTTTGGGGTGGAGTCTTTTGGGTTTTCCACATAAAGTATCATAGCATCTGCAAAGAGCGAGTGTTTGACTTCTTCTTTGCCAATTTGGATGCCTTTTATTTCTTTTTGTTGTCTGATTGCTGTGGCTAGGACTTCTAATACTATGTTGAACAGCAGTGGTGATAAAGGACATCCCTGCTGTGTTCCTGACTTTAGGGGGAAAGCTCTCAGGTTTCCCTATTGAGAATGACATTTGCTGTGGGTTTTTCATAGATGGCTTTTATGATGTTGAAGTATGTACCCTCTGTGCCTATACTCTGAAGAGTTTTGATCAAGAAAGGATGCTGTACTTTGTCAACTGCTTTTTCTGCATCTATTGAGAGGATCATATGGTTCTTGTTCTTTCTTTTATTAATGTATTGTATCACATTGATTGATTTGCGGATGTTGAACCAACCGTGCAGCCCAGGGATAAATCCCACTTGGTCGTGGTGAATAATCCTTTTAATGTACTGTTGGATCCTATTGGCTAGTATTTTGGTGAAAATTTTTGCATCCATGTTCATCAAGCATATTGGTCTGTGATTCTCTTTTTTGATGGGGTCTTTGTCTGGTTTGGGGATCAAGGTAATGGTGGCCTCATAAAATGAGTTTGGAAGTTTTCCTTCCATTTCTATTCTTTGGAACAGTTTCAGAAGAATAGGTATTAATTCTTCTTTAAATGTTTGGTAGAATTCCCCTCGGAAGCCATCGGACCCTGAACTTTTGTTTGTTGGGAGATTTTTGATTACTGCTTAAATTTTTTAGTGGTTTTAGGTCTGTTCAGGTTTTCTATTTCTTCCTGGTTCAGTTGTGGTAGTTGATACTTCTCTAGGAATGCATCCATTTCCTCAAGATTATCTAATTTGCTGACATACAGTTGCTCATAATATGTTCTTATAATTGTTTGTATTTCTTTGGTGTTGGTTGTGATCTCTCCTCTTTTATTCATGATTTTGTTGATTTGGGGCATTTCTTTTTTCTTTTTGATGAGTCTGGCCAGGGGTTTATCAATCTTGCTAATTCTTTCAAAGAACCAGCTCCTTGTTTCGTTGATCTGTGCTACTCTTCTTTTGGTTTTTATTTCATTGATTTCTGCTCTTATCTTTATAATTTCTCTTCTCCTGCTGTGTGTAGGCTTTATTTGCTGCTCTCTCTCCAGCTCCTTTAGGTGTAGGGTTAGGTTGTGTATTTGAGACCTTTCTTGTTTCTTGAGAAAGGCTTGTATTGCTATATACTTTCCTCTTATGACTGCCTTTGCTGTATCCCAAAGATTTTGAACAGTTGTTTTCATTTTCATTGGTTTCCATGAATTTTTTTCATTCTTCTTTAATTTCCTGGTTGACCCATTCATTCTTTAGTAGGATGCTCTTTAGCTTCCATGCATTTGACTTCTTTCTGACTTTCCTCTTGTGATTGAATTCTAGTTTCAAAGCATTGTGGTCTGAAAATATGCAGGGAATGATCCCAATCTTTTGGTACCAGTTGAGACCTGATTTGTGACCTAGGATGTGATCTATTCTGGAGAATGTTTCATGGGCACTAGAGAAAGATGTGTATTCTTTTGCTTTGGGATGGAATGTTCTGAATATATCTGTGAAGTCCATTTGGTCCAGTGTGTCATTTAAAGTCTTTATTTCCTTGTTGATCTTTGGCTTAGATGATCTCTCCATTTCAGTGAGGGGGGTGTTAAAGTCCCCCACTATTATTGTATTGTTGTTGATGTGTTTCTTTGCTTTTGTTATTAATTGCCTTATATAATTTGCTGCTCCCGTGTTAGGGGCATAGATATTTACAATTGTTAGATCTTCTTGTTGGATAGACCCTTTAAGTAGGATATAGTGTCCTTCCTCATCTCTTATTACAGTCTTCGGTTTAAAATCTAATTTGTCTAATATAAGGATTGCCACCCCAGCTTTCTTTTGGTGTCCATTAGCATGGTAAATGGTTTCCCACCCCTTCACTTTCAATCTGGGGGTGTCTTTGGGTCTAAAATGAGTCTCTTGCAGACAACATATCGATGGGTGTTGTTTTTTTATCCAATCTGATATCCTGTGTCGTTTGATTGGGGCATTTAGCCCATTTACATTCAGGGTAACTATTGAAAGATATGAATTTAGTGCCATTTTATTTCCTGTAAGGTGACTGTTACTGTATATTGTCTGTGTTCCTTTTGATCTATGTTGCTTTTAGGGTCTTTCTTTGCTTAGAGAACCACTTTCAATATTTCTTACAGGGCTGATTTGTGTTTGCAAGTTCCTTTAATTTTTTTTTTTTTCCTGGACCTTTTCATCTCTCCTTCTATTTTCAATGACAGCCTAGCTGGATATAGTATTCTTGGCTCCATATTTTTCTCATTCAGTGCTCTGAAGATATCATGCCAGTCCTTTCTGGCCTGCCAGTTCTCTGTGGATAGGTCTGTTGCCGATCTAATGTTTCTCCCATTGTATGTTACAAATCTCTTCTCCCGAGCTGCTTTCACGATTTTCTCTTTGTCTCTGAGACTCGTAAGTTTTACTGTTAGATGTCGGGGTGTAGACTTTTTTTTTTTTTTTTTGAGAGGGGTTCTTTGTACATCTGGATTTTGATGCCTGTTTCCTTCCCCAAATTAGGGAAGTTCTCTTCTATAATTTGCTCCAATATACCTTCTGACCCTTTCTCTCTTTCTTCTTCTTCTGGGATCCAAATTATTCTAATGTTGTTTTGTCTTATGTATCACTTATCTCTCGAATTCTGCCCTCGTAATCCAGTAGTTGTTGATCTCTCTTTTTCTCAGCTTCTCTATTTTCCATCATTTGGTCTTCTATGTCACTGATTCTCTCTTCTGCCTCATTTATCCTAGCTGTTAGAGCCCCCATTTTTGATTGCTCCTCATTAATAGCTTTTTTGATTTCGACTTGGTTAGATTTTAGTTCTTTTATTTCTCCAGAAAGGGTTTCCCTAGTAACCTCCATGCTGTTTTCAAGCCCAGCTAGTATTTTTAAAATCATCATTCTGAACTCTAGGTCTGACATCGTATTAATGTTCATATTGAGTAGGTCCCTGGCAGTTGGTACTGCCTCTTGTTCTTTTTGTTGAGGTGATTTTTTCCATCTTGTCATTTTGTCCAGAGGAGAATAGATTAATGAGAGAACAAAATGCTAACAGGGTAACAATGTCCCCAGAAAATATACTCTAAACAAATCAGAAAAGACCTGAAACCGGGGAAATGAAAGTGAAAGAAAGGAAAAAGAAAAAGAAAAGGGTAAAAACAAACGAACAGAACAAAACAAAACAAAACAAAAAAACAGAATATGATCAAATATGATCAGGCTGGTGCATAAATCCTTGCCACACACTAGATTTTCAGTGTATTTTGGTCTGTTAGAAGAAAGTGCTTCCGAAATTTTTAAAGAAAGAAAAACTTATATATGTACAAAAATAAGGGTTAATACAATGAAGGGATGGAATATGATTGTAAAGATGAAAATTATAAAAGATTTTTTAAAAGGAATTGATGATAAGAAGTTGCTTGAAAAAAGAAAGAAGAGGATTCAAAAAAAAAAAAAGGGAGAGAATGTGATCAGGCAGGAGACTAGAACAAAGCCATACAGTAGAGATTTAGGGTATATTTTGATCTGTTAGAAGAAACTGTATCTCAAAATTTTAAAGAGAGAGCAACTTATATATATGCCAAAAATAAGGGTAAATACTATGAAGGGATAGAATATGACTTTAAAAATGAAAAAAAAAATTTTTTTTTAAAAGAGAGTGATAAGATGTGGGTTGAAAAAGGGAAAAATAAAAATAAAAAAAAAAAAAGTTAAAAAAACATTAACTTTGAAGGACTAAAGAATCATGGTAAAACGCCATGAATTCTGTGTGCAGTATTCCCCTAGCGCTGGAGTTCTGCCATTCTCATTGATTGGTAAACTTGGTCTTGGCTCATTCTTCTTGCCGATCTTCTGGGGGAGGGACCTGTTGCCATGGTTCCCAAATGTCTTTGCCTGAGGTGGAATTGCCCCGCCCTTGCTGGTCCAGGCTAAGTAATCTGCTGGGGTTTGCTCTCAGGAGCTTTTGTTCTCTGCAAGCTTTCTGTGGGGCTTTGGAGACGAGAGTGAAAATGGCGGCCTCCCAATCTCCTCCCGGAGGAGCCGAGAACTCAGGGCCCCCCTCCTCAGTGAGCCCCCAGAGAAAAGCAGTCAATCATTCCTGTCTCCCCGGTCTCTGGCCGCACTCCATGCTCACCCGGCCTGTGACTGAGCATTTCTATCTCTGGCACACAACCCTATGTGGAGTCTCCAAACCCAGCAGATCCCTGCAGTGTGCTTTCACATCACGCTTCCTGGGAGAGGAAGGGGAGTCTCCCCGGTTCTGCCTCTTGTTGGGTCCCTGCTGGAAGAGCAGGGGCCTGACTGTGCTGCGGATCACAGTTTATGGCAACCCCGAGCTGAGAGCCCACTACTCTGCTCCGTCTCTGCAGCCAGCTTCCCTGTTCCAATAACCTGGGAGCTCTGCTGCCCTCAGGCACCCCTGGTCTTTCTGTGACCCCAAGGGTCCTGAGACCACACTGTCCCACGAGGGTTCCACCCCCTGCTTAGCCACTGGAGCAATGTCCCTCAGTGGAGCCGACTTCTAAAAGTTCCGATTTTGTGCTCTGCTGCTCTATCACTTGCCAGAAGTGGTGGACGGAGGCCCTCTTCCCTGCCACCTGTCTTCCTGAATATCACCTCGGATTCACTTCTCCACATGTCCTACCTTCCAGAAAGTGGTCGCTTTTCTGTTCAGAGAGTTGTTACTATTCTTTTCTTCGATCTTCTGTTGAATTCGTAGGTGTTCAGAATTGTTTGATCCCTATCAAGCTGAATTCCTGGGACCAGATGAAATACAGGTCTCCTACTCCTCTGCCATCTTGCTCTGCACCCCCCTTCCTAGTCATTCTTTTGAGGGATGGTTGAGGGAATGTACAAAGTCCAAAATATCAACCATAATCCAAGCAAAATGCCCCTACAAAGAAATCTGAAGTGGTCCAAAGCTAGCACTCATAGGCCACCAATGCCAGGATTACTGAAAACAATAAAAAGGAAAGAAAAAAGAAAGTAGAAAAAAAAAATAGAAGGGGCAGGGAGAGAGATTATAATCTCTCATGGTGGACACAGCAGTGTGATCTGCCTGTTCCTTCTTGATTTTTGGTCTGTGTGTTAGAAGACACTATTTCCAAAATCGCAAAGAAATCAGAACTTACATATACATCAAGATAAAATTGAATAGAGTGAAAAACGGGCCAGTATGGGCCATCAATCTATAAGACATATATGTGAAACAGAAAATAAAAGTTAAAAAGTGACTTAAAAACAGTTTGTAAAATAGAAATCTATTTTTAACAAGAGCAGGGTTTTAAAAAAAGAAAAAAAAAGACACAAAGAATAAGAAAAGAAATTTAAAAAGAAATGTAAAGTTTTAGCATGAAGTATAAGTGAGTCGTGAGGGAACACCTGGAGCTCCCTATATTATGTTTCCCTGGCACTGGAGTTTAACAATCCTGTGGGAAATAAGCTTATCATTCACCTGTTCTTCCAGTCTATCTTCTAGGGAAGGGGCCTGCTGCGTGGCTTCTCAGGAGTTTTTCCCTGGGTGGACTTGCCTCACCCATTGTCAGGGTGAGCTGGTTGACTGCTTGGCTTTTGTTCCCTGGCATCTTTCAGCTTCTCTTTAGAGGGCCAGAGCAAACATGGCCATGTAGGAATCTCCGGCCCAGAGCCCCAACTTTGCAGCCCCCCCCCCCCCCACCTCTCAGCAAATCCTCCAGGTCAATCCATTTTCACATCTGCGAATTCCATACTCTACAGACTAGCACAATTCACGCCTGCCCCACCTCTCCCAGTGAAACCACAGGAATACAGGAGCGCCTCTGCACATTGTGACTCCATAACTGCCAGCAGCCATGGGCTCACGCATGCACCCTCCTCTGCAACTCCTAGGTCATGCTGGGTGCCACCCCAGCATCTCCTTGTGGGCCCCAGCACCCTGAGAGCTGCCCCTGCCTTGAGCACAAGCAGTTCTATATCTCCCCTAGGATGTTAGCCTGCACCTTCTAGTCCTTTTCAGGGTGATCAGGCAGAGGGTGGTCTCCCTATCATCTTGGCTCCTGGTTTATGGTGTCCAGAGCTGAAAGTCCCCTCTGGTCTCGCTGACCACAGCCACTCTCCCCACTCCACTGTTTGAGCACTCTATTGGTTCAGGCTCCCCTGCTCTTTCTGAGTCTCCTGGAATCCTGATACCACAAGGATCCACCTAGAATTCTACCCTACTCACCCCCTGTGCCCTTTCAGAGGGGGTCCCTCTCATTAGAGTAGATTTCCAAGGGTCCCGGGTTTTTTTGCTCCAGTGTTATATCACTTTCAGGCAGCTGTCTTATGGAGGCTCCCTCCCCACTCTGCTTATCTTCAGATATTTCCCCTGAAGATTCAAGGTTCCACACCTCTTACCTCAAAAAAAGTAGTAATTTTTCTGCTTGTGGAACTCCAGATAAATCTTGTCACATCTCAGGTTGAATCTGTGTGTGTTCAGAATGGTTTGATAGATATCCAGCTAAATTCAAGAGACCAGATGAAAGGAGGTCCCCTACTCTGCCATCATCTTGCCTCAATCCCCACAAATTTAGTTTTTAAAAAAATATTGAGGGCGCCTGGGTGGCTCAGTTGGTTAAGTGTCTGCCTTCAGCTCAGGTCATGGTCCCGGGGTCCTGGGATCGAGCCCCACTTCAGGCTTTCTGCTCAGTGGAGAGCCCATTTCTCCCTCTCTCTCTGCCTGCCTATCTCTGTCTCTCTGTCTGTCAAATAAATACATAAAATCTTTAAAAAATAAAGAAAAAATATGACTTTTTTTTAAGGATTTATTTATTTATTTTAGACGGAGAGAGAGCATGAGTGAGAGGGGCAAAGGGAGAGGGAGAGAGAATCTCAAACCAACTCCATGCTGAGTACAGAGCCTGATGTGGGGCTCAGTCTCATGACCCAGAGATCACTAAGCCAAAACTAAGAGTTGGATGCTCAACCAACTGCACCACCCAGGCACCCCTTTTCTTTTTAAAGTAAGTGCAAAACACTTTGGTTAGTTTTTTGTCAGATTTCCCAAGGATCTCTCAGCTACAGCAGTGTCTGCAGCGAGTGATAGTCAGCAATTAAAGTATCTACACGAACTACACCATCTGTCAGGTAAGAATTTCCTCTGCCCTTCACAGGAGAAAATCAAATTTAATAGCATACATACAGACAATCCACACAGACATGGAAATTTCAGAGAGTCAGGCAACAGGATGCTTCTCTGAGCTAAGGGGAAGGGTATGGTCTATGTAGCAGTTTAAATGAAGCAAAAAAAAGAAATGAAATGGATTGATAGATGGATAGAAGAATGCATAGATAAGACGTGATCAGGCAAGCATAATAAAATGTTAATGGTAGAATCTAGCTTGTTAGGTATATGGATACCCTCTGTAAAATTTATTTGAGTTTTCTGTATGTTTGAAAATTTTTATGATGAAACAATAAGGGGAGAAAAACTACACTAGTAATTAGGTAAACAAAAAAAATCAACAACAAATGGTAATGAGTCATATTTGTCTTATTTATTTATTTGTTTGTTTATTTATTTTTATTTGAGTATAGCTGACCTTAGATGTATATTTATGGCATACTGAGCAGGCACAGAATGATAATGATACTTCTGTTATAAAATATGCTAATATAACATTATGCGTTTTCTTTAGGTAAAACATGTATGCAGTTACAAAACCTTATATACACTTACATAAAGTGCATATACTCTCACAGAAGATAAGTCATTTATTTAAAACACATTCATACAGACAAACTAATAAAATCTTAGCAGTAACCAGTGGTGATGGTCAAGGAGACATTAGCCTGATCTTGTAAAGCTTTAATATTTTACAAAAATACTGTTGCTAGAAATCCCTTTAAAAATAAACTAAAAATAATATTAAATATATATTTATATTCCCTTCCTCCCTATTAAGGATCCAAGCTATCTGTGGCAATATGAACTATGAGTACTTATTGCTCTTAACACAAAGCCTTCCCCCAAAGGATCTTTCTTTTTCTGGGGCCTAAAATTTTGTCTCTAGCTCTCAGAAGACTAAAGCCTTCTCCCCCTTTAACCCTTCATCAAGCTTATGAAGTGATTAAGTGTGAAGGCTCTGGACACAGCCAACCTGGAATCGAATCATTCAACACTACTTCAAGTCTCTGCCACTTTCTAAATATGGACTTTAGGTAGGTTACTTAAACCACATCGTGCTTTCAGTTCCCTCATCTATTAAATAATAATAATAATAATAATAATAATAATAATAATAATAATAATAATACCTCACCGGCTATTGTGAAGATTACATGAATAAATACATGTTAAGTATGTAGAATAGCTCTCAGCACATAGAAGATTGTCAATAAATGTTAGCTAGTATTACCTGTGAAATCTGCATAATTTTGACTAATAGTTCTGACTGCTATGTTTTAGTCAAAGGAAGCTATCATTCCTGTTTCTCTGATTCATTTAAATTTTATAAGAAATTTAAGGAATATTTTTCTTTCTGAGGCAATGGTTAGATTTAAAAATTTTGTAAGGCAAAAAAAATATGGATGCTGAAAAACTATGTCAGTTTATAACCAAAGCCTAGTTTAGGAGTATAAACATGTTTGATCTCCCCAAACACACCTCACTTGAAATGCTTTTCGTTTCACTTTCTGCTAATCCAAATCTGTTCTGTCTTTCAAGGACAAGTTGAAATTCTACCTTGTCCAGAAAGTTTTCCCTGAATGTAGCCTTCATTAATTGCTTTCTCTTCCAAATTTCTAGAACATTTTTAGTTGGTACCAAGCAGTGTAATTTTTAGTTCAATAATGTCTCTTATCACTTTTTAGTAATTCAATGTTTAGTCTTAAGTATGAGAATGAAATATATATCACCTCCCTAACTACCAGGAGTGAGCCACATGACTCACATGGCATATTACCTTCCTTACTAAGCCTAGTGATAAAAAGAAATGTAGTGGGCATTGCAGACACATATAGTCTGATAGCCACACCTAATGTAAATGAAAGTATATGATGATTGTTTAATAGCAGGTTTACTGGGTTCATCACTGGGATCTTTTAGAATCTGGCATAATGTTCTGCACATAATGAATATCTGTTGGATGGAGGCATCAAGGAACAGCAATGCTGACACACTAGAAAAGTATAAAGTGAATCTACTAAAACCTAATGAAATAATGAATATTTAGATTAAAATAGCTATTTTGGCACAAGTCATGGTTTAAGGTAAAGAAAATATTTTCCTTCAATTTATTAAAACAATAACTTTGTACTGGCTAAATCTTGATCAGAGAGATAACTTTTTGTTAGAATTCATTTTCGAAGCTATCTGGACTTGGGCTTTTATTCATTGAGAGATTTTTGATTACAGGTTCAATCTCCTTGCTTATTATTGGCCTGTTTAGATTTTTTATTCATGATTAAGCCTTGACAATTTGTGTTTTTCTAGGAATTTACTCATTTTTTCTAAATTATCTAATTTGGGAATATAATTGTTCACAGTAGTCTCATTATTTTTTGTATTTCTGTTGTATCAGTTGTAATGTCTCCTTTTCATTTATAAGTGTATTAATTTGAGTCATCTCTCTTTTTTTTAAGGTGTAGCTAAGTTTGTCAACTTTATCTTTTCATAAACCAATTCTTAGTTTGCCAATATTTTCTATTTTCTTTCTATCTCTAATTAATTTATTTCTGCTCTAATCTTTCTTTTCTTCTGCTAAGTGATATAAGGCAGTTATAGAAAGAAAAAGAAAAATAATATTTGGTATTATTTATATGGGGAACCTTTTTTTAAAAATCCAATTTCATGAAAATAGAGAATAGAATTGCGGTTTTCAGGGGCTGGGGAAAGAGGGAAATGGGGTTATGTAGGTCATGGTTGCATATATTCAGTTAAGAATAAGTTTTGAGATCTACTATACAGTATAGTGACTATAATTGATAACATGGTATTGTATACTTAAAAGTTGCTGAGAGAAACTTTAAGCATACTTAACACACACACACAAAAGTTGACTATGTTAGCTGTGAGGTGGTGGCTGGATGTGCTCATTATATTGACATTGGTAATGTTGAAATTCTACAGTGTATATGTACATCGAATCAACATCTTGCACACTTTAAATATATGCAAGCATATTTGTCGATTATTCATCAATAAAGTTAAAAAACAATCTGTAAGAAAAAAGAATAATTTTTTATCAATAGAGGACATTTCTGGAAATAAGGCTGTTATGTGATCATCTTGATCAACTGAGAAATATTCCTGGAAAGGAGGGCCCTCTTCTGCAATCAGAAATAGGAAGTTACCAGTGTAAAATACAGAACACAAATTCCCATCAGTCAAATAAATTACTTAGTACTAAACAAACACTTCATTCCATTATGAGCTGGAGAGAAAAGTAGTGATGTAATTATTAAATGCATGTAACTGCGATTTGCATTTTTATACCAGTTTCCTTACAAAACCCCTGTCAATTTACTTTTTCTTTCAGTGCCCTCAACTAGAAAAGAGAAAGGAAAAATGTTATAAATTGTGGGGACCCTAAGTAAGTCATTTCTATAAAATAATGTATTCGAGGGGCTTTGCAAATTTTAAAGTGCTAAATTAAAGTAATATAGGAACACAAGAGACTTTTGTTAGTATTATTACACTTTTCACCACTCCCAGTCACCTATATGCCATTCTATACCATGGCTATGACCATAATTTGGTGCCTAACTGCACAGTTCTATGTCTGAAATGCATTTAAAAATAAAAATAAAAATGATGAAAATGACCTCTTTTTTTATGTCTTGTAGTTCTCTTTTCTTTAAAAAAAAAATATTTATTGGGTGCCTGGGTGGCTCAGTTGGTTAAGCGACTGCCTTCGGCTCAGGTCATGATCCTGGAGCCCTGGGATTGAGTCCCACATCGGGCTCCCTGCTCAGCGGGGGGTCTGCTTCTCACTCTGACCCTCTTCCCTCTCTTGCTATCTGTCTCTCATTCTCTCTCTCTCAAATAAATAAATAAAATCTTAAAAAAATAAAAAAAATAAAAATAAAAAAATATTTATTCATTTATTTGAGAGACAGAGAGAAAGAGAGAGAGAGAAATCAGAGGAGGGACAGAGGGAGAGGGAGAATCACAAATAGACTCCCTGCTGAGCACAGAGGCCAACACAGGGCTCAATCTCAGGACCCTGAGATCATGACCTGAACCAAAATCAAGAGTCAGATGATCCATGGACTGAGTCACCCAGGCGCCCCAATCTCTTCATTTTCAAAAATATTTTCCTCCTCCTTTTCCATCTGTCTCCTCTAATTTCTAACTCATTCCTTTGCTTCACTAATTTCATTTCTTCATAACTCCTCTACCAACTTTTTTCTTTTCTCTCTATATTGTTTCTTCCTCTTCTTCACTCCCCATTGTCATTTTCTCCTTATACTTTTGCCTTGTTTGCTGTCTCAGTCACAGCTTTCTTTGACATCTGTCATGACTCTCTCCTCTCTTTCACCCCTAGCATCTGTGTGTGTGTTTGTCTCTGTTTATCTGTATCACTATTTGTTTCTCGGTCTCTGTAACTCTATCTTTTTGCTGACTTTTTCTTTAACACACCCCAACTAAGCTCAAATCTCTCCAATGATAGGTTATTCACTAGGAACTGTAATCTAAACTTTTGACATGTTAACTTTTCATCAGTTGGTAGTGTGTCATGGGAATCTCCACTCCTCATAGAGCTATATGCTGTTATTTATGGTTATTTCAAATATTTTTTTCTGTTTGGGGGAAGTTGGAAGACGGTGGCAGAGTAGGAAGACCTTAGGTTTGCCTTGTCCCACAAATACAAATAGATAAATATCAAATCATCCAAAATACCCTAGCAATTGACCTTAAGACTGCCATAACAAAATCCACAATTTAAGATAAAGAAGAGGCCACACTGCAGGATATAAAATCAATGCACAGAAATCAGTGGCATTCCTATACACCAACAACAAGACAGAAGAAAGAGAAATTAAGGAGTCAATCCCATTTACAATTGCACCCCAAAACCATAAGATACCTAGGAATAAATCTAACCAAAGAGGCAAAGGATCTGTACTCAGAAAACTATAAAATACTCATGAAAGAAAATGAGGAAGACACAAAGAAATGGAAAAACGTTCCATGCTCATGGATTGGAAGAACAAATATTGTGAAGATGTCAATGCTACCTAGAGCAATCTACACATTCAATGCAATCCCCATCAAAATACCATTCACTTTTTTCAAAGAAATGGAACAAATAATCCCAAAATTTGTATGGAACCAGAAAAGACCCCGCATAGCCAGAGGAATGTTGAAAAAGAAAAGCAAAGCTGGCGGCATCACAATTCCGGACTTCCAGCTCTATTACAAAGCTGTCATCATCAAGACAGCATGGTATTGGCACAAAAAGAGACACATAGATCAGTGGAACAGAATAGAGAGCCCTGAAATGGACCCTCAACTCTATGGTCAACTCATCTTTGACAAAGCAGGAAAGAATGTCCAATGGAAAAAAGACAGTCTCTTCAACAAATGGTGTTGGGAAAATTGGATAGCCACTTGCAGAAGAATGAAACTGGACCATTTCCTTACACCACAGACAAAAATAGACTCCAAATGGTTGAAAGACCTCAATGTGAGACAGGAGTCCATCAAAATCCTAAAGGAGAACACAGGCAGCAACCTCTTTGACCCTCAGCAACTTCTTCCTAGAAACATCACCAAAGGCAAGGGAAGCAAGGGCAAGAATGAACTATTGGGACTTCATCAAAATAAAAAGCTTTTGCAAAACAAAGGAAACAGTCAATAAAACCAAAAGACAACCGACAGAATGGGAGAAGATATTTGCAAATGACATATCAGATAAAGGGCTAGTATCCAAAATCTATAAAGAACTCATCAAACTCAACACCCAAAGAACAAAGAATCCAATCAAGAAATGGGCAGAAGACATGAACAGACATTTTTCCAAAGAAGACATCCAAATGGCCAACAGACACATGAAAAAGTGCTCAATATCGCTCAGCATCAGGGAAATCAAAATCAAAACCTCAGTGAGATACCACCTCACACCAGTCAGAATGGCTAAAATTAACAAGTCAGGAAACGACAGATGTTGGCGGTGATGCGGAGAAAGGGGAACCCTCCTACACTGTTGGTGGGAATGTAAGCTGGTGCAGCCACTCTGGAAAACAGTATGGAGGTTCCTCAAACAGTTGAAAATAGAGCTACCCTATGATCCAGCAATTGCACTACTGGGTATTTACCCCAAAGATACAGATGTAGGGATCCGAAAGGGTACGTGCACCCCGATGTTTATAGCAGCAATGTCCACAATAGCCAAACTGTGGAAAGAGCCAAGATGTCCATCGACAGATGAATGGATAAAGAAGATGTGGTATATATACACAATGGAATATTATGCAGCCATCAAAAGGAATGAGATCTTGCCATTTGCAACGACGTGGATGGAACTGGAAGGTATTATGTTGAGCGAAATAAGTCAAAAAGAGAAAGACATGTATCATATGACCTCACTGATATGAGGAATTCTTAATCTCAGGAAACAAACTGAGGGTTGCTGGAGTGGGGGGTGGGGTGGGAGGGATGGGGTGAGTGGGTGATAGACACTGGGGAGGGTATGTGCTCTGGTAAGTGCTGTGAATTGTGCAAGACTGTTGAATCTCAGATCTCTACCTCTGAAACAAATAATGCAATACATGTTAAGAAAAAAAAAGAAGAAGAAGAAGAAGGTAGCAGGAGGGGAAGAATGAAGCAGGGGAAATCGGAGGGGTAGACGAACCATGAGAGATGATGGATTCTGAGAAACAAACTGAGGGTTCTAGAGGGGAGGGTGGTGGGAGGATGGGTTAGCCTGCTAATGGGTATTGAGGAGGGCACATTCTGCATGGAGCACTGGGTGTTATGCACAAACAATGAATCATGGAACACTACATCAAAGACTAATGATGTAATGTATGGGGATTAACATAAGAATTAAAAAAAAAAAAAAAGAAGAAGAAGAAGAGGCCACACTGGAGAAGGTAGGAAGTGCAGAGATGTAGATGAGAGAGAAATGGATTATGGCTGCTGCTGTAGGAAGGGAGTTGCAGTCATGGAGAAGAGTGAAAGATAAACTAACACACAGGGGAATGCACAGGGAAAACGCACCCCAAAAGCAAATGGCTTGGAAAGTAAGAAGAGCTGAATATCATGACTTCTGACAACCAGTAGGGCTCAAGACCTGGAGTTTTAAAGGCCAACAGGCTTGGCTGTGAGAGAGCCCTGAGGCTCTCTTGCACTGCTCTTGGAGAAAAGGCAGGCAAATAATCCAGGGACATACAGTGAGGAAACAGCAATCTGAAGAGTGCCTAGGACACACAGTGGCGAGATTGTTCATCTTAGAGCTCATCCCAGAGAGGCAATATTCACAGACAGACCCCTCTGGGAACAAAGGAACTGGTCAGTACTATTTCCCTCCACCACCCCTCAGCACAAGTACAAGGCCATCTGTGGGAAGCAACGCAGCACCCACACTAGCTACTTAACTTGCTTACACCAAGCCCTGTCCCCACATGCTCTGGTGGAACAGCAATTCCTAGATAAGCTTGCAAGTGTCCCAAAGCAGCAGGCCCCTCCCAAGGAAGACCTGCCCAAACCCCTGCTCACACTGCATCTCCCAACACTGGAGTTTTGTGGGGCATCATTTCCAACAATGATGGCAACAGGTCTCATTTCACAAACAGACCAGAGCACACCTAGTTAAAATGCACCATATTCAAATCAAAGACCAAACACTACCCACAACAGGCAAAGAGAGTCTCTGCAGATGACTGGTCTGGAGGATAAAGTGGCCAGAATAAAACTGCAGAACACACACAGCACACATTGGAAACATTCCTGGAAGTACCAAACCCTAAAGAACAGCAGATACAAAATGACAAGGTACAACAGGACCTCTTCTTCATAAGATCATTATTCTCAAGAACAGGATAGGTAAGCTGACTTTCCTAACACACAGAAGAAGGCACAGAGACAGACAAAATGAGAAGACAGAGAAATTTATCCCAAATGAAAGAACAAGATAAGGTCATGGCCAAATCTAAGCAAAACAGATATAAGTAACATGCCTGATAGAGAATTTAATGTAATGAACATAAGGATATTCATTGGACTTGACAAAAGAGTGGAAGACATAGTGAGACCCTTAACACAGAGAGAAGGAATACCATAGCAGAGATAAAAAGATCAATAAGTTAAATAAGAAACACCTTGGTGGAATGAACAACAGGCTAGAAGAAGCAGTGGACCTAATTAGTGACCTAGAAGACAAGTAGTGGAAAGTAATGAAGCAGAGCAAAAAAGAGAAAAAAAGAATTATGCAAAATGAGAATATACTTAGGGAACTCAGCGATTCCATCAAATACAATAATATTCATATTATAGGAGTCCCAGAAGAAGAAAAGAGAGAAAAGGGGACAGAAAATTTATTTGAAGAAAAAAATGGATGATAAATTCCCTATGTGGGGAAGGAAACAGATATCCGGATCCAGGAGGCACAGAGAACCTCCATCAAAATCAACAAAAGCAGATCCACACCAAGACATATTGTAATTAAATTGGCAAAACATAGTAATAAAGACAAAAATTGAAAAGCAGCAAGAAAAAAAAGAAGACAGTAACTTAACCTATAAGGCCAGCAGGGGATTTTTCAGTAGAACTTTGCAAACCAGAAGGGAGTAACATGACATATTCCAAGTGCTGAATGGGAAAAATCTGCAGCCAAGAATACTCTATCCAGCAAGGCTATCATTTAGAATAGAAGGAGAGATAAAGGGTTTTCCAGACAAACAAAAAGTAAAGGAGTTCATGACCACTAAACAAGCCCTGCAAGAAAAACTTAAGGGGACTCTTTGAGTGGAAGGGAGAGACCAAAACTGACAGTATGGAAACACAAAAGCAGTAAAAATGAATAGTTCCATGAAAAATCAGTCAAGGAACTCACAAAATAAAAGGATGTAAAATGTGACACCATAAAATATGACACCATAAACCTAAAACATGGGGAGAAGAGGAGGAAAGAATGCGTTCAAACTTAAATGACCATCAACTTAATATAGACTGCTATATGAAGAAGAGGTTATATACAAAATTATGCTAATCATATATCAAAAATTAATAAATATTCAAATAAAGATAATTAAATCCAAATATATCACTAAAGAAAAACAGCCAATAGTGACCTCTAAACTGATCGTTACTTCCAAGCTTGAATCCACACCCAAGGGTGGAATGCTGAAATTTTCTATGTCTGGTTCCATGTCAAGCCTTACAATCTAAGACAAACAGCACAAAGTAGTGTGTTTTGTTTTAATTGGCATTCAAAAATAAAAAGGAACAATATAATGACTCAAAAAATCTACACATTTATCACTGCTCATCAAGGTAAGTGAACTCTTAAAAAAAAAGATACATGATTTCTTAATCCCCTTTACCTATTTTACTCATTCCTTGACCCCTCATTCCACAAACCATTGGTTTGTTCTCTGTATTTAAGAGTCTAGGGTTTTTTTAGGAGGGGATATTCTTTTCCTTTGCTTGTTGATTTGTTTTATCATTATATTGTACCCTGAAACTAATATAATACTTTATGTTAATTATAATAAATTTAAAATAAAGTGAATAAGTCATGGGGTTGTAATTTGCAGCATGGTTACCAATGTTATATTGCATATTTGAAAATAACTAGGAAAGTAGAACTTGAAAATTTTCATCATAGGAAAAAATTTGTAACTATGTATGGCAATGTATATTAACTGGACTTATGGTGGTAACCATTTTGCAATATATACAAATATCAAATTACTACATTGTACACTTAAAATTAATACAATGTAATGTCAATTATACCTCAATAAAAAGTTAATAATGATAATAATAATAATAAAAATAAACAGATGAGAGAGGCAACATGGCTTAGTGAAAAGGACTAGGACTTCAGGTACTAAGTTTCTAGTTCTGGTAGGATTCTTTTTTCTTTTTTTTTTAAATTTAAATTCCAGTTAGTTAATACAGTGTAATATTAGTTTTGGGTATACAATTCAGTGATTCAACACTTCCATACAACACCTGGTTCTCATCACAAGTATCTTCCTTAATCCCCACTACCTATTTAACCCATCCTCCCACTCAACTCCACTCTGATAACCATCAGTTTGTTCTCTATAGTTAAGAGTCTGTTTCTTGGTTTGCCTCTCTCTCTTTTTCCCCTATGATTGTTTTGTTTCTTAAATTCCACATATGAGTGAAATGATATGGTATTTGTCGTCTTTCTCTGACTGACTTATTTCACTTAGCATAATACTCTCTAGCTCCACCCACATTATTGCAAATGACAAAATTTCATTCTTTTTGATGGCTGAGTAATAGTTCATTATATACATATATATCACTTCTTTATCCATTCATCACTAGATGGACACTTGGGCTGTTTCCATAATTTGGCTACTGTAGATAAAGCTGCTATAAACAATGGGGTGCATGTATTCCTTTGAATTAGTGTTTTCGTATCCTTTGGGTAAATACCCCAAAATCCAGCAATTGTTGGATTGTAGGGTAGTTCTATTTCTAACTTTTTGAGGAAACTTCATATTATTTTCCAGAATGGTTGCACAAGTTTGCATTCCCACTAACAGTGCACAAGGGTTCACCTTTCTCTGCATCCTTGTCAACATATGTTGTTTCTTGTGTTGTTGATTTTAGTCATTCTGACAGGTGTGAGGTGATATCTCATTTTAGCTTTGATTTATATTTCCCTGATGATGAGTGATTCTTGATTTGATGCATAAAGTAAAGTCATTCCTATCATATTTCTGAGCCTTTGTTTCCCCACTATAAGATGAGAAAGTGAGACCAGATTATCTAAAAGCCCCATTTAGTCTTGGATTTCCATGATTTAATGATCAGATGAGGCATTTTAGTTAAACTTTTTTTTAAAAATTTTCCTTTCAGATCCTGATGCCTTCCTATAGTAAGGTTATAATGTTTTTTCCCTAGAAAATGGTGTAGATACCTTCCTATTCTGCCAAATTAAAGTAACCCCATTCCTTCAAGATGTTCCCACCTACAGCTATAAAATCCTGGACATAACAACAAACAAGCATAAGAAGGGTCTAAAAAGTGTGGGGGGAAAAGAAGGTTTCCTAAGAGCCATGGGACTTGAGCAACACCACAGGACATGATGATGTATTTCCTGAGTTTGCTGATTGCCCCCCACACATCTTACATAAAGCCCTTCAGAAAGAAACCTTTTACATAGAAGACCAACAGGGAGACAAAAGCAAAACAAACAAACAAAAACTTCAAGGAAAGTTTGTTTTTCATAGCTAAGGGATCTAAGAAAGTGTGGGCTAACAACAGAAAATATTTCTGGGGCGCCTGGGTGGCTCAGTTGGTTAAGCGACTGCCTTCGGCTCAGGTCCTGATCCTGGAGTCCCGGGATCGAGTCCCGCATCGGGCTCCCTGCTCGGCAGGGAGCCTGCTTCTGCCTCTGACCCTCCCCCCTCTCATGTGCTCTCTCTCTCATTCTCTCTGTCTCAAATAAATTAAAAAAAAATGTTTAGAAAATATTTCTGGCAATTTCCACTCTATTCTAGTCCAACGTCAATGAAAAAAAAAAAAAAAGCTACAGCCATATCCACCATCTGATCTTGAAACCTACTTCATTCCCTCCATCCCCATCACAAGAAAACAAAGGACACCATATCCCACTGGGTGATGTCAGCAGGGCCAAGCAGGAAATTCATCTTTCATCCCCTAAACATGGAGCTAATATTCAGCCTCCCACCTGGCAGTGGCAGAGGTGCTGGGATTCCCTTACTTGGTGGTGCAGGAGGGACACAGAAGGGAATTGATCTTCCACCCCTGACTGAAGGCAGCAAGCAGACAGTGCCCCTATTTTTTCCCCAGTGTAGTGTCAGTGGGACCAGCCAGAAACTGTTAGCTAAATGAAAGCATGCAGTGATGAAGTGAACCTTCACTTCTACCCAGAAGTAATAAGACTTAATGAGGTCATCATTAGACTTTACCCTCAGCCCAACCCCAGAGGAGGGAAGCTCAGCCTCCACACCCACCCAACATCAAGAAAGCAGAAAAAAGTAGTACATACTGGGGCTAGTAAGCACTCCTTTTCCCTCCCAATCCCAGTGAAGTCCAGTGGGGACCTGAATCTGCACTCATAGATAGCATTGAGGAGGCACAATAAGATGATGGAGGGTTGGATAGCAATCAACAAGCTGAAAATGAATTAGAAAATAATTCCACTTATAATATGACTGAAAAGAAAAAAAAATAGGAATAAGTTTAACAAAAGAAGAGCAAAATAGGAGTGCCTGGGTGGCTCAGTCAGTTGTCTGTCTTCAGCTCAGGTCATGATCCCAGGGTCCTGGGATCGAGCTCCATGTCGGGCTCTCTGCTCAGCCCAGAGCCTGCTTCTCCCTCTCCCTCTGCCTGCCACTCTGCCTGCTTGTGCTCTCTCTCTTCCTGTCAAATAAATAAAATCTTAAAAAAAGAAAAGTAAAACATATTCTTAAATAAAAAAAATATTTTATTCTATTTTTTTTTAGATTTTATTTATTTATTTGACACAGAGAGAGAAACAGTGAGAGAGGCAACACAAGCAGGGGGAGTGGGAGAGGGAGAAGCAGGCTTCCAGCTGAGCAGAAAGCCCAATGTGGGGCTCGATTCCAGGACCCTGGGATCATTACCTGAACCAAAGGCAGACATTTAATGACTGAGCCACCCAGGTGCCCCTAAAAAGTTATTTAAAAAAAATAAGAAGGCCTAAATAAATAGAAAGGCATCCAATGCTCTTGGATCACAATATTTAATATGTTACAATGGCAATAGTCCCTCAAACTGACCTCTATCAAAATCTGAGCTGGCTTCTTTACAGTTACTGAAAGCTGATTCTGAAACTTATATGGAAATTTAAGGAACTCCCCCAAAACAAAACAGTCTTGAAAGAGAAGAACAAAGTTGATGAAGTTACATTTACCCATTCCAAAATTTACTACTAAACTACAAGAATCAAGACTGGGACATACTAGTGTAAGGATAGATCAATGGAATAGAATTAAGAGTGCAGA